>NW_027043010.1:634879-952319 GCF_036013475.1 Columba livia | reverse complement strand
GTGAAATATTCCCATGATATGCATGGTCCCTGCCCCAAAGCACCGTGACTCAGCCTAAGGAGATCTGCAGCTTATTTTTTTGTACTGCCAGCAGATTGTGGAAGTACAGTATAAAAGCCATCCTTATGGAGAAATCTTCCTATTTTAGGCTTAGTCTAAGTGTCTCAGGTAGCTGGGGTTTTTGCTTGGGCCTAATCCATACGGTCTTATGGCTTTCCTCATAGTCTGAAGACGAATGTGCTAGAAACTATAAAGCAAAAAAGTGTCCTGCAGCCTAGCCTTGCCTTGCCTGTCCTTGCCTGTCCTTGCCTTGCCTTATTTCCTTCTCACCCTGTTCTCTGTCACATCCTCTCTCACTAATCCCTAGTCTGGCTTCTTGTCTCTTCTTTCCTTTTTTCTCACTCTCCTGCTTCCTGCCTCTTTTCTTGCAATTCCTCCATCAAACTCCTGCAGCCCAACACTACTTTTTATTCTTCCTTCCCTTTCGCCGGCTCCCTTCGCTTTCTCCCTCTGTCCCATATCTTTCTTCCCGACTTGTCTCTTGGAGACTTTGGGCCAAACTGGCCCCAAGTCTGGGCATGGTTTGACAAGTTTTCAGAGGCCTGGCTGGTGACAGCAGGGACAGCAGGCAGTGACAGGCCCGGGGCTGACAGGCTCCCCATCCCCTAGGGGGCGCCTGGCTGCCACACCCAGCTGACATAGAACCTTTGTCACAATGCCCGCTACCGACGCGAGGATGCGGTGGCTCTGCAGGTGACAGGGACACTGCAGGACTTGGTGTCAGCTCAGCAATTTCTCACTTCCCCTAAGAAGCGGAATTCTGCAAATTGCTGCCTTTGCTCTTGAAAGGATGTCATCAGGTGGGTGTTTTGGTGTCATACACTGAAAACAGAGCAGAAACTGTGAAATATTCCCATGATATGCATGGTCCCTGCCCCAAAGCACCATGACTCAGCCTAAGGAGAAATGCAGCTTATTTTTTTGTACTGCGAGCAGATTGTGGAAGTACAGTATAAAAACCATCCTTATGGAGAGATCTTCATATTTTAGGCTTAGTCTAAGTGTCTCAAGTAGCTGGGGTTTTTGCTTGGGCCTAATCCATACGGTGTTATGGCTTTCCTCCTAGACTGAAGACAAATGTGCTAGAAACTATAAAGCAAAAACATGTCCTGCAGCCTAGCCTTGCCTTGCCTGTCCTTGCCTGTCCTAGACTTGCCTTATGTCCTTCTCATCCTATTCTCTGTCCCATCCTCTCTCACTAACCCCTCGTCTGGCTGCATGTCTCTTCTTTCCTTTTCTCTCACTCTCCTGCTTCCTGCCTCTTTTCTTGCAATTCCTCCATCTCACTCCTGCAGCCCAACACTACTTTTTATTCTTCCTTCCCTTTCTCCTGCTCCCTTCGCTTTCTCCCTCTGTCCCATATCTTTCTTCCCGACTTGTCTCTTGGAGACTTTGGGCCAAACTGGCCCCATGTCTGGGCATGGTTTGACAAGTTTTCAGAGGCCTGGCTGGTGGCAGCAGGGACACCAGTCAGTGACAGGTCCGGGGCTGACAGGCTCCCCATCCCCTAGGGGGCGCCTGGCTGCCACACCCAGCTGACACAGAACCTTTGTCACAATGCCCGCTACCGTGGCGAGGATGCGGTGGCTCTGCAGGTGACAGGGACACTGCAGGACTTGGTGTCAGCTCAGCAATTTCTCACTTCCCCTAAGAAGCGGAATTCTGCAAATTGCTGTTTTTGCTCTTGAAAGGACGTCATCAGGTGGGTGTTTTGGTGTCATACACTGAAAACAGAGCAGAAACTGTGAAATATTCCCATGATATGCATGGTCCCTGCCCCAAAGCACCGTGACTCAGCCTAAGGAGATCTGCAGCTTATTTTTTTGTACTGCCAGCAGATTGTGGAAGTACAGTATAAAAGCCATCCTTATGGAGAAATCTTCCTATTTTAGGCTTAGTCTAAGTGTCTCAGGTAGCTGGGGTTTTTGCTTGGGCCTAATCCATACGGTCTTATGGCTTTCCTCCTAGTCTGAAGACGAATGTGCTAGAAACTATAAAGCAAAAACATGTCTTGCAGCCTAGCCTTGCCTTGCCTGTCCCAGCCTTGCCTTATGTCCTTCTCATCCTGTTCTCTGTCCCATCCTCTCTCACTAACCCCTTGTCTGGCTGCATGTCTCTTCTTTCCTTTTCTCTCACTCTCCTGCGTCCTGCCTCTTTTCTTGCAATTCCTCCATCTCACTCCTGCAGCCCAACACTACTTTTTATTCTTCCTTCCCTTTCTCCTGCTCCCTTCGCTTTCTCCCTCTGTCCCATATCTTTCTTCCCGACTTGTCTCTTGGAGACTTTGGGCCAAACTGGCCCCAAGTCTGGGCATGGTTTGACAAGTTTTCAGAGGCCTGGCTGGTGGCAGCAGGGACACCAGGCAGTGACAGGCCCGGGGCTGACAGGCTCCCCATCCCCTAGGGGGCGTCTGGCTGGCACACCCAGCTGACATAGAACCATTGTCACAATGCCCGCTACCGTGGCGAGGATGCGGTGGCTCTGCAGGTGACAGGGACACTGCAGGACTTGGTGTCAGCTCAGCAATTTCTCACTTCCCCTAAGAAGCGGAATTCTGCAAATTGCTGCCTTTGCTCTTGAAAGGATGTCATCAGGTGGGTGTTTTGGTGTCATACACTGAAAACAGAGCAGAAACTGTGAAATATTCCCATGATATGCATGGTCCCTGCCCCAAAACACCATGACTCAGCCTAAGGAGATCTGCAGCTTATTTTTTTGCACTGCCAGCAGATTGTGGAAGTACAGTATAAAAACCATCCTTATGGAGAGATCTTCCTATTTTAGGCTTAGTCTAAGTGTCTCAAGTAGCTGGGGCTTTTGCTTGGGCCTAATCCATACGGTCTTATTGCTTTTCTCCTAGTCTGAATACAAATGTGCTAGAAACTATAAAGCAAAAACATGTCCTGCAGCCTAGCCTTGCCTTGCCTGTCCTTGCCTGTCCTAGCTTGCCTTATGTCCTTCTCATCCTGTTCTCTGTCTCATCCTGTCTCACTAACCCCTCGTCTGGCTGCATGTCTGTTCTTTTCTTTTATCTCACTCTCCTGCTTCCTGCCTCTTTTCTTGCAATTCCTCCATCTCACTCCTGCAGCCCAACACTACTTTTTATTCTCCCTTCCCTTTCTCCTGCTCCCTTCACTTTCTCCCTCTGTCCCATATCTTTCTTCCCAACTTGTCTCTTGGAGACTTTGGGCCAAACTGGCCCCAAGTCTGGGCATGGTTTGACAAGTTTTCAGAGGCCTGGCTTGTGGCTGCAGGGACACCAGTCAGTGATAGGTCTGGGGCTGACAGGCTCCCCATCCCCTAGGGGGCGCCTGGCTGCCACACCCAGCTGACATAGAACCTTTGTCACAATGCCCGCTACCGTGGCGAGGATGCGGTGGCTCTGCAGGTGACAGATACACAGCAGGACTTGGTGTCAGCTCAGCAATTTCTCACTTCCCCTAAGAAGCGGAATTCTGCAAATTGCTGCCTTTGCTCTTGAAAGGATGTTATCAGGTGGGTGTTTTGGTGTAATACACTGAAAACAGAGCAGAAACTGTGAAATATTCCCATGATATGCATGGTCCCTGCCCCAAAGCACCATGACTCAGCCTAAGGAGATCTGCAGCTTATTTTTTTGTACTGCCAGCAGATTGTGGAAGTACAGTATATAAGCCATCCTTATGGAGAGATCTTCCTATTTTAGGCTTAGTCTAAGTGTCTCAAGTAGCTGGGGTTTTTGCTTGGGCCTAATCCATACGGTCTTATGGCTTTCCTCCTAGTCTGAACACGGATGTGCTAGAAACTATAAAGCAAAAATATGTCCCGCAGCCTAGCCTTGCCTTGCCTGTCCTTGCCTGTCCTTGCCTTGCCTTCTTTCCTTCTCATCCTGTTCTCTGTTCCATCCTCTCTCACTAACCCCTCGTCTGGCTGCATGTCTCTTCTTTCCTTTTATCTCACTCTCCTGCTTCCTGCCTCTTTTCTTGCAATTCCTTCATATCACTCCTGCAGCTGAACACTACTTTTTATTCTTCCTTCCCTTTCGCCGGCTCCCTTCGCTTTCTCCCTCTGTCCCATATCTTTCTTCCCGACTTGTCTCTTGGAGACTTTGGGCCAAACTGGCCCCAAGTCTGGGCATGGTTTGACAAGTTTTCAGAGGCCTGGCTGGTGACAGCAGGGACAGCAGGCAGTGACAGGCCCGGGGCTGACAGGCACCCCATCCCCTAGGGGGCGCCTGGCTGCCACACCCAGCTGACACAGAACCTTTTTCACAATGCCCGCTACCGTGGCGAGGATGCGGTGACTCTGCAGGTGACAGGGACACTGCAGGACTTGGTGTCAGCTCAGCAATATCTCACTTCCCCAAAGAAGCGGAATTCTGCAAATTGCTGCCTTTGCTCTTGAAAGGATGTCATCAGGTGTGTGTTTTGGTGTAATACACTGAAAACAGAGCAGAAACTGTGAAATATTCCCATGATATGCATGGTCCCTGCCCCAAAGCACCGTGACTCAGCCTAAGGAGATCTGCAGCTTATTTTTTTGTACTGCCAGCAGATTGTGGAAGTACAGTATAAAAGCCATCCTTATGGAGAAATCTTCCTATTTTAGGCTTAGTCTAAGTGTCTCAGGTAGCTGGGGTTTTTGCTTGGGCCTAATCCATACGGTCTTATGGCTTTCCTCATAGTCTGAAGACGAAAGTGCTAGAAACTATAAAGCAAAAAAGTGTCCTGCAGCCTAGCCTTGCCTTGCCTGTCCTTGCCTGTCCTTGCCTTGCCTTATTTCCTTCTCACCCTGTTCTCTGTCACATCCTCTCTCACTAATCCCTAGTCTGGCTTCTTGTCTCTTCTTTCCTTTTTTCTCACTCTCCTGCTTCCTGCCTCTTTTCTTGCAATTCCTCCATCAAACTCCTGCAGCCCAACACTACTTTTTATTCTTCCTTCCCTTTCGCCGGCTCCCTTCGCTTTCTCCCTCTGTCCCATATCTTTCTTCCCGACTTGTCTCTTGGAGACTTTGGGCCAAACTGGCCCCAAGTCTGGGCATGGTTTGACAAGTTTTCAGAGGCCTGGCTGGTGACAGCAGGGACAGCAGGCAGTGACAGGCCCGGGGCTGACAGGCTCCCCATCCCCTAGGGGGCGCCTGGCTGCCACACCCAGCTGACATAGAACCTTTGTCACAATGCCCGCTACCGACGCGAGGATGCGGTGGCTCTGCAGGTGACAGGGACACTGCAGGACTTGGTGTCAGCTCAGCAATTTCTCACTTCCCCTAAGAAGCGGAATTCTGCAAATTGCTGCCTTTGCTCTTGAAAGGATGTCATCAGGTGGGTGTTTTGGTGTCATACACTGAAAACAGAGCAGAAACTGTGAAATATTCCCATGATATGCATGGTCCCTGCCCCAAAGCACCATGACTCAGCCTAAGGAGAAATGCAGCTTATTTTTTTGTACTGCGAGCAGATTGTGGAAGTACAGTATAAAAACCATCCTTATGGAGAGATCTTCATATTTTAGGCTTAGTCTAAGTGTCTCAAGTAGCTGGGGTTTTTGCTTGGGCCTAATCCATACGGTCTTATGGCTTTCCTCCTAGACTGAAGACAAATGTGCTAGAAACTATAAAGCAAAAACATGTCCTGCAGCCTAGCCTTGCCTTGCCTGTCCTTGCCTGTCCTAGACTTGCCTTATGTCCTTCTCATCCTATTCTCTGTCCCATCCTCTCTCACTAACCCCTCGTCTGGCTGCATGTCTCTTCTTTCCTTTTCTCTCACTCTCCTGCTTCCTGCCTCTTTTCTTGCAATTCCTCCATCTCACTCCTGCAGCCCAACACTACTTTTTATTCTTCCTTCCCTTTCTCCTGCTCCCTTCGCTTTCTCCCTCTGTCCCATATCTTTCTTCCCGACTTGTCTCTTGGAGACTTTGGGCCAAACTGGCCCCATGTCTGGGCATGGTTTGACAAGTTTTCAGAGGCCTGGCTGGTGGCAGCAGGGACACCAGTCAGTGACAGGTCCGGGGCTGACAGGCTCCCCATCCCCTAGGGGGCGCCTGGCTGCCACACCCAGCTGACATAGAACCTTTGTCACAATGCCCGCTACCGTGGCGAGGATGCGGTGGCTCTGCAGGTGACAGGGACACTGCAGGACTTGGTGTCAGCTCAGCAATTTCTCACTTCCCCTAAGAAGCGGAATTCTGCAAATTGCTGTTTTTGCTCTTGAAAGGACGTCATCAGGTGGGTGTTTTGGTGTCATACACTGAAAACAGAGCAGAAACTGTGAAATATTCCCATGATATGCATGGTCCCTGCCCCAAAGCACCGTGACTCAGCCTAAGGAGATCTGCAGCTTATTTTTTTGTACTGCCAGCAGATTGTGGAAGTACAGTATAAAAGCCATCCTTATGGAGAAATCTTCCTATTTTAGGCTTAGTCTAAGTGTCTCAGGTAGCTGGGGTTTTTGCTTGGGCCTAATCCATACGGTCTTATGGCTTTCCTCCTAGTCTGAAGACGAATGTGCTAGAAACTATAAAGCAAAAACATGTCTTGCAGCCTAGCCTTGCCTTGCCTGTCCCAGCCTTGCCTTATGTCCTTCTCATCCTGTTCTCTGTCCCATCCTCTCTCACTAACCCCTTGTCTGGCTGCATGTCTCTTCTTTCCTTTTCTCTCACTCTCCTGCGTCCTGCCTCTTTTCTTGCAATTCCTCCATCTCACTCCTGCAGCCCAACACTACTTTTTATTCTTCCTTCCCTTTCTCCTGCTCCCTTCGCTTTCTCCCTCTGTCCCATATCTTTCTTCCCGACTTGTCTCTTGGAGACTTTGGGCCAAACTGGCCCCAAGTCTGGGCATGGTTTGACAAGTTTTCAGAGGCCTGGCTGGTGGCAGCAGGGACAGCAGGCAGTGACAGGCCCGGGGCTGACAGGCTCCCCATCCCCTAGGGGGCGCCTGGCTGGCACACCCAGCTGACATAGAACCTTTGTCACAATGCCCGCTACCGTGGCGAGGATGCGGTGGCTCTGCAGGTGACAGGGACACTGCAGGACTTGGTGTCAGCTCAGTAATTTCCCACTTCCGCTAAGAAGCGGAATTCTGCAAATTGCTGCCTTTGCTCTTGAAAGGATGTCATCAGGTGGGTGGTTTTGTGTCATACACTGAAAACAGAGCAGAAACTGTGAAATATTTCCATGATATGCATTGTCCCTGCCCCAAAGCACCATGACTCAGCCTAAGGAGATCTGCAGCTTATCTTTTTGTACTGCCAGCAGATTGTGAAAGTACAGTATAAAAACCATCCTTATGGAGAGATCTTCGTATTTTAGGCTTAGTCTAAGTGTCTCAAGTAGCTGGGGTTTTTGCTTGGGCCTAATCCATACGGTCTTATGGCTTTCCTCCTAGTCCGAAGTCAAATGTGCTAGAAACTATAAAGCAAAAAAATGTCCTGCAGCCTAGCCTTGCCTTGCCTGTCCTTGCCTGTCCTAGCCTTTCCTTATGTCCTTCTGATCCTGTTCTCTGTCCCATCCTATCTCAATAAACCCTCATCTGGCTGCATGTCTGTTCTTTCCTTTTCTCTCACTCTCCTGCTTCCTGCCTCTTTTCTTGCAATTCCTCCATTTCACTCCTGCAGGCCAACACTACTTTTTATTCTTCCTTCCCTTTCTCCTGCTCCCTTCCTTTTCTCCCTCTGTCCCATATCTTTCTTCCCGACTTGTCTCTTGGAGACTTTGGGCCAAACTGGCCCCAAGTCTGGGCATGGTTTGACAAGTTTTCAGAGGCCTGGCTGGTGGCAGCAGGGACACCAGGCAGTGACAGGCCCGGGGCTGACAGGATCCCCATCCCCTAGGGGGCGCCTGGCTGGCACACCCAGCTGACATAGAACCTTTGTCACAATGCCCGCTACCGTGGCGAGGATGCGGTGGCTCTGCAGGTGACAGGGACACTGCAGGACTTGGTGTCAGCTCAGCAATTTCTCACTTCCCCGAAGAAGCGGAATTCTGCAAATTGCTGCCTTTGCTCTTGAAAGGATGTCATCAGGTGGGTGTTTTGGTGTCATACGCTGAAAACAGAGCAGAAACTGTGAAATATTCCCATGATATGCATGGTCCCTGCCCCAAAGCACCATGACTCAGCCTAAGGAGATCTGCAGCTTATTTTTTTGCACTGCCAGCAGATTGTGGAAGTACAGTATAAAAACCATCCTTATGGAGAGATCTTCCTATTTTAGGCTTAGTCTAAGTGTCTCAAGTAGCTGGGGTTTTTGCTTGGGCCTAATCCATACGGTCTTATGGCTTTCCTCCTAGTCTGAAGACAAATGTGCTAGAAACTATAAAGCAAAAACATGTCCTGCAGGCTAACCTTGCCTTGCCTGTCCTTCCCTGTCCCAGCCTTGCCTTATGTCCTTCTCATCCTGTTCTCTGTCCCATCCTGTCTCACTAAACCCTCGTCTGGCTGCATGTCTCTTCTTTCCTTTTCTCTCACTCTCCTGCTTCCTGCCTCTTTTCTTGCAATTCCTCCATCTCACTCCTGCAGCCCAACACTCCTTTATATTCTTCCTTCCCTTTTTCCTGCTCCCTTCGCTTTCTCCCTCTGTCCCATATCTTTCTTCCCGACTTGTCTCTTGGAGACTTTGGGCCAAACTGGCCCCAAGTCTGGGCATGGTTTGACAAGTTTTCAGAGGCCTGGCTGGTGGCAGCAGGAACACCAGGCAGTGACAGGCCTGGGGCTGACAGGCTCCCCATCCCCTAGGGGGCGCCTGGCTGCCACACCCAGTTGACATAGAACCTTTGTCACAATGCCCGCTACCGTGGCGAGGATGCGGTGGCTCTGCAGGTGACAGGGACACTGCAGGACTTGGTGTCAGCTCAGCAATTTCTCACTTCCCCTAAGAAGCGGAATTCTGCAAATTGCTGCCTTTGCTCTTGAAAGGATGATCAGGTGGGTGTTTTGGTGTCATACGCTGAAAACAGAGCAGAAACTGTGAAATATTCCCATGATATGCATGGTCCCTGCCCCAAAGCACCATGACTCAGCCTAAGGAGATCTGCAACTTATTTTTTTGTACTGCCAGCAGATTGTGGAAGTACAGTATAAAAACCATCCTTATGGAGAGATCTTGGTATTTTAGGCTTAGTCTAAGTGTCTCAAATAGCTGGGGTTTTTGCTTGGGCCTAATCCATACGGTCTTATGGCTTTCCTCCTAGTCTGTAGACGAATGTGCTAGAAACTATAAAGCAAAAAAATGTCCTGCAGCCTAGCCTTGCCTTGCCTGTCCTTGCCTGTCCCAGCCTTGCCTTATGTCCTTCTCATCCTGTTCTCTGTCCCATCCTATCTCAATAACCCCTCGTCTGGCTGCATGTCTGTTCTTTCCTTTTCTCTCACTCTCCTGCTTCCTGCCTCTTTTCTTGCAATTCCTCCATCTCACTCCTGCAGGCCAACACTACTTTTTATTCTTCCTTCCCTTTCTCCTGCTCCCTTCGCTTTCTCCCTCTGTCCCATATCTTTCTTCCCGACTTGTCTCTTGGAGACTTTGGGCCAAACTGGCCCCAAGTCTGGGCATGGTTTGACAAGTTTTCAGAGGCCTGGCTGGTGGCAGCAGGGACACTAGGCAGTGACAGGCCCGGGGCTGACAGGCTCCCCATCCCCTAGGGGGCGCCTGGCTGCCACACCCAGCTGACATAGAACCTTTGTCACAATGCCCGCTACCGTGGCGAGGATGCGGTGGCTCTGCAGGTGACAGGGACACTGCAGGACTTGGTGTCAGCTCAGCAATTTCTCACTTCCCCTAAGAAGCGGAATTCTGCAAATTGCTGCCTTTGCTCTTGAAAGGATGTCATCAGGTGGGTGTTTTGGTGTCATACACTGAAAACAGAGCAGAAACTGTGAAATATTCCCATGATATGCATGGTCCCTGCCCCAAAGCACCATGACTCAGCCTAAGGAGATCTGCAGCTTATTTTTTTGCACTGCCAGCAGATTGTGGAAGTACAGTATAAAAACCATCCTTATGGAGAGATCTTCCTATTTTAGGCTTAGTCTAAGTGTCTCAAGTAGCTGGGGTTTTTGCTTGGGCCTAATCCATACGGTCTTATGGCTTTCCTCCTAGTCTGAAGACAAATGTGCTAGAAACTATAAAGCAAAAACATGTCCTGCAGGCTAACCTTGCCTTGCCTGTCCTTCCCTGTCCCAGCCTTGCCTTATGTCCTTCTCATCCTGTTCTCTGTCCCATCCTGTCTCACTAAACCCTCGTCTGGCTGCATGTCTGTTCTTTCCTTTTCTCTCACTCTCCTGCTTCCTGCCTCTTTTCTTGCAATTCCTCCATCTCACTCCTGCAGGCCAACACTACTTTTTATTCTTCCTTCCCTTTCTCCTGCTCCCTTCGCTTTCTCCCTCTGTCCCATATCTTTCTTCCCGACTTGTCTCTTGGAGACTTTGGGCCAAACTGGCCCCAAGTCTGGGCATGGTTTGACAAGTTTTCAGAGGCCTGGCTGGTGGCAGCAGGGACACTAGGCAGTGACAGGCCCGGGGCTGACAGGCTCCCCATCCCCTAGGGGGCGCCTGGCTGCCACAACCAGCTGACATAGAACCTTTGTCACAATGCCCGCTACCGTGGCGAGGATGCGGTGGCTCTGCAGGTGACAGGGACACTGCAGGACTTGGTGTCAGCTCAGCAATTTCTCACTTCCCCTAAGAAGCGGAATTCTGCAAATTGCTGCCTTTGCTCTTGAAAGGATGTCATCAGGTGGGTGTTTTGGTGTCATACACTGAAAACAGAGCAGAAACTGTGAAATATTCCCATGATATGCATGGTCCCTGCCCCAAAGCACCATGACTCAGCCTAAGGAGATCTGCAGCTTATTTTTTTGCACTGCCAGCAGATTGTGGAAGTACAGTATAAAAACCATCCTTATGGAGAGATCTTCCTATTTTAGGCTTAGTCTAAGTGTCTCAAGTAGCTGGGGTTTTTGCTTGGGCCTAATCCATACGGTCTTATGGCTTTCCTCCTAGTCTGAAGACAAATGTGCTAGAAACTATAAAGCAAAAACATGTCCTGCAGGCTAACCTTGCCTTGCCTGTCCTTCCCTGTCCCAGCCTTGCCTTATGTCCTTCTCATCCTGTTCTCTGTCCCATCCTGTCTCACTAAACCCTCGTCTGGCTGCATGTCTCTTCTTTCCTTTTCTCTCACTCTCCTGCTTCCTGCCTCTTTTCTTGCAATTCCTCCATCTCACTCCTGCAGCCCAACACTACTTTTTATTCTTCCTTCCCTTTCTCCTGCTCCCTTCGCTTTCTCCCTCTGTCCCATATCTTTCTTCCCGACTTGTCTCTTGGAGACTTTGGGCCAAACTGGCCCCAAGTC
This sequence comes from Columba livia, assembly GCF_036013475.1. Taxonomy (NCBI): domain Eukaryota; kingdom Metazoa; phylum Chordata; class Aves; order Columbiformes; family Columbidae; genus Columba; species Columba livia. Next base: position 940,945 of record NW_027043010.1, on the reverse strand, counting down.
TGGGCATGGTTTGACAAGTTTTCAGAGGCCTGGCTGGTGGCAGCAGGGACACTAGGCAGTGACAGGCCCGGGGCTGACAGGCTCCCCATCCCCTAGGGGGCGCCTGGCTGCCACACCCAGCTGACATAGAACCTTTGTCACAATGCCCGCTACCGTGGCGAGGATGCGGTGGCTCTGCAGGTGACAGGGACACTGCAGGACTTGGTGTCAGCTCAGCAATTTCTCACTTCCCCTAAGAAGCGGAATTCTGCAAATTGCTGCCTTTGCTCTTGAAAGGATGTCATCAGGTGGGTGTTTTGGTGTCATACACTGAAAACAGAGCAGAAACTGTGAAATATTCCCATGATATGCATGGTCCCTGCCCCAAAGCACCATGACTCAGCCTAAGGAGATCTGCAGCTTATTTTTTTGCACTGCCAGCAGATTGTGGAAGTACAGTATAAAAACCATCCTTATGGAGAGATCTTCCTATTTTAGGCTTAGTCTAAGTGTCTCAAGTAGCTGGGGTTTTTGCTTGGGCCTAATCCATACGGTCTTATGGCTTTCCTCCTAGTCTGAAGACAAATGTGCTAGAAACTATAAAGCAAAAACATGTCCTGCAGGCTAACCTTGCCTTGCCTGTCCTTCCCTGTCCCAGCCTTGCCTTATGTCCTTCTCATCCTGTTCTCTGTCCCATCCTGTCTCACTAAACCCTCGTCTGGCTGCATGTCTCTTCTTTCCTTTTCTCTCACTCTCCTGCTTCCTGCCTCTTTTCTTGCAATTCCTCCATTTCACTCCTGCAGGCCAACACTCCTTTTTATTCTTCCTTCATTTTTTCCTGCTCCCTTCGCTTTCTCCCTCTGTCCCATATCTTTCTTCCCGACTTGTCTCTTGGAGACTTAGGGCCAAACTGGCCCCATTACTGGGCATGGTTTGACAAGTTTTCAGAGGCCTGGCTGGTGGCAGCAGGGACAGCAGGCAGTGACAGGTCTGGTGCTGACAGGCTCCCCATCCCCTAGGGGGCGCCTGGCTGCCACACCCAGCTGACATAGAACCTTTGTCACAATGCCCGCTACCGTGGCGAGGATGCGGTGGCTCTGCAGGTGACAGGGACACTGCAGGACTTGGTGTCAGCTCAGCAATTTCTCACTTCCCCTAAGAAGCGGAATTCTGCATATTGCTACCTTTGCTCTTGAAAGGATGATCAGGTGGGTGTTTTGGTGTCATACACTGAAAACAGAGCAGAAACTGTGAAATATTCCCATGATATGCATGGTCCCTGCCCCAAAGCACCATGACTCAGCCTAAGGAGATCTGCAGCTTATTTTTTTGCACTGCCAGCAGATTGTGGAAGTACAGTATAAAAACCATCCTTATGGAGAGATCTTCCTATTTTAGGCTTAGTCTAAGTGTCTGAAGTAGCTGGGGTTTTTGCTTGGGCCTAATCCATACGGTCTTATGGCTTTCCTCCTAGTCTGAAGACAAATGTGCTAGAAACTATAAAGCAAAAACATGTCCTGCAGGCTAACCTTGCCTTGCCTGTCCTTGCCTGTCCCAGCCTTGCCTTATGTCCTTCTCATCCTGTTCTCTGTCCCATCCTGTCTCACTAAACCCTCGTCTGGCTGCATGTCTCTTCTTTCCTTTTCTCTCACTCTCCTGCTTCCTGCCTCTTTTCTTGCAATTCCTCCATTTCACTCCTGCAGGCCAACACTCCTTTTTATTCTTCCTTCCCTTTTTCCTGCTCCCTTCGCTTTCTCCCTCTGTCCCATATCTTTCTTCCCGACTTGTCTCTTGGAGACTTAGGGCCAAACTGGCCCCAAGTCTGGGCATGGTTTGACAAGTTTTCAGAGGCCTGGCTGGTGGCAGCAGGGCCAGCAGGCAGTGACAGGTCTGGGGCTGACAGGCTCCCCATCCCCTAGGGGGCGCCTGGCTGCCACACCCAGCTGACATAGAACCTTTGTCACAATGCCCGCTACCGTGGCGAGGATGCGGTGGCTCTGCAGGTGACAGGGACACTGCAGGACTTGGTGTCAGCTCAGCAATTTCTCACTTCCCCTAAGAAGCGTAATTCTGCAAATTGCTGCCTTTGCTCTTGAAAGGATGTCATCAGGTGGGTGTTTTGGTGTCATACGCTGAAAACAGAGCAGAAACTGTGAAATATTCCCATGATATGCATGGTCCCTGCCCCAAAGCACCATGACTCAGCCTAAGGAGATCTGCAGCTTATTTTTTTGCACTGCCAGCAGATGGCGGAAGTACAGTATAAAAACCATCCTTATGGAGAGATCTTGGTATTTTAGGCTTAGTCGAAGTGTATCAAATAGCTGGGGTTTTTGCTTGGGCCTAATCCATACGGTCTTATGGCTTTCCTCCTAGTCTGAAGACGAATGTGCTAGAAACTATAAAGCAAAAACATGTCCTGCAGCCTAGCCTTGCCTTGCCTGTCCGTGCCTGTCCCAGACTTGCCTTATGTCCTTCTCATCCTGTTCTCTGTCCCATCCTATCTCAATAACCCCTCGTCTGGCTGCATGTCTCTTCTTTCCTTTTCTCTCACTCTCCTGCTTCCTGCCTCTTTTCTTGCAATTCCTCCATTTCACTCCTGCAGGCCAACACTACTTTTTATTCTTCCTTCCCTTTCTCCTGCTCCCTTCGCTTTCTCCCTCTGTCCCATATCTTTCTTCCCGACTTGTCTCTTGGAGACTTTGGGCCAAACTGGCCCCAAGTCTGGGCATGGTTTGACAAGTTTTCCGAGGCCTGGCTGGTGGCAGCAGGAACACCAGGCAGTGACAGGCCCGGGGCTGACAGGCTCCCCATCCCCTAGGGGGCGCCTGGCTGCCACACCCAGCTGACATAGAACCTTTGTCACAATGCCCGCTACCGTGGCGAGGATGCGGTGGCTCTGCAGGTGACAGGGACACTGCAGGACTTGGTGTCAGCTCAGCAATTTCTCACTTCCCCTAAGAAGCGGAATTCTGCAAATTGCTGCCTTTGCTCTTGAAAGGATGTCATCAGGTGGGTGTTTTGGTGTCATACACTGAAAACAGAGCAGAAACTGTGAAATATTCCCATGATATGCATGGTCCCTGCCCCAAAGCACCATGACTCAGCCTAAGGAGATCTGCAGCTTATTTTTTTGTACTGCCAGCAGATTGTGGAAGTACAGTATAAAAACCATCCTTATGGAGAGATCTTTGTATTTTAGGCTTAGTCTAAGCGTCTAAAGTAGCTGGGGTTTTTGCTTGGACCTAATCCCTACGGTCTTATGTCTTTCCTCCTAGTCTGAAGACGAATGTTCTAGCAACTATAAAGCAAAAACATGTCCTGCAGCCTAGCCTTGCCTTGCCTGTCCTTGCCTGTCCCAGCCTTGCCTTATGTCCTTCTCATCCTGTTCTCTGTCCCATCCTCTCTCACTAACCCCTCGTCTGGCTGCATGTCTCTTCTTTCCTTTTCTCTCACTCTCCTGCTTCCTGCCTCTTTTCTTGCAATTCCTCCATCTCACTCCTGCAGCCCAACACTACTTTTTATTCTTCCTTCCCTTTCTCCTGCTCCCTTCGCTTTCTCCCTCTGTCCCATATCTTTCTGCCCGACTTGTCTCTTGGAGACTTTGGGCCAAACTGGCCCCATGTCTGGGCATGGTTTGACAAGTTTTCAGAGGCCTGGCTGGTGGCAGTAGGGACAGCAGGCAGTGACAGGTCCGGGGCTGACAGGCTCCCCATCCCCTAGGGGGCGACTGGCTGCCACACCCAGCTGACATAGAACCTTTGTCACAATGCCCGCTACCGTGGCGAGGATGCGGTGGCTCTGCAGGTGACAGGGACACTGCAGGACTTGGTGTCAGCTCAGCAATTTCTCACTTCCCCTAAGAAGCGGAATTCTGCATATTGCTGCCTTTGCTCTTGAAAGGATGTCATCAGGTGGGTGTTTTGGTGTCATACACTGAAAACAGAGCAGAAACTGTGAAATATTCCCATGATATGCATGGTCCCTGCCCCAAAGCACCATGACTCAGCCTAAGGAGATCTGCAGCTTCTTTTTTTGTACTGCCAGCAGATTGTGGAAGTACAGTATAAAAACCATCCTTATGGAGAGATCTTGGTATTTTAGGCTTAGTCTAAGTGTCTCAAATAGCTGGGGTTTTTGCTTGGGCCTAATCCATACGGTCTTATGGCTTTCCTCCTAGTCTGAAGACGAATGTGCTAGAAACTATAAAGCAAAAAAATGTCCTGCAGCCTAGCCTTGCCTTGCCTGTCCTTGCCTGTCCCAGCCTTGCCTTCTTTCCTTCTCATCCTGTTCTCTGTCCCATCCTATCTCACTAAGCCCTCGTCTGGCTGCATGGCTGTTCTTTCCTTTTCTCTCACTCTCCTGCTTCCTGCCTCTTTTCTTGCAATTCCTCCATCTCACTCCTGCAGGCCAACACTCCTTTTTATTCTTCCTTCCCTTTTTCCTGCTCCCTTCGCTTTCTCCCTCTGTCCCATATCTTTCTTCCCGACTTGTCTCTTGGAGACTTTGGGCCAAGCTGGCCCCAAGTCTGGGCATGGTTTGACAAGTTCTCAGAGGCCTGGCTGGTGGCAGCAGGGACACCAGGCAGTGACAGGCCTGGGGCTGACAGGCTCCCCATCCCCTAGGGGGCGCCTGGCTGCCACACCCAGCTGACGTAGAACCTTTGTCACAATGCCCGCTACCGGGCCTGACGTAGAACCTTTGTCACAATGCCCGCTACCGTGGCGAGGATGCGGTGGCTCTGCAGGTGACAGGGACACAGCAGGACTTGGTGTCAGCTCAGCAATTTCTCACTTCCCCTAAGAAGCGGAATTCTGCAAATTGCTGCCTTTGCTCTTGAAAGGATGTCATCAGCTGGGTGCTTTGGTTTCATACACTGAAAACAGAGCAGAAACTGTGAAATATTCCCATGATATGCATGGTCCCTGCCCCAAAGCACCATGACTCAGCCTAAGGAGATCTGCAGCTTCTTTTTTTGTACTGCCAGCAGATTGTGGAAGTACAGTATAAAAACCATCCTTATGGAGAGATCTTGGTATTTTAGGCTTAGTCTAAGTGTCTCAAATAGCTGGGGTTTTTGCTTGGGCCTAATCCATACGGTCTTATGGCTTTCCTCCTAGTCTGAAGACGAATGTGCTAGAAACTATAAAGCAAAAAAATGTCCTGCAGCCTAGCCTTGCCTTGCCTGTCCTTGCCTGTCCCAGCCTTGCCTTCTTTCCTTCTCATCCTGTTCTCTGTCCCATCCTATCTCACTAAGCCCTCGTCTGGCTGCATGGCTGTTCTTTCCTTTTCTCTCACTCTCCTGCTTCCTGCCTCTTTTCTTGCAATTCCTCCATCTCACTCCTGCAGGCCAACACTCCTTTTTATTCTTCCTTCCCTTTTTCCTGCTCCCTTCGCTTTCTCCCTCTGTCCCATATCTTTCTTCCCGACTTGTCTCTTGGAGACTTTGGGCCAAGCTGGCCCCAAGTCTGGGCATGGTTTGACAAGTTCTCAGAGGCCTGGCTGGTGGCAGCAGGGACACCAGGCAGTGACAGGCCTGGGGCTGACAGGCTCCCCATCCCCTAGGGGGCGCCTGGCTGCCACACCCAGCTGACGTAGAACCTTTGTCACAATGCCCGCTACCGGGCCTGACGTAGAACCTTTGTCACAATGCCCGCTACCGTGGCGAGGATGCGGTGGCTCTGCAGGTGACAGGGACACAGCAGGACTTGGTGTCAGCTCAGCAATTTCTCACTTCCCCTAAGAAGCGGAATTCTGCAAATTGCTGCCTTTGCTCTTGAAAGGATGTCATCAGCTGGGTGCTTTGGTTTCATACACTGAAAACAGAGCAGAAACTGTGAAATATTGCCATGATATGCATGGTCCCTGCCCCAAAGCACCATGACTCAGCCTAAGGAGATCTGCAGCTTATTTTTTTGTACTGCCAGCAGATTGTTGAAGTACAGTATAAAAGCCATCCTTATGGAGAGATCTTCGTGTTTTAGGCTTAGTCTAAGTGTCTCAAGTAGCTGGGGTTTTTGCTTGGGCCTAATCCATATGGTCTTATGGCTTTCCTCCTAGTCTGAAGACAAATGTGCTAGAAACTATAAAGCAAAAACATGTCCTGCAGCCTAGCCTTGCCTTGCCTGTCCTTGCCTGTCCCAGCCTTGCCTTATGTCCTTCTGATCCTGTTCTCTGTCCCATCCTATCTCAATAACCCCTCGTCTGGCTGCATGTCTGTTCTTTCCTTTTCTCTCACTCTCCTGCTTCCTGCCTCTTTTCTTGCAATTCCTCCATTTCACTCCTGCAGGCCAACACTACTTTTTATTCTTCCTTCCCTTTCTCCTGCTCCCTTCGCTTTCTCCCTCTGTCCCATATCTTTCTTCCCGACTTGTCTCTTGGAGACTTTGGGCCAAACTGGCCCCAAGTCTGGGCATGGTTTGACAAGTTTTCAGAGGCCTGGCTGGTGGCAGCAGGGACAGCAGGCAGTGACAGGCCCGGGGCTGACAGGCTCCCCATCCCCTAGGGGGCGCCTGGCTGGCACACCCAGCTGACATAGAACCTTTGTCACAATGCCCGCTACCGTGGCGAGGATGCGGTGGCTCTGCAGGTGACAGGGACACTGCAGGACTTGGTGTCAGCTCAGTAATTTCCCACTTCCGCTAAGAAGCGGAATTCTGCAAATTGCTGCCTTTGCTCTTGAAAGGATGTCATCAGGTGGGTGGTTTTGTGTCATACACTGAAAACAGAGCAGAAACTGTGAAATATTTCCATGATATGCATTGTCCCTGCCCCAAAGCACCATGACTCAGCCTAAGGAGATCTGCAGCTTATTTTTTTGTACTGCCAGCAGATTGTGAAAGTACAGTATAAAAACCATCCTTATGGAGAGATCTTCGTATTTTAGGCTTAGTCTAAGTGTCTCAAGTAGCTGGGGTTTTTGCTTGGGCCTAATCCATACGGTCTTATGGCTTTCCTCCTAGTCCGAAGTCAAATGTGCTAGAAACTATAAAGCAAAAAAATGTCCTGCAGCCTAGCCTTGCCTTGCCTGTCCTTGCCTGTCCTAGCCTTTCCTTATGTCCTTCTGATCCTGTTCTCTGTCCCATCCTATCTCAATAAACCCTCATCTGGCTGCATGTCTGTTCTTTCCTTTTCTCTCACTCTCCTGCTTCCTGCCTCTTTTCTTGCAATTCCTCCATTTCACTCCTGCAGGCCAACACTACTTTTTATTCTTCCTTCCCTTTCTCCTGCTCCCTTCCTTTTCTCCCTCTGTCCCATATCTTTCTTCCCGACTTGTCTCTTGGAGACTTTGGGCCAAACTGGCCCCAAGTCTGGGCATGGTTTGACAAGTTTTCAGAGGCCTGGCTGGTGGCAGCAGGGACACCAGGCAGTGACAGGCCCGGGGCTGACAGGCTCCCCATCCCCTAGGGGGCGCCTGGCTGGCACACCCAGCTGACATAGAACCTTTGTCACAATGCCCGCTACCGTGGCGAGGATGCGGTGGCTCTGCAGGTGACAGGGACACTGCAGGACTTGGTGTCAGCTCAGCAATTTCTCACTTCCCCGAAGAAGCGGAATTCTGCAAATTGCTGCCTTTGCTCTTGAAAGGATGTCATCAGGTGGGTGTTTTGGTGTCATACGCTGAAAACAGAGCAGAAACTGTGAAATATTCCCATGATATGCATGGTCCCTGCCCCAAAGCACCATGACTCAGCCTAAGGAGATCTGCAGCTTATTTTTTTGCACTGCCAGCAGATTGTGGAAGTACAGTATAAAAACCATCCTTATGGAGAGATCTTGGTATTTTAGGCTTAGTCTAAGTGTCTCAAGTAGCTGGGGTTTTTGCTTGGGCCTAATCCATACGGTCTTATGGCTTTCCTCCTAGTCTGAAGACAAATGTGCTAGAAACTATAAAGCAAAAACATGTCCTGCAGGCTAACCTTGCCTTGCCTGTCCTTCCCTGTCCCAGCCTTGCCTTATGTCCTTCTCATCCTGTTCTCTGTCCCATCCTCTCTCACTAACCCCTCGTCTGGCTGCATGTCTCTTCTTTCCTTTTCTCTCACTCTCCTGCTTCCTGCCTCTTTTCTTGCAATTCCTCCATCTCACTCCTGCAGCCCAACACTCCTTTATATTCTTCCTTCCCTTTTTCCTGCTCCCTTCGCTTTCTCCCTCTGTCCCATATCTTTCTTCCCGACTTGTCTCTTGGAGACTTTGGGCCAAACTGGCCCCAAGTCTGGGCATGGTTTGACAAGTTTTCAGAGGCCTGGCTGGTGGCAGCAGGAACACCAGGCAGTGACAGGCCTGGGGCTGACAGGCTCCCCATCCCCTAGGGGGCGCCTGGCTGCCACACCCAGTTGACATAGAACCTTTGTCACAATGCCCGCTACCGTGGCGAGGATGCGGTGGCTCTGCAGGTGACAGGGACACTGCAGGACTTGGTGTCAGCTCAGCAATTTCTCACTTCCCCTAAGAAGCGGAATTCTGCAAATTGCTGCCTTTGCTCTTGAAAGGATGATCAGGTGGGTGTTTTGGTGTCATACGCTGAAAACAGAGCAGAAACTGTGAAATATTCCCATGATATGCATGGTCCCTGCCCCAAAGCACCATGACTCAGCCTAAGGAGATCTGCAACTTATTTTTTTGTACTGCCAGCAGATTGTGGAAGTACAGTATAAAAACCATCCTTATGGAGAGATCTTGGTATTTTAGGCTTAGTCTAAGTGTCTCAAATAGCTGGGGTTTTTGCTTGGGCCTAATCCATACGGTCTTATGGCTTTCCTCCTAGTCTGTAGACGAATGTGCTAGAAACTATAAAGCAAAAAAATGTCCTGCAGCCTAGCCTTGCCTTGCCTGTCCTTGCCTGTCCCAGCCTTGCCTTATGTCCTTCTCATCCTGTTCTCTGTCCCATCCTATCTCAATAACCCCTCGTCTGGCTGCATGTCTCTTCTTTCCTTTTCTCTCACTCTCCTGCTTCCTGCCTCTTTTCTTGCAATTCCTCCATCTCAATCCTGCAGGCCAACACTACTTTTTATTCTTCCTTCCCTTTCTCCTGCTCCCTTCGCTTTCTCCCTCTGTCCCATATCTTTCTTCCCGACTTGTCTCTTGGAGACTTTGGGCCAAACTGGCCCCAAGTCTGGGCAGGGTTTGACAAGTTTTCAGAGGCCTGGCTGGTGGCAGCAGGGACAGCAGGCAGTGACAGGCCCGGGGCTGACAGGCTCCCCATCCCCTAGGGGGCGCCTGGCTGCCACACCCAGCTGACATAGAACCTTTGTCACAATGCCCGCTACCGTGGCGAGGATGCGGTGGCTCTGCAGGTGACAGGGACACTGCAGGACTTGGTGTCAGCTCAGCAATTTCTCACTTCCCCTAAGAAGCGGAATTCTGCAAATTGCTGCCTTTGCTCTTGAAAGGATGTCATCAGGTGGGTGTTTTGGTGTCATACACTGAAAACAGAGCAGAAACTGTGAAATATTCCCATGATATGCATGGTCCCTGCCCCAAAGCACCATGACTCAGCCTAAGGAGATCTGCAGCTTATTTTTTTGCACTGCCAGCAGATTGTGGAAGTACAGTATAAAAACCATCCTTATGGAGAGATCTTCCTATTTTAGGTTTAGTCTAAGTGTCTCAAGTAGCTGGGGTTTTTGCTTGGGCCTAATCCATACGGTCTTATGGCTTTCCTCCTAGTCTGAAGACAAATGTGCTAGAAACTATAAAGCAAAAACATGTCCTGCAGGCTAACCTTGCCTTGCCTGTCCTTGCCTGTCCCAGCCTTGCCTTATGTCCTTCTCATCCTGTTCTCTGTCCCATCCTGTCTCACTAAACCCTCGTCTGGCTGCATGTCTCTTCTTTCCTTTTCTCTCACTCTCCTGCTTCCTGCCTCTTTTCTTGCAATTCCTCCATCTCACTCCTGCAGCCCAACACTACTTTTTATTCTTCCTTCCCTTTCTCCTGCTCCCTTCGCTTTCTCCCTCTGTCCCATATCTTTCTTCCCGACTTGTCTCTTGGAGACTTTGGGCCAAACTGGCCCCAAGTCTGGGCATGGTTTGACAAGTTTTCAGAGGCCTGGCTGGTGGCAGCAGGGACAGCAGGCAGTGACAGGCCCGGGGCTGACAGGCTCCCCATCCCCTAGGGGGCGCCTGGCTGCCACACCCAGCTGACATAGAACCTTTGTCACAATGCCCGCTACCATGGCGAGGATGCGGTGGCTCTGCAGGTGACAGGGACACTGCAGGACTTGGTGTCAGCTCAGCAATTTCTCACTTCCCCTAAGAAGCGGAATTCTGCAAATTGCTGCCTTTGCTCTTGAAAGGATGTCATCAGGTGGGTGTTTTGGTGTCATACACTGAAAACAGAGCAGAAACTGTGAAATATTCCCATGATATGCATGGTCCCTGCCCCAAAGCACCATGACTCAGCCTAAGGAGATCTGCAGCTTATTTTTTTGCACTGCCAGCAGATTGTGGAAGTACAGTATAAAAACCATCCTTATGGAGAGATCTTCCTATTTTAGGTTTAGTCTAAGTGTCTCAAATAGCTGGGGTTTTTGCTTGGGCCTAATCCATACGGTCTTATGGCTTTCCTCCTAGTCTGAAGACGAATGTGCTAGAAACTATAAAGCAAAAAAATGTCCTGCAGCCTAGCCTTGCCTTGCCTGTCCTTGCCTGTCCCAGCCTTGCCTTATGTCCTTCTCATCCTGTTCTCTGTCCCATCCTATCTCAATAACCCCTCGTCTGGCTGCATGTCTGTTCTTTCCTTTTCTCTCACTCTCCTGCTTCCTGCCTCTTTTCTTGCAATTCCTCCATTTCACTCCTGCAGGCCAACACTACTTTTTATTCTTCCTTCCCTTTCTCCTGCTCCCTTCGCTTTCTCCCTCTGTCCCATATCTTTCTTCCCGACTTGTCTCTTGGAGACTTTGGGCCAAACTGGCCCCAAGTCTGGGCATGGTTTGACAAGTTTTCAGAGGCCTGGCTGGTGGCAGCAGGGACAGCAGGCAGTGACAGGCCCGGGGCTGACAGGCTCCCCATCCCCTAGGGGGCGCCTGGCTGCCACACCCAGCTGACATAGAACCTTTGTCACAATGCCCGCTACCGTGGCGAGGATGCGGTGGCTCTGCAGGTGACAGGGACACTGCAGGACTTGGTGTCAGCTCAGCAATTTCTCACTTCCCCTAAGAAGCGTAATTCTGCAAATTGCTGCCTTTGCTCTTGAAAGGATGTCATCAGGTGGGTGTTTTGGTGTCATACACTGAAAACAGAGCAGAAACTGTGAAATATTCCCATGATATGCATGGTCCCTGCCCCAAAGCACCATGACTCAGCCTAAGGAGATCTGCAGCTTATTTTTTTGCACTGCCAGCAGATTGTGGAAGTACAGTATAAAAACCATCCTTATGGAGAGATCTTGGTATTTTAGGTTTAGTCTAAGTGTCTCAAGTATCTGGGGTTTTTGCTTGGGCCTAATCCATACGGTCTTATGGCTTTCCTCCTAGTCTGAAGACAAATGTGCTAGAAACTATAAAGCAAAAACATGTCCTGCAGGCTAACCTTGCCTTGCCTGTCCTTCCCTGTCCCAGCCTTGCCTTATGTCCTTCTCATCCTGTTCTCTGTCCCATCCTGTCTCACTAAACCCTCGTCTGGCTGCATGTCTCTTCTTTCCTTTTCTCTCACTCTCCTGCTTCCTGCCTCTTTTCTTGCAATTCCTCCATCTCACTCCTGCAGCCCAACACTACTTTTTATTCTTCCTTCCCTTTCTCCTGCTCCCTTCGCTTTCTCCCTCTGTCCCATATCTTTCTTCCCGACTTGTCTCTTGGAGACTTTGGGCCAAACTGGCCCCAAGTCTGGGCATGGTTTGACAAGTTTTCAGAGGCCTGGCTGGTGGCAGCAGGGACAGCAGGCAGTGACAGGCCCGGGGCTGACAGGCTCCCCATCCCCTAGGGGGCGCCTGGCTGCCACACCCAGCTGACATAGAACCTTTGTCACAATGCCCGCTACCGTGGCGAGGATGCGGTGGCTCTGCAGGTGACAGGGACACTGCAGGACTTGGTGTCAGCTCAGCAATTTCTCACTTCCCCTAAGAAGCGGAATTCTGCAAATTGCTGCCTTTGCTCTTGAAAGGATGTCATCAGGTGGGTGTTTTGGTGTCATACACTGAAAACAGAGCAGAAACTGTGAAATATTCCCATGATATGCATGGTCCCTGCCCCAAAGCACCATGACTCAGCCTAAGGAGATCTGCAGCTTATTTTTTTGCACTGCCAGCAGATTGTGGAAGTACAGTATAAAAACCATCCTTATGGAGAGATCTTCCTATTTTAGGTTTAGTCTAAGTGTCTCAAGTAGCTGGGGTTTTTGCTTGGGCCTAATCCATACGGTCTTATGGCTTTCCTCCTAGTCTGAAGACAAATGTGCTAGAAACTATAAAGCAAAAACATGTCCTGCAGGCTAACCTTGCCTTGCCTGTCCTTCCCTGTCCCAGCCTTGCCTTATGTCCTTCTCATCCTGTTCTCTGTCCCATCCTGTCTCACTAAACCCTCGTCTGGCTGCATGTCTCTTCTTTCCTTTTCTCTCACTCTCCTGCTTCCTGCCTCTTTTCTTGCAATTCCTCCATCCCACTCCTGCAGGCCAACTCTCCTTTTAATTCCTCCTTCCCTTTCTCCTGCTCTCTTCGCTTTCTCCCTCTGTCCAATATCTTTCTTCCCGACTTGTCTCTTGGAGACTTTGGGCCAAACTGGCCCCAAGTCTGGGCATGGTTTGACAAGTTTTCAGAGGCCTGGCTGGTGACAGCAGGGACACCAGGCAGTGACAGGCCCGGGGCTGACAGGCTCCCCATCCCCTAGGGAGCGCCTTGCTGCCACACCCAGCTGACATAGAACCTTTGTCACAATGCCCGCTACCGTGGCGAGGATGCAGTGGCTCTGCAGGTGACAGGGACACTGCAGGACTTGGTGTCAGCTCAGCAATTTCTCACTTCCCCTAAGAAGCGGAATTCTGCAAATTGCTGCCTTTGCTCTTGAAAGGATGTCATCAGGTGGGTGTTTTGGTGTCATACACTGAAAACAGAGCAGAAACTGTGAAATATTCCCATGATATGCATGGTCCCTGCCCCAAAGCACCATGACTCAACCTAAGGAGATCTGCAGCTTATTTTTTTGCACTGCCAGCAGATTGTGGAAGTACAGTATAAAAACCATCCTTATGGAGAGATCTTGGTATTTTAGGCTTAGTCTAAGTGTCTCAAGTAGCTGGGGTTTTTGCTTGGGCCTAATCCATACGGTCTTATGGCTTTCCTCCTAGTCTGAAGACGAATGTGCTAGAAACTATAAAGCAAAAACATGTCCTGCAGCCTAGCCTTGCCTTGCCTGTCCTTGCCTGTCCCAGCCTTGTAATTATGTCCTTCTCATCCTGTTCTCTGTCCCATCCTATCTCACTAACCCCTCGTCTGGCTGCATGTGTCTTCTTTCCTTTTCTCTCACTCTCCTGCTTCCTGCCTCTTTTCTTGCAATTCCTCCATCTCACTCCTGCAGCCCAACACTCCTTTTTATTCTTCCTTCCCTTTTTCCTGCTCCCTTCGCTTTCTCCCTCTGTCCCATATCTTTCTTCCCGACTTGTCTCTTGGAGACTTTGGGCCAAACTGGCCCCAAGTCTGGGCATGGTTTGACAAGTTTTCAGAGGCCTGGCTGGTGGCAGCAGGGACACCAGGCAGTGACAGGCCCGGGGCTGACAGGCTCCCCATCCCCTAGGGGGCGCCTGGCTGCCACACCCAGCTGACATAGAACCTTTGTCACAATGCCCGCTACCGTGGCGAGGATGCGGTGGCTCTGCAGGTGACAGGGACACTGCAGGACTTGGTGTCAGCTCAGCAATTTCTCACTTCCCCTAAGAAGCGGAATTCTGCAAATTGCTGCCTTTGCTCTTGAAAGGATGTCATCAGGTGGGTGTTTTGGTGTCATACACTGAAAACAGAGCAGAAACTGTGAAATATTCCCATGATATGCATGGTCCCTGCCCCAAAGCACCATGACTCAGCCTAAGGAGATCTGCAGCTTATTTTTTTGTACTGCCAGCAGATTGTGGAAGTACAGTATAAAAACCATCCTTATGGAGAGATCTTCCTATTTTAGGCTTAGTCTAAGTGTCTCAAGTAGCTGGGGTTTTTGCTTGGGCCGAATCCATACGGTCTTATTTCTTTCCTCCTAGTCTGAAGACGAATGTGCTAGAAACTATAAAGCAAAAACATGTCCTGCAGCCTAGCCTTGCCTTGCCTGTCCTTGCCTGTCCCTGCCTTGCCTTATGTCCTTCTCATCCTGTTCTCTGTCCCATCCTTTCTCACTAACCCCTCGTCTGGCTGCATGTCTCTTCTTTCCTTTTCTCTCACTCTCCTGCTTCCTGCCTCTTTTCTTGCAATTCCTCCATCTCACTCCTGCAGCCCAACACTCCTTTTTATTCTTCCTTCCCTTTTTCCTGCTCCCTTCGCTTTCTCCCTCTGTCCCATATCTTTCTTCCCGACTTGTCTCTTGGAGACTTTGGGCCAAACTGGCCCCAAGTCTGGGCATGGTTTGACAAGTTTTCAGAGGCCTGGCTGGTGGCAGCAGGGACACCAGGCAGTGACAGGCCCGGGGCTGACAGGCTCCCCATCCCCTAGGGGGCGCCTGGCTGCCACACCCAGCTGACATAGAACCTTTGACACAATGCCCGCTACTGTGGCGAGGATGCGGTGGCTCTGCAGTTGACAGGGACACTGCAGGACTTGGTGTCAGCTCAGCAATTTCTCACTTCCCCTAAGAAGCGGAATTCTGCAAATTGCTGCCTTTGCTCTTGAAAGGATGTCATCTGGTGGGTGTTTTGGTGTCATACACTGAAAACAGAGCAGAAACCGTGAAATATTCCCATGATATGCATGGTCCCTGCCCCAAAGCACCATGACTCAGCCTAAGGAGATCTGCAGCTTATTTTTTTGTACTGCCAGCAGATTGTGGAAGTACAGTATAAAAACCATCCTTATGGAGAGATCTTGGTATTTTAGGCTTAGTCTAAGTGTCTCAAGTAGCTGGGGTTTTTGCTTGGGCCTAAACCATACGGTCTTATGGCTTTCCTCCTAGTCTGAAGACGAATGTGCTAGAAATTATAAAGCAAAAACATGTCCTGCAGCCTAGCCTTGCCTTGCCTGTCCTTGCCTGTCCTTGCCTTGCCTTATTTCATTCTCATCCTGTTCTCTGTCCCATCCTGTATCACTAACCCCTCGTCTGGCTGCATGTCTCTTCTTTCCTTTTCTCTCACTCTCCTGCTTCCTGCCTCTTTTCTTGCAATTCCTCCATCTCACTGCTGCAGCCCAACACTACTTTTTATTCTTCCTTCCCTTTTTCCTGCTCCCTTCGCTTTCTCCCTCTGTCCCATATCTTTCTTCCCAACTTGTCTCTTGGAGACTTTGGGCCAAACTGGCCCCAAGTCTGGGCATGGTTTGACAAGTTTTCAGAGGCCTGGCTGGTGGCAGCAGGGACAGCAGGCAGTGACAGGCCCGGGGCTGACAGGCTCCCCATCCCCTAGGGGGCGCCTGGCTGCCACACCCAGCTGACATAGAACCTTTGTCACAATGCCCGCTACCGTGGCGAGGATGCGGTGGCTCTGCAGGTGACAGGGACACTGCAGGACTTGGTGTCAGCTCAGCAATTTCTCACTTCCACTAAGAAGCGGAATTCTGCAAATTGCTGCCCTTGCTCTTGAAAGGATGTCATCAGGTGGGTGTTTTGGTGTCATACACTGAAAACAGAGCAGAAACTGTGAAATATTCCCATGATATGCATGGTCCCTGCCCCAAAGCACCATGACTCAACCTAAGGAGATCTGCAGCTTATTTTTTTGCACTGCCAGCAGATTGTGGAAGTACAGTATAAAAACCATCCTTATGGAGAGATCTTGGTATTTTAGGCTTAGTCTAAGTGTCTCAAATAGCTGGGGTTTTTGCTTGGGCCTAATCCATACGGTCTTATGGCTTTCCTCCTAGTCTGAAGACGAATGTGCTAGAAACTATAAAGCAAAAACATGTCCTGCAGCCTAGCCTTGCCTTGCCTGTCCTTGCCTGTCCCAGCCTTGTAATTATGTCCTTCTCATCCTGTTCTCTGTCCCATCCTATCTCACTAACCCCTCGTCTGGCTGCATGTGTCTTCTTTCCTTTTCTCTCACTCTCCTGCTTCCTGCCTCTTTTCTTGCAATTCCTCCATCTCACTCCTGCAGCCCAACACTCCTTTTTATTCTTCCTTCCCTTTTTCCTGCTCCCTTCGCTTTCTCCCTCTGTCCCATATCTTTCTTCCCGACTTGTCTCTTGGAGACTTTGGGCCAAACTGGCCCCAAGTCTGGGCATGGTTTGACAAGTTTTCAGAGGCCTGGCTGGTGGCAGCAGGGACACCAGGCAGTGACAGGCCCGGGGCTGACAGGCTCCCCATCCCCTAGGGGGCGCCTGGCTGCCACACCCAGCTGACATAGAACCTTTGTCACAATGCCCGCTACCGTGGCGAGGATGCGGTGGCTCTGCAGGTGACAGGGACACTGCAGGACTTGGTGTCAGCTCAGCAATTTCTCACTTCCCCTAAGAAGCGGAATTCTGCAAATTGCTGCCTTTGCTCTTGAAAGGATGTCATCAGGTGGGTGTTTTGGTGTCATACACTGAAAACAGAGCAGAAACTGTGAAATATTCCCATGATATGCATGGTCCCTGCCCCAAAGCACCATGACTCAGCCTAAGGAGATCTGCAGCTTATTTTTTTGTACTGCCAGCAGATTGTGGAAGTACAGTATAAAAACCATCCTTATGGAGAGATCTTCCTATTTTAGGCTTAGTCTAAGTGTCTCAAGTAGCTGGGGTTTTTGCTTGGGCCGAATCCATACGGTCTTATTTCTTTCCTCCTAGTCTGAAGACGAATGTGCTAGAAACTATAAAGCAAAAACATGTCCTGCAGCCTAGCCTTGCCTTGCCTGTCCTTGCCTGTCCCTGCCTTGCCTTATGTCCTTCTCATCCTGTTCTCTGTCCCATCCTTTCTCACTAACCCCTCGTCTGGCTGCATGTCTCTTCTTTCCTTTTCTCTCACTCTCCTGCTTCCTGCCTCTTTTCTTGCAATTCCTCCATCTCACTCCTGCAGCCCAACACTCCTTTTTATTCTTCCTTCCCTTTTTCCTGCTCCCTTCGCTTTCTCCCTCTGTCCCATATCTTTCTTCCCGACTTGTCTCTTGGAGACTTTGGGCCAAACTGGCCCCAAGTCTGGGCATGGTTTGACAAGTTTTCAGAGGCCTGGCTGGTGGCAGCAGGGACACCAGGCAGTGACAGGCCCGGGGCTGACAGGCTCCCCATCCCCTAGGGGGCGCCTGGCTGCCACACCCAGCTGACATAGAACCTTTGACACAATGCCCGCTACTGTGGCGAGGATGCGGTGGCTCTGCAGTTGACAGGGACACTGCAGGACTTGGTGTCAGCTCAGCAATTTCTCACTTCCCCTAAGAAGCGGAATTCTGCAAATTGCTGCCTTTGCTCTTGAAAGGATGTCATCTGGTGGGTGTTTTGGTGTCATACACTGAAAACAGAGCAGAAACCGTGAAATATTCCCATGATATGCATGGTCCCTGCCCCAAAGCACCATGACTCAGCCTAAGGAGATCTGCAGCTTATTTTTTTGTACTGCCAGCAGATTGTGGAAGTACAGTATAAAAACCATCCTTATGGAGAGATCTTGGTATTTTAGGCTTAGTCTAAGTGTCTCAAGTAGCTGGGGTTTTTGCTTGGGCCTAAACCATACGGTCTTATGGCTTTCCTCCTAGTCTGAAGACGAATGTGCTAGAAATTATAAAGCAAAAACATGTCCTGCAGCCTAGCCTTGCCTTGCCTGTCCTTGCCTGTCCTTGCCTTGCCTTATTTCATTCTCATCCTGTTCTCTGTCCCATCCTGTATCACTAACCCCTCGTCTGGCTGCATGTCTCTTCTTTCCTTTTCTCTCACTCTCCTGCTTCCTGCCTCTTTTCTTGCAATTCCTCCATCTCACTGCTGCAGCCCAACACTACTTTTTATTCTTCCTTCCCTTTTTCCTGCTCCCTTCGCTTTCTCCCTCTGTCCCATATCTTTCTTCCCAACTTGTCTCTTGGAGACTTTGGGCCAAACTGGCCCCAAGTCTGGGCATGGTTTGACAAGTTTTCAGAGGCCTGGCTGGTGGCAGCAGGGACAGCAGGCAGTGACAGGCCCGGGGCTGACAGGCTCCCCATCCCCTAGGGGGCGCCTGGCTGCCACACCCAGCTGACATAGAACCTTTGTCACAATGCCCGCTACCGTGGCGAGGATGCGGTGGCTCTGCAGGTGACAGGGACACTGCAGGACTTGGTGTCAGCTCAGCAATTTCTCACTTCCACTAAGAAGCGGAATTCTGCAAATTGCTGCCCTTGCTCTTGAAAGGATGTCATCAGGTGGGTGTTTTGGTGTCATACACTGAAAACAGAGCAGAAACTGTGAAATATTCCCATGATATGCATGGTCCCTGCCCCAAAGCACCATGACTCAGCCTAAGGAGATCTGCAGCTTCTTTTTTTGTACTGCCAGCAGATTGTGGAAGTACAGTATAAAAACCATCCTTATGGAGAGATCTTGGTATTTTAGGCTTATTCTAAGTGTCTCAGGTAGCTGGGGTTTTTGCTTGGGCCTAATCCATACGGTCTTATTTCTTTCCTCCTAGTCTGAAGACGAATGTGCTGGAAACTATAAAGCAAAAACATGTCCTGCAGCCTAGCCTTGCCTTGCCTGTCCTTGCCTGTCCCAGCCTTGCCTTATGTCCTTCTCATCCTGTTCTCTGTCCCATCCTCTCTCACTAACCCCTCGTCTGGCTGCATGTCTCTTCTTTCCTTTTCTCTCACAATCCTGCTTCCTGCCTCTTTTCTTGCAATTCCTCCATCTCACTCCTGCAGCCCAACACTACTTTTTATTCTTCCTTCCCTTTCTCCTGCTCCCTTCGCTTTCTCCCTCTGTCCCATATCTTTCTTCCCGTCTTGTCTCTTGCAGACTTTGGGCCAAACTGGCCCCAAGTCTGGGCAGGGTTTGACAAGTTTTCAGAGGCCTGGCTGGTGGCAGCAGGGACACCAGGCAGTGACAGGCCCGGGGCTGACAGGCTCCCCATCCCCTAGGGGGCGCCTGGCTGCCACACCCAGCTGACATAGAACCTTTGTCACAATGCCCGCTACCGTGGCGAGGATGCGGTGGCTCTGCAGGTGACAGGGACACTGCAGGACTTGGTGTCAGCTCAGCAATTTCTCACTTCCCCTAAGAAGCGGAATTCTGCATATTGCTGCCTTTGCTCTTGAAAGGATGTCATCAGGTGGGTGTTTTGGTGTCATACACTGAAAACAGAGCAGAAACTGTGAAATATTCCCATGATATGCATGGTCCCTGCCCCAAAGCACCATGACTCAGCCTAAGGAGATCTGCAGCTTCTTTTTTTGTACTGCCAGCAGATTGTGGAAGTACAGTATAAAAACCATCCTTTTGGAGGGATCTTCGTATTTTAGGCTTAGTCTAAGTGTCTCAAGTAGCTGGGGTTTTTGCTTGGGCCTAATCCATACGGTCTTATGGCTTTTCTCCTAGTCTGAAGACAAATGTGCTAGAAACTATAAAGCAAAAACATGTCCTGCAGCCTAGCCTTGCCTTTACTGTCCTTGCTTGTCCTAGCTTTGCCTTCTTTCCTTCTCATCCTGTTCCCTGTCCCATCCTGTCTCACTAACCCCTCGTCTGGCTGCATGTCTCTTCTTTCCTTTTCTCTCACTCTCCTGCTTCCTGCCTCTTTTCTTGCAATTCCTCCATCTCACTCCTGCAGCCCAACACTACTATTTATTCTTCCTTCCCTTTCTCCTGCTCCCTTCGCTTTCTCCCTCTGTCCCATATCTTTCTTCCCGACTTGTCTCTTGCAGACTTTGGGCCAAACTGGCCCCAAGTCTGGGCATGGTTTGACAAGTTTTCAGAGGCCTGGCTGGTGGCAGCAGGGACACTAGGCAGTGACAGGCCCGGGGCTGACAGGCTCCCCATCCCCTAGGGGGCGCCTGGCTGCCACACCCAGCTGACATAGAACCTTTGTCACAATGCCCGCTACCGTGGCGAGGATGCGGTGGCTCTGCAGGTGACAGGGACACTGCAGGACTTGGTGTCAGCTCAGCAATTTCTCACTTCCCCTAAGAAGCGGAATTCTGCAAATTGCTGCCTTTGCTCTTGAAAGGATGTCATCAGGTGGGTGTTTTGGTGTCATACACTGAAAACAGAGCAGAAACTGTGAAATATTCCCATGATAAGCATGGTCCCTGCCCCAAAGCACCATGACTCAGCCTAAGGAGATCTGCAGCTTATTTTTTTGTACTGCCAGCAGATTGTGGAAGTACAGTATAAAAACCATCCTTATGGAGAGATCTTGGTATTTTAGGCTTAGTCTAAGTGTCTCAAGTAGCTGGGGCTTTTGCTTGGGCCTAATCCATATGGTCTTATGGCTTTCCTCCTCGTCTGAAGACGAATGTGCTAGAAACTATAAAGCAAAAACATGTCCTGCAGCCTAGCCTTGCCTTGCCTGTCCTTGCCTGTCCCAGCCTTGCCTTCTTTCCTTCTCATCCTGTTCCCTGTCCCATCCTGTCTCACTAACCCCTCGTCTGGCTGCATGTCTCTCCTTTTCTCTCACTCTCCTGGTTCCTGCCTCTTTTCTTGCAATTCCTCCATCTCACTCCTGCAGCCCAACACTACTTTTTATTCTTCCTTCCCTTTCTCCTGCTCCCTTCGCTTTCTCCCTCTGTCCCATATCTTTCTTCCCGACTTGTCTCTTGGAGACTTTGGGCCAAACTGGCCCCAAGTCTGGGCATGGTTTGACAAGTTTTCAGAGGCCTGGCTGGTGGCAGCAGGGCCAGCAGGCACTGACAGGCCCGGGGCTGACAGGCTCCCCATCCCCTAGGGGGCGCCTGGCTGCCACACCCAGCTGACATAGAACCTTTGTCACAATGCCCGCTACCGTGGCGAGGATGCGGTGGC
Organism: Columba livia; assembly: GCF_036013475.1. Classification (NCBI taxonomy): domain Eukaryota; kingdom Metazoa; phylum Chordata; class Aves; order Columbiformes; family Columbidae; genus Columba; species Columba livia. The sequence continues at coordinate 919,957 of NW_027043010.1, read as the reverse complement.
TCTGCAGGTGACAGGGACACTGCAGGACTTGGTGTCAGCTCAGCAATTTCTCACTTCCCCTAAGAAGCGGAATTCTGCAAATTGCTGCCTTTGCTCTTGAAAGGATGGCATCAGGTGGGTGTTTTGGTGTCATACACTGAAAACAGAGCAGAAACTGTGAAATATTCCCATGATATGCATGGTCCCTGCCCCAAAGCACCATGACTCAGCCTAAGGAGATCTGCAGATTATTTTTTTATACTGCCAGCAGATTGTGGAAGTACAGTATAAAAACCATCCTTATGGAGAGATCTTGGTATTTTAGGCTTAGTCTAAGTGTCTCAAGTAGCTGGGGTTTTTGCTTGGGCCTAATCCATACGGTCTTATGGCTTTCCTCCTAGTCTGAAGACGAATGTGCTAGAAACTATAAAGCAAAAACATGTCCTGCAGCCTAGCCTTGCCTTGCTGTCCTTGCCTGTCCCAGCCTTGCCTTATGTCCTTCTCATCCTGTTCTCTGTCTCATCCTGTCTCACTAACCCCTCGTCTGGCTGCATGTCTCTTCTTTCCTTTTCTCTCACTCTCCTGCTTCCTGCCTCTTTTCTTGCAATTCCTCCATCTCACTCCTGCAGCCCAACACTACATTTTATTCTTCCTTCCCTTTCTCCTGCTCCCTTCGCTTTCTCCCTCTGTCCCATATCTTTCTTCCCGACTTGTCTCTTGGAGACTTTGGGCCAAACTGGCCCCAAGTCTGGGCATGGTTTGACAAGTTTTCAGAGGCCTGGCTGGTGGCAGCAGGGCCATCAGGCAGTGACAGGCCCGGGGCTGACAGGCTCCCCATCCCCTAGGGGGCGCCTGGCTGCCACACCCAGCTGACATAGAACCTTTGTCACAATGCCCGCTACCGTGGCGAGGATGCGGTGGCTCTGCAGGTGACAGGGACACTGCAGGACTTGGTGTCAGCTCAGCAATTTCTCACTTCCCCTAAGAAGCGGAATTCTGCAAATTGCTGCCTTTGCTCTTGAAAGGATGTCATCAGGTGGGTGTTTTGGTGTCATACACTGAAAACAGAGCAGAAACTGTGAAATATTCCCATGATATGCATGGTCCCTGCCCCAAAGCACCATGACTCAGCCTAAGGAGATCTGCAGCTTATTTTTTTGCACTGCCAGCAGATTGTGGAAGTACAGTATAAAAACCATCCTTATGGAGAGATCTTCCTATTTTAGGTTTAGTCTAAGTGTCTCAAATAGCTGGGGTTTTTGCTTGGGCCTAATCCATACGGTCTTATGGCTTTCCTCCTAGTCTGAAGACGAATGTGCTAGAAACTATAAAGCAAAAACATGTCCTGCAGCCTAGCCTTGCCTTGCCTGTCCTTGCCTGTCCCTGCCTTGCCTTATGTCCTTCTCATCCTGTTCTCTGTCCCATCCTTTCTCACTAACCCCTCGTCTGGCTGCATGTCTCTTCTTTCCTTTTCTCTCACTCTCCTGCTTCCTGCCTCTTTTCTTGCAATTCCTCCATCTCACTCCTGCAGCCCAACACTCCTTTTTATTCTTCCTTCCCTTTTTCCTGCTCCCTTCGCTTTCTCCCTCTGTCCCATATCTTTCTTCCCGACTTGTCTCTTGGAGACTTTGGGCCAAACTGGCCCCAAGTCTGGGCATGGTTTGACAAGTTTTCAGAGGCCTGGCTGGTGGCAGCAGGGACACCAGGCAGTGACAGGCCCGGGGCTGACAGGCTCCCCATCCCCTAGGGGGCGCCTGGCTGCCACACCCAGCTGACATAGAACCTTTGACACAATGCCCGCTACTGTGGCGAGGATGCGGTGGCTCTGCAGTTGACAGGGACACTGCAGGACTTGGTGTCAGCTCAGCAATTTCTCACTTCCCCTAAGAAGCGGAATTCTGCAAATTGCTGCCTTTGCTCTTGAAAGGATGTCATCTGGTGGGTGTTTTGGTGTCATACACTGAAAACAGAGCAGAAACCGTGAAATATTCCCATGATATGCATGGTCCCTGCCCCAAAGCACCATGACTCAGCCTAAGGAGATCTGCAGCTTATTTTTTTGTACTGCCAGCAGATTGTGGAAGTACAGTATAAAAACCATCCTTATGGAGAGATCTTGGTATTTTAGGCTTAGTCTAAGTGTCTCAAGTAGCTGGGGTTTTTGCTTGGGCCTAAACCATACGGTCTTATGGCTTTCCTCCTAGTCTGAAGACGAATGTGCTAGAAATTATAAAGCAAAAACATGTCCTGCAGCCTAGCCTTGCCTTGCCTGTCCTTGCCTGTCCTTGCCTTGCCTTATTTCATTCTCATCCTGTTCTCTGTCCCATCCTGTATCACTAACCCCTCGTCTGGCTGCATGTCTCTTCTTTCCTTTTCTCTCACTCTCCTGCTTCCTGCCTCTTTTCTTGCAATTCCTCCATCTCACTGCTGCAGCCCAACACTACTTTTTATTCTTCCTTCCCTTTTTCCTGCTCCCTTCGCTTTCTCCCTCTGTCCCATATCTTTCTTCCCAACTTGTCTCTTGGAGACTTTGGGCCAAACTGGCCCCAAGTCTGGGCATGGTTTGACAAGTTTTTAGAGGCCTGGCTGGTGGCAGCAGGGACAGCAGGCAGTGACAGGCCCGGGGCTGACAGGCTCCCCATCCCCTAGGGGGCGCCTGGCTGCCACACCCAGCTGACATAGAACCTTTGTCACAATGCCCGCTACCGTGGCGAGGATGCGGTGGCTCTGCAGGTGACAGGGACACTGCAGGACTTGGTGTCAGCTCAGCAATTTCTCACTTCCACTAAGAAGCGGAATTCTGCAAATTGCTGCCCTTGCTCTTGAAAGGATGTCATCAGGTGGGTGTTTTGGTGTCATACACTGAAAACAGAGCAGAAACTGTGAAATATTCCCATGATATGCATGGTCCCTGCCCCAAAGCACCATGACTCAGCCTAAGGAGATCTGCAGCTTCTTTTTTTGTACTGCCAGCAGATTGTGGAAGTACAGTATAAAAACCATCCTTATGGAGAGATCTTGGTATTTTAGGCTTATTCTAAGTGTCTCAGGTAGCTGGGGTTTTTGCTTGGGCCTAATCCATACGGTCTTATTTCTTTCCTCCTAGTCTGAAGACGAATGTGCTGGAAACTATAAAGCAAAAACATGTCCTGCAGCCTAGCCTTGCCTTGCCTGTCCTTGCCTGTCCCAGCCTTGCCTTATGTCCTTCTCATCCTGTTCTCTGTCCCATCCTCTCTCACTAACCCCTCGTCTGGCTGCATGTCTCTTCTTTCCTTTTCTCTCACAATCCTGCTTCCTGCCTCTTTTCTTGCAATTCCTCCATCTCACTCCTGCAGCCCAACACTACTTTTTATTCTTCCTTCCCTTTCTCCTGCTCCCTTCGCTTTCTCCCTCTGTCCCATATCTTTCTTCCCGTCTTGTCTCTTGCAGACTTTGGGCCAAACTGGCCCCAAGTCTGGGCAGGGTTTGACAAGTTTTCAGAGGCCTGGCTGGTGGCAGCAGGGACACCAGGCAGTGACAGGCCCGGGGCTGACAGGCTCCCCATCCCCTAGGGGGCGCCTGGCTGCCACACCCAGCTGACATAGAACCTTTGTCACAATGCCCGCTACCGTGGCGAGGATGCGGTGGCTCTGCAGGTGACAGGGACACTGCAGGACTTGGTGTCAGCTCAGCAATTTCTCACTTCCCCTAAGAAGCGGAATTCTGCATATTGCTGCCTTTGCTCTTGAAAGGATGTCATCAGGTGGGTGTTTTGGTGTCATACACTGAAAACAGAGCAGAAACTGTGAAATATTCCCATGATATGCATGGTCCCTGCCCCAAAGCACCATGACTCAGCCTAAGGAGATCTGCAGCTTCTTTTTTTGTACTGCCAGCAGATTGTGGAAGTACAGTATAAAAACCATCCTTTTGGAGGGATCTTCGTATTTTAGGCTTAGTCTAAGTGTCTCAAGTAGCTGGGGTTTTTGCTTGGGCCTAATCCATACGGTCTTATGGCTTTTCTCCTAGTCTGAAGACAAATGTGCTAGAAACTATAAAGCAAAAACATGTCCTGCAGCCTAGCCTTGCCTTTACTGTCCTTGCTTGTCCTAGCTTTGCCTTCTTTCCTTCTCATCCTGTTCCCTGTCCCATCCTGTCTCACTAACCCCTCGTCTGGCTGCATGTCTCTTCTTTCCTTTTCTCTCACTCTCCTGCTTCCTGCCTCTTTTCTTGCAATTCCTCCATCTCACTCCTGCAGCCCAACACTACTTTTTATTCTTCCTTCCCTTTCTCCTGCTCCCTTCGCTTTCTCCCTCTGTCCCATATCTTTCTTCCCGACTTGTCTCTTGCAGACTTTGGGCCAAACTGGCCCCAAGTCTGGGCATGGTTTGACAAGTTTTCAGAGGCCTGGCTGGTGGCAGCAGGGACACTAGGCAGTGACAGGCCCGGGGCTGACAGGCTCCCCATCCCCTAGGGGGCGCCTGGCTGCCACACCCAGCTGACATAGAACCTTTGTCACAATGCCCGCTACCGTGGCGAGGATGCGGTGGCTCTGCAGGTGACAGGGACACTGCAGGACTTGGTGTCAGCTCAGCAATTTCTCACTTCCCCTAAGAAGCGGAATTCTGCAAATTGCTGCCTTTGCTCTTGAAAGGATGTCATCAGGTGGGTGTTTTGGTGTCATACACTGAAAACAGAGCAGAAACTGTGAAATATTCCCATGATAAGCATGGTCCCTGCCCCAAAGCACCATGACTCAGCCTAAGGAGATCTGCAGCTTATTTTTTTGTACTGCCAGCAGATTGTGGAAGTACAGTATAAAAACCATCCTTATGGAGAGATCTTGGTATTTTAGGCTTAGTCTAAGTGTCTCAAGTAGCTGGGGCTTTTGCTTGGGCCTAATCCATATGGTCTTATGGCTTTCCTCCTCGTCTGAAGACGAATGTGCTAGAAACTATAAAGCAAAAACATGTCCTGCAGCCTAGCCTTGCCTTGCCTGTCCTTGCCTGTCCCAGCCTTGCCTTCTTTCCTTCTCATCCTGTTCCCTGTCCCATCCTGTCTCACTAACCCCTCGTCTGGCTGCATGTCTCTCCTTTTCTCTCACTCTCCTGGTTCCTGCCTCTTTTCTTGCAATTCCTCCATCTCACTCCTGCAGCCCAACACTACTTTTTATTCTTCCTTCCCTTTCTCCTGCTCCCTTCGCTTTCTCCCTCTGTCCCATATCTTTCTTCCCGACTTGTCTCTTGGAGACTTTGGGCCAAACTGGCCCCAAGTCTGGGCATGGTTTGACAAGTTTTCAGAGGCCTGGCTGGTGGCAGCAGGGCCAGCAGGCACTGACAGGCCCGGGGCTGACAGGCTCCCCATCCCCTAGGGGGCGCCTGGCTGCCACACCCAGCTGACATAGAACCTTTGTCACAATGCCCGCTACCGTGGCGAGGATGCGGTGGCTCTGCAGGTGACAGGGACACTGCAGGACTTGGTGTCAGCTCAGCAATTTCTCACTTCCCCTAAGAAGCGGAATTCTGCAAATTGCTGCCTTTGCTCTTGAAAGGATGGCATCAGGTGGGTGTTTTGGTGTCATACACTGAAAACAGAGCAGAAACTGTGAAATATTCCCATGATATGCATGGTCCCTGCCCCAAAGCACCATGACTCAGCCTAAGGAGATCTGCAGATTATTTTTTTATACTGCCAGCAGATTGTGGAAGTACAGTATAAAAACCATCCTTATGGAGAGATCTTGGTATTTTAGGCTTAGTCTAAGTGTCTCAAGTAGCTGGGGTTTTTGCTTGGGCCTAATCCATACGGTCTTATGGCTTTCCTCCTAGTCTGAAGACGAATGTGCTAGAAACTATAAAGCAAAAACATGTCCTGCAGCCTAGCCTTGCCTTGCTGTCCTTGCCTGTCCCAGCCTTGCCTTATGTCCTTCTCATCCTGTTCTCTGTCTCATCCTGTCTCACTAACCCCTCGTCTGGCTGCATGTCTCTTCTTTCCTTTTCTCTCACTCTCCTGCTTCCTGCCTCTTTTCTTGCAATTCCTCCATCTCACTCCTGCAGCCCAACACTACATTTTATTCTTCCTTCCCTTTCTCCTGCTCCCTTCGCTTTCTCCCTCTGTCCCATATCTTTCTTCCCGACTTGTCTCTTGGAGACTTTGGGCCAAACTGGCCCCAAGTCTGGGCATGGTTTGACAAGTTTTCAGAGGCCTGGCTGGTGGCAGCAGGGCCATCAGGCAGTGACAGGCCCGGGGCTGACAGGCTCCCCATCCCCTAGGGGGCGCCTGGCTGCCACACCCAGCTGACATAGAACCTTTGTCACAATGCCCGCTACCGTGGCGAGGATGCGGTGGCTCTGCAGGTGACAGGGACACTGCAGGACTTGGTGTCAGCTCAGCAATTTCTCACTTCCCCTAAGAAGCGGAATTCTGCAAATTGCTGCCTTTGCTCTTGAAAGGATGTCATCAGGTGGGTGTTTTGGTGTCATACACTGAAAACAGAGCAGAAACTGTGAAATATTCCCATGATATGCATGGTCCCTGCCCCAAAGCACCATGACTCAGCCTAAGGAGATCTGCAGCTTATTTTTTTGCACTGCCAGCAGATTGTGGAAGTACAGTATAAAAACCATCCTTATGGAGAGATCTTCCTATTTTAGGTTTAGTCTAAGTGTCTCAAATAGCTGGGGTTTTTGCTTGGGCCTAATCCATACGGTCTTATGGCTTTCCTCCTAGTCTGAAGACGAATGTGCTAGAAACTATAAAGCAAAAAAATGTCCTGCAGCCTAGCCTTGCCTTGCCTGTCCTTGCCTGTCCCAGCCTTGCCTTATGTCCTTCTCATCCTGTTCTCTGTCCCATCCTATCTCAATAACCCCTCGTCTGGCTGCATGTCTGTTCTTTCCTTTTCTCTCACTCTCCTGCTTCCTGCCTCTTTTCTTGCAATTCCTCCATTTCACTCCTGCAGGCCAACACTACTTTTTATTCTTCCTTCCCTTTCTCCTGCTCCCTTCGCTTTCTCCCTCTGTCCCATATCTTTCTTCCCGACTTGTCTCTTGGAGACTTTGGGCCAAACTGGCCCCAAGTCTGGGCATGGTTTGACAAGTTTTCAGAGGCCTGGCTGGTGGCAGCAGGGACAGCAGGCAGTGACAGGCCCGGGGCTGACAGGCTCCCCATCCCCTAGGGGGCGCCTGGCTGCCACACCCAGCTGACATAGAACCTTTGTCACAATGCCCGCTACCGTGGCGAGGATGCGGTGGCTCTGCAGGTGACAGGGACACTGCAGGACTTGGTGTCAGCTCAGCAATTTCTCACTTCCCCTAAGAAGCGGAATTCTGCAAATTGCTGCCTTTGCTCTTGAAAGGATGTCATCAGGTGGGTGTTTTGGTGTCATACACTGAAAACAGAGCAGAAACTGTGAAATATTCCCATGATATGCATGGTCCCTGCCCCAAAGCACCATGACTCAGCCTAAGGAGATCTGCAGCTTATTTTTTTGCACTGCCAGCAGATTGTGGAAGTACAGTATAAAAACCATCCTTATGGAGAGATCTTCCTATTTTAGGTTTAGTCTAAGTGTCTCAAGTAGCTGGGGTTTTTGCTTGGGCCTAATCCATACGGTCTTATGGCTTTCCTCCTAGTCTGAAGACAAATGTGCTAGAAACTATAAAGCAAAAACATGTCCTGCAGGCTAACCTTGCCTTGCCTGTCCTTCCCTGTCCCAGCCTTGCCTTATGTCCTTCTCATCCTGTTCTCTGTCCCATCCTGTCTCACTAAACCCTCGTCTGGCTGCATGTCTCTTCTTTCCTTTTCTCTCACTCTCCTGCTTCCTGCCTCTTTTCTTGCAATTCCTCCATCCCACTCCTGCAGGCCAACTCTCCTTTTAATTCCTCCTTCCCTTTCTCCTGCTCTCTTCGCTTTCTCCCTCTGTCCAATATCTTTCTTCCCGACTTGTCTCTTGGAGACTTTGGGCCAAACTGGCCCCAAGTCTGGGCATGGTTTGACAAGTTTTCAGAGGCCTGGCTGGTGACAGCAGGGACACCAGGCAGTGACAGGCCCGGGGCTGACAGGCTCCCCATCCCCTAGGGAGCGCCTTGCTGCCACACCCAGCTGACATAGAACCTTTGTCACAATGCCCGCTACCGTGGCGAGGATGCAGTGGCTCTGCAGGTGACAGGGACACTGCAGGACTTGGTGTCAGCTCAGCAATTTCTCACTTCCCCTAAGAAGCGGAATTCTGCAAATTGCTGCCTTTGCTCTTGAAAGGATGTCATCAGGTGGGTGTTTTGGTGTCATACACTGAAAACAGAGCAGAAACTGTGAAATATTCCCATGATATGCATGGTCCCTGCCCCAAAGCACCATGACTCAACCTAAGGAGATCTGCAGCTTATTTTTTTGCACTGCCAGCAGATTGTGGAAGTACAGTATAAAAACCATCCTTATGGAGAGATCTTGGTATTTTAGGCTTAGTCTAAGTGTCTCAAATAGCTGGGGTTTTTGCTTGGGCCTAATCCATACGGTCTTATGGCTTTCCTCCTAGTCTGAAGACGAATGTGCTAGAAACTATAAAGCAAAAACATGTCCTGCAGCCTAGCCTTGCCTTGCCTGTCCTTGCCTGTCCCAGCCTTGCCTTATGTCCTTCTCATCCTGTTCTCTGTCTCATCCTGTCTCACTAACCCCTCGTCTGGCTGCATGTCTCTTCTTTCCTTTTCTCTCACTCTCCTGCTTCCTGCCTCTTTTCTTGCAATTCCTCCATCTCACTCCTGCAGCCCAACACTCCTTTTTATTCTTCCTTCCCTTTTTCCTGCTCCCTTCGCTTTCTCCCTCTGTCCCATATCTTTCTTCCCGACTTGTCTCTTGGAGACTTTGGGCCAAACTGGCCCCAAGTCTGGGCATGGTTTGACAAGTTTTCAGAGGCCTGGCTGGTGGCAGCAGGGACACCAGGCAGTGACAGGCCCGGGGCTGACAGGCTCCCCATCCCCTAGGGGGCGCCTGGCTGCCACACCCAGCTGACATAGAACCTTTGTCACAATGCCCGCTACCGTGGCGAGGATGCGGTGGCTCTGCAGGTGACAGGGACACTGCAGGACTTGGTGTCAGCTCAGCAATTTCTCACTTCCCCTAAGAAGCGGAATTCTGCAAATTGCTGCCTTTGCTCTTGAAAGGATGTCATCAGGTGGGTGTTTTGGTGTCATACACTGAAAACAGAGCAGAAACTGTGAAATATTCCCATGATATGCATGGTCCCTGCCCCAAAGCACCATGACTCAGCCTAAGGAGATCTGCAGCTTATTTTTTTGCACTGCCAGCAGATTGTGGAAGTACAGTATAAAAACCATCCTTATGGAGAGATCTTCCTATTTTAGGCTTAGTCTAAGTGTCTCAAGTAGCTGGGGTTTTTGCTTGGGCCGAATCCATACGGTCTTATGGCTTTCCTCCTAGTCTGAAGACGAATGTGCTAGAAATTATAAAGCAAAAACATGTCCTGCAGCCTAGCCTTGCCTTGCCTGTCCTTGCCTGTCCTTGCCTTGCCTTATTTCATTCTCATCCTGTTCTCTGTCCCATCCTGTATCACTAACCCCTCGTCTGGCTGCATGTCTCTTCTTTCCTTTTCTCTCACTCTCCTGCTTCCTGCCTCTTTTCTTGCAATTCCTCCATCTCACTGCTGCAGCCCAACACTACTTTTTATTCTTCCTTCCCTTTTTCCTGCTCCCTTCGCTTTCTCCCTCTGTCCCATATCTTTCTTCCCAACTTGTCTCTTGGAGACTTTGGGCCAAACTGGCCCCAAGTCTGGGCATGGTTTGACAAGTTTTCAGAGGCCTGGCTGGTGGCAGCAGGGACAGCAGGCAGTGACAGGCCCGGGGCTGACAGGCTCCCCATCCCCTAGGGGGCGCCTGGCTGCCACACCCAGCTGACATAGAACCTTTGTCACAATGCCCGCTACCGTGGCGAGGATGCGGTGGCTCTGCAGGTGAAAGGGACACTGCAGGACTTGGTGTCAGCTCAGCAATTTCTCACTTCCACTAAGAAGCGGAATTCTGCAAATTGCTGCCCTTGCTCTTGAAAGGATGTCATCAGGTGGGTGTTTTGGTGTCATACACTGAAAACAGAGCAGAAACTGTGAAATATTCCCATGATATGCATGGTCCCTGCCCCAAAGCACCATGACTCAGCCTAAGGAGATCTGCAGCTTATTTTTTTGTACTGCCAGCAGATTGTGGAAGTACAGTATAAAAACCATCCTTATGGAGAGATCTTGGTATTTTAGGCTTATTCTAAGTGTCTCAGGTAGCTGGGGTTTTTGCTTGGGCCTAATCCATACGGTCTTATTTCTTTCCTCCTAGTCTGAAGACGAATGTGCTGGAAACTATAAAGCAAAAACATGTCCTGCAGCCTAGCCTTGCCTTGCCTGTCCTTGCCTGTCCCAGCCTTGCCTTATGTCCTTCTCATCCTGTTCTCTGTCCCATCCTGTATCACTAACCCCTCGTCTGGCTGCATGTCTCTTCTTTCCTTTTCTCTCACAATCCTGCTTCCTGCCTCTTTTCTTGCAATTCCTCCATCTCACTCCTGCAGCCCAACACTACTTTTTATTCTTCCTTCCCTTTCTCCTGCTCCCTTCGCTTTCTCCCTCTGTCCCATATCTTTCTTCCCGACTTGTCTCTTGCAGACTTTGGGCCAAACTGGCCCCAAGTCTGGGCAGGGTTTGACAAGTTTTCAGAGGCCTGGCTGGTGGCAGCAGGGACACTAGGCAGTGACAGGCCCGGGGCTGACAGGCTCCCCATCCCCTAGGGGGCGCCTGGCTGCCACACCCAGCTGACATAGAACCTTTGTCACAATGCCCGCTACCGTGGCGAGGATGCGGTGGCTCTGCAGGTGACAGGGACACTGCAGGACTTGGTGTCAGCTCAGCAATTTCTCACTTCCCCTAAGAAGCGGAATTCTGCATATTGCTGCCTTTGCTCTTGAAAGGATGTCATCAGGTGGGTGTTTTGGTGTCATACACTGAAAACAGAGCAGAAACTGTGAAATATTCCCATGATATGCATGGTCCCTGCCCCAAAGCACCATGACTCAGCCTAAGGAGATCTGCAGCTTCTTTTTTTGTACTGCCAGCAGATTGTGGAAGTACAGTATAAAAACCATCCTTTTGGAGGGATCTTGGTATTTTAGGCTTAGTCTAAGTGTCTCAAGTAGCTGGGGTTTTTGCTTGGGCCTAATCCATACGGTCTTATGGCTTTTCTCCTCGTCTGAAGACAAATGTGCTAGAAACTATAAAGCAAAAACATGTCCTGCACCCTAGCCTTGCCTTGCCTGTCCTTGCTTGTCCTAGACTTGCCTTCTTTCCTTCTCATCCTGTTCCCTGTCCCATCCTGTCTCACTAACCCCTCGTCTGGCTGCATGTCTCTTCTTTCCTTTTCTCTCACTCTCCTGCTTCCTGCCTCTTTTCTTGCAATTCCTCCATCTCACTCCTGCAGCCCAACACTACTTTTTATTCTTCCTTCCCTTTCTCCTGCTCCCTTCGCTTTCTCCCTCTGTCCCATATCTTTCTTCCCGACTTGTCTCTTGGAGACTTTGGGCCAAACTGGCCCCAAGTCTGGGCAGGGTTTGACAAGTTTTCAGAGGCCTGGCTGGTGGCAGCAGGGACACTAGGCAGTGACAGGCCCGGGGCTGACAGGCTCCCCATCCCCTAGGGGGCGCCTGGCTGCCACACCCAGCTGACATAGAACCTTTGTCACAATGCCCGCTACCGTGGCGAGGATGTGGTGGCTCTGCAGGTGACAGGGACACTGCAGGACTTGGTGTCAGCTCAGCAATTTCTCACTTCCCCTAAGAAGCGGAATTCTGCAAATTGCTGCCTTTGCTCTTGAAAGGATGTCATCAGGTGGGTGTTTTGGTGTCATACACTGAAAACAGAGCAGAAACTGTGAAATATTCCCATGATATGCATGGTCCCTGCCCCAAAGCACCATGACTCAGCCTAAGGAGATCTGCAGCTTCTTTTTTTGTACTGCCAGCAGATTGTGGAAGTACAGTATAAAAACCATCCTTATGGAGAGATCTTGGTATTTTAGGCTTAGTCTAAGTGTCTCAAGTAGCTGGGTTTTTTGCTTGGGCCTAATCCATACGGTCTTATGGGTTTTCTCCTAGTCTGAAGACGAATGTGCTAGAAACCATAAAGCAAAATCATGTCCTGCAGCCTAGCCTTGCCTTGCCTGTCCTTGCCTGTCCCAGCCTTGCCTTATGTCCTTCTCATCCTGTTCTCTGTCCCATCCTGTCTCACCAGCCCCTCGTCTGGCTGCATGTCTCTTCTTTCCTTTTCTCTCACTCTCCTGCTTCCTGCCTCTTTTCTTGCAATTCCTCCATCTCACTCCTGCAGCCCAACACTACTTTTTATTCTTCCTTCCCTTTCTCCTGCTCCCTTCGCTTTCTCCCTCTGTCCCATATCTTTCTTCCCGACTTGTCTCTTGGAGACTTTGGGCCAAACTGGCCCCAAGTCTGGGCATGGTTTGACAAGTTTTCAGAGGCCTGGCTGGTGGCAGCAGGGACAGCAGGCAGTGACAGGCCCGGGGCTGACAGGCTCCCCATCCCCTAGGGAGCGCCTGGCTGCCACACCCAGCTGACATAGAACCTTTGTCACAATGCCCGCTACCGTGGCGAGGATGCGGTGGCTCTGCAGGTGACAGGGACACTGCAGGACTTGGTGTCAGCTCAGCAATTTCTCACTTCCCCTAAGAAGCGGAATTCTGCAAATTGCTGCCTTTGCTCTTGAAAGGATGGCATCAGGTGGGTGTTTTGGTGTCATACACTGAAAACAGAGCAGAAACTGTGAAATATTCCCATGATATGCATGGTCCCTGCCCCAAAGCACCATGACTCAGCCTAAGGAGATCTGCAGCTTATTTTTTTGTACTGCCAGCAGATTGTGGAAGTACAGTATAAAAACCATCCTTATGGAGAGATCTTCCTATTTTAGGCTTAGTCTAAGTGTCTCAAGTAGCTGGGGTTTTTGCTTGGGCCTAATCCATACGGTCTTATGGCTTTTCTCCTAGTCTGAAGACAAATGTGCTAGAAACTATAAAGCAAAAACATGTCCTGCACCCTAGCCTTGCCTTGCCTGTCCTTGCTTGTCCTAGCCTTGCCTTCTTTCCTTCTCATCCTGTTCCCTGTCCCATCCTGTCTCACTAACCCCTCGTCTGGCTGCATGTCTCTCCTTTTCTCTCACTCTCCTGGTTCCTGCCTCTTTTCTTGCAATTCCTCCATCTCACTCCTGCAGCCCAACACTACTTTTTATTCTTCCTTCCCTTTCTCCTGCTCCCTTCGCTTTCTCCCTCTGTCCCATATCTTTCTTCCCGACTTGTCTCTTGGAGACTTTGGGCCAAACTGGCCCCAAGTCTGGGCATGGTTTGACAAGTTTTCAGAGGCCTGGCTGGTGGCAGCAGGGCCAGCAGGCACTGACAGGCCCGGGGCTGACAGGCTCCCCATCCCCTAGGGGGCGCCTGGCTGCCACACCCAGCTGACATAGAACCTTTGTCACAATGCCCGCTACCGTGGCGAGGATGCGGTGGCTCTGCAGGTGACAGGGACACTGCAGGACTTGGTGTCAGCTCAGCAATTTCTCACTTCCCCTAAGAAGCGGAATTCTGCAAATTGCTGCCTTTGCTCTTGAAAGGATGGCATCAGGTGGGTGTTTTGGTGTCATACACTGAAAACAGAGCAGAAACTGTGAAATATTCCCATGATATGCATGGTCCCTGCCCCAAAGCACCATGACTCAGATTAAGGAGATCTGCAGATTATTTTTTTATACTGCCAGCAGATTGTGGAAGTACAGTATAAAAACCATCCTTATGGAGAGATCTTGGTATTTTAGGCTTAGTCTAAGTGTCTCAAGTAGCTGGGGTTTTTGCTTGGGCCTAATCCATACGGTCTTATGGCTTTCCTCCTAGTCTGAAGACGAATGTGCTAGAAACTATAAAGCAAAAACATGTCCTGCAGCCTAGCCTTGCCTTGCTGTCCTTGCCTGTCCCAGCCTTGCCTTATGTCCTTCTCATCCTGTTCTCTGTCTCATCCTGTCTCACTAACCCCTCGTCTGCCTGCATGTCTCTTCTTTCCTTTTCTCTCACTCTCCTGCTTCCTGCCTCTTTTCTTGCAATTCCTCCATCTCACTCCTGCAGCCCAACACTACATTTTATTCTTCCTTCCCTTTCTCCTGCTCCCTTCGCTTTCTCCCTCTGTCCCATATCTTTCTTCCCGACTTGTCTCTTGGAGACTTTGGGCCAAACTGGCCCCAAGTCTGGGCATGGTTTGACAAGTTTTCAGAGGCCTGGCTGGTGGCAGCAGGGCCATCAGGCAGTGACAGGCCCGGGGCTGACAGGCTCCCCATCCCCTAGGGGGCGCCTGGCTGCCACACCCAGCTGACATAGAACCTTTGTCACAATGCCCGCTACCGTGGCGAGGATGCGGTGGCTCTGCAGGTGACAGGGACACTGCAGGACTTGGTGTCAGCTCAGCAATTTCTCACTTCCCCTAAGAAGCGGAATTCTGCAAATTGCTGCCTTTGCTCTTGAAAGGATGGCATCAGGTGGGTGTTTTGGTGTCATACACTGAAAACAGAGCAGAAACTGTGAAATATTCCCATGATATGCATGGTCCCTGCCCCAAAGCACCATGACTCAGCCTAAGGAGATCTGCAGCTTATTTTTTTGTACTGCCAGCAGATTGTGGAAGTACAGTATAAAAACCATCCTTATGGAGAGATCTTCCTATTTTAGGCTTAGTCTAAGTGTCTCAAGTAGCTGGGGTTTTTGCTTGGGCCTAATCCATACGGTCTTATGGGTTTTCTCCTAGTCTGAAGACAAATGTGCTAGAAACTATAAAGCAAAAACATGTCCTGCACCCTAGCCTTGCCTTGCCTGTCCTTGCTTGTCCTAGCCTTGCCTTCTTTCCTTCTCATCCTGTTCCCTGTCCCATCCTGTCTCACTAACCCCTCGTCTGGCTGCATGTCTCTTCTTTCCTTTTCTCTCACTCTCCTGCTTCCTGCCTCTTTTCTTGCAATTCCTCCATCTCACTCCTGCAGCCCAACACTACTTTTTATTCTTCCTTCCCTTTCTCCTGCTCCCTTCGCTTTCTCCCTCTGTCCCATATCTTTCTTCCCGACTTTTCTCTTGGAGACTTTGGGCCAAACTGGCCCCAAGTCTGGGCATGGTTTGACAAGTTTTCAGAGGCCTGGCTGGTGGCAGCAGGGACACTAGGCAGTGACAGGCCCGGGGCTGACAGGCTCCCCATCCCCTAGGGGGCGCCTGGCTGCCACACCCAGCTGACATAGAACCTTTGTCACAATGCCCGCTACCGTGGCGAGGATGCGGTGGCTCTGCAGGTGACAGGGACACTGCAGGACTTGGTGTCAGCTCAGCAATTTCTCACTTCCCCTAAGAAGCGGAATTCTGCAAATTGCTGCCTTTGCTCTTGAAAGGATGTCATCAGGTGGGTGTTTTGGTGTCATACACTGAAAACAGAGCAGAAACTGTGAAATATTCCCCTGATATGCATGGTCCCTGCAACAAAGCACCATGACTCAGCCTAAGGAGATCTGCAGCTTATTTTTTTGTACTGCCAGCAGATTGTGGAAGTACAGTATAAAAACCATCCTTATGGAGAGATCTTCCTATTTTAGGCTTAGTCTAAGTGTCTCAAGTAGCTGGGGTTTTTGCTTGGGCCTAATCCATACGGTCTTATGGCTTTTCTCCTAGTCTGAAGACAAATGTGCTAGAAACTATAAAGCAAAAACATGTCCTGCACCCTAGCCTTGCCTTGCCTGTCCTTGCTTGTCCTAGCCTTGCCTTCTTTCCTTCTCATCCTGTTCCCTGTCCCATCCTGTCTCACTAACCCCTCGTCTGGCTGCATGTCTCTCCTTTTCTCTCACTCTCCTGGTTCCTGCCTCTTTTCTTGCAATTCCTCCATCTCACTCCTGCAGCCCAACACTACTTTTTATTCTTCCTTCCCTTTCTCCTGCTCCCTTCGCTTTCTCCCTCTGTCCCATATCTTTCTTCCCGACTTGTCTCTTGGAGACTTTGGGCCAAACTGGCCCCAAGTCTGGGCATGGTTTGACAAGTTTTCAGAGGCCTGGCTGGTGGCAGCAGGGCCAGCAGGCACTGACAGGCCCGGGGCTGACAGGCTCCCCATCCCCTAGGGGGCGCCTGGCTGCCACACCCAGCTGACATAGAACCTTTGTCACAATGCCCGCTACCGTGGCGAGGATGCGGTGGCTCTGCAGGTGACAGGGACACTGCAGGACTTGGTGTCAGCTCAGCAATTTCTCACTTCCCCTAAGAAGCGGAATTCTGCAAATTGCTGCCTTTGCTCTTGAAAGGATGGCATCAGGTGGGTGTTTTGGTGTCATACACTGAAAACAGAGCAGAAACTGTGAAATATTCCCATGATATGCATGGTCCCTGCCCCAAAGCACCATGACTCAGATTAAGGAGGTCTGCAGATTATTTTTTTATACTGCCAGCAGATTGTGGAAGTACAGTATAAAAACCATCCTTATGGAGAGATCTTGGTATTTTAGGCTTAGTCTAAGTGTCTCAAGTAGCTGGGGTTTTTGCTTGGGCCTAATCCATACGGTCTTATGGCTTTCCTCCTAGTCTGAAGACGAATGTGCTAGAAACTATAAAGCAAAAACATGTCCTGCAGCCTAGCCTTGCCTTGCTGTCCTTGCCTGTCCCAGCCTTGCCTTATGTCCTTCTCATCCTGTTCTCTGTCTCATCCTGTCTCACTAACCCCTCGTCTGGCTGCATGTCTCTTCTTTCCTTTTCTCTCACTCTCCTGCTTCCTGCCTCTTTTCTTGCAATTCCTCCATCTCACTCCTGCAGCCCAACACTACATTTTATTCTTCCTTCCCTTTCTCCTGCTCCCTTCGCTTTCTCCCTCTGTCCCATATCTTTCTTCCCGACTTGTCTCTTGGAGACTTTGGGCCAAACTGGCCCCAAGTCTGGGCATGGTTTGACAAGTTTTCAGAGGCCTGGCTGGTGGCAGCAGGGCCATCAGGCAGTGACAGGCCCGGGGCTGACAGGCTCCCCATCCCCTAGGGGGCGCCTGGCTGCCACACCCAGCTGACATAGAACCTTTGTCACAATGCCCGCTACCGTGGCGAGGATGCGGTGGCTCTGCAGGTGACAGGGACACTGCAGGACTTGGTGTCAGCTCAGCAATTTCTCACTTCCCCTAAGAAGCGGAATTCTGCAAATTGCTGCCTTTGCTCTTGAAAGGATGTCATCAGGTGGGTGTTTTGGTGTCATACACTGAAAACAGAGCAGAAACTGTGAAATATTCCCATGATATGCATGGTCCCTGCCCCAAAGCACCATGACTCAGCCTAAGGAGATCTGCAGCTTATTTTTTTGTACTGCCAGCAGATTGTGGAATTACAGTATAAAAACCATCCTTATGGAGAGATCTTCCTATTTTAGGCTTAGTCTAAGTGTCTCAAGTAGCTGGGGTTTTTGCTTGGGCCTAATCCATACGGTCTTATGGCTTTTCTCCTAGTCTGAAGACAAATGTGCTAGAAACTATAAAGCAAAAACATGTCCTGCACCCTAGCCTTGCCTTGCCTGTCCTTGCTTGTCCTAGCCTTGCCTTCTTTCCTTCTCATCCTGTTCCCTGTCCCATCCTGTCTCACTAACCCCTCGTCTGGCTGCATGTCTCTTCTTTCCTTTTCTCTCACTCTCCTGCTTCCTGCCTCTTTTCTTGCAATTCCTCCATCTCACTCCTGCAGCCCAACACTACTTTTTATTCTTCCTTCCCTTTCTCCTGCTCCCTTCGCTTTCTCCCTCTGTCCCATATCTTTCTTCCCGACTTGTCTCTTGGAGACTTAGGGCCAAACTGGCCCCAAGTCTGGGCATGGTTTGACAAGTTTTCAGAGGCCTGGCTGGTGGCAGCAGGGCCAGCAGGCACTGACAGGCCCGGGGCTGACAGGCTCCCCATCCCCTAGGGGGCGCCTGGCTGCCACACCCAGCTGACATAGAACCTTTGTCACAATGCCCGCTACCGTGGCGAGGATGCGGTGGCTCTGCAGGTGACAGGGACACTGCAGGACTTGGTGTCAGCTCAGCAATTTCTCACTTCCCCTAAGAAGCGGAATTCTGCATATTGCTGCCTTTGCTCTTGAAAGGATGTCATCAGGTGGGTGTTTTGGTGTCATACACTGAAAACAGAGCAGAAACTGTGAAATATTCCCATGATATGCATGGTCAATGCCCCAAAGCACCATGACTCAGCCTAAGGAGATCTGCAGCTTATTTTTTTGTACTGCCAGCAGATTGTGGAAGTACAGTATAAAAACCATCCTTATGGAGAGATCTTGGTATTTTAGGCTTAGTCTAAGTGTCTCAAGTAGCTGGGGTTTTTGCTTGGGCCTAATCCATATGGTCTTATGGCTTTCCTCCTAGTCTGAAGACGAATGTG
Organism: Columba livia; assembly: GCF_036013475.1. Lineage (NCBI taxonomy): Eukaryota > Metazoa > Chordata > Aves > Columbiformes > Columbidae > Columba > Columba livia. Next base: position 901,540 of record NW_027043010.1, on the reverse strand, counting down.
CTAGAAACTATAAAGCAAAAAAATGTCCTGCAGCCTAGCATTGCCTTGCCTGTCCTTGCCTGTCCTAGCCTTGCCTTATGTCCTTCTCATCCTGTTCTCTGTCCCATCCTATCTCAATAACCCTTCGTCTGGCTGCATGTCTCTTCTTTCCTTTTCTCTCACTCTCCTGGTTCCTGTCACTTTTCTTGCAATTCCTCCATCTCACTCCTGCAGCCCAACACTACTTTTTATTCTTCCTTCCCTTTCTCCTGCTCCCTTCGCTTTCTCCCTCTGTCCCATATCTTTCTTCCCGACTTGTCTCTTGGAGACTTTGGGCCAAACTGGCCCCAAGTCTGGGCATGGTTTGACAAGTTTTCAGAGGCCTGGCTGGTGGCAGCAGGGCCAGCAGGCACTGACAGGCCCGGGGCTGACAGGCTCCCCATCCCCTAGGGGGCGCCTGGCTGCCACACCCAGCTGACATAGAACCTTTGTCACAATGCCCGCTACCGTGGCGAGGATACGGTGGCTCTGCAAGTGACAGGGACACTGCAGGACTTGGTGTCAGCTCAGCAATTTCTCACTTCCCCTAAGAAGCGGAATTCTGCAAATTGCTGCCTTTGCTCTTGAAAGGATGTCATCAGGTGGGTGTTTTGGTGTCATACATTGAAAACAGAGCAGAAACTGTGAAATATTCCCATGATATGCATGGTCCCTGCCCCAAAGCACCATGACTCAGCCTAAGGAGATCTGCAGCTTCTTTTTTTGTACTGCCAGCAGATTGTGGAAGTACAGTATAAAAACCATCCTTATGGAGAGATCTTCCTATTTTAGGCTTAGTCTAAGTGTCTCAAGTAGCTGGGGTTTTTGCTTGGGCCTAATCCATACGGTCTTATGGCTTTCCTCCTAGTCTGAAGACGAATGTGGTAGAAACCATAAAGCAAAATCATGTCCTGCAGCCTAGCCTTGCCTTGCCTGTCCTTGCCTGTCCCAGCCTTGCCTTATGTCCTTCTCATCCTGTTCTCTGTCTCATCCTGTCTCACTAACCCCTCGTCTGGCTGCATGTCTCTTCTTTCCTTTTCTCTCACTCTCCTGCTTCCTGCCTCTTTTCTTGCAATTCCTCCATCTCACTCCTGCAGCCCAACACTACTTTTTATTCTTCCTTCCCTTTCTCCTGCTCCCTTGCTTTCTCCCTCTGTCCCATATCTTTCTTCCCGACTTGTCTCTTGGAGACTTTGGGCCAAACTGGCCCCAAGTCTGGGCATGGTTTGACAAGTTTTCAGAGGCCTGGCTTGTGGCAGCAGGGCCAGCAGGCAGTGACAGGCCCGGGGCTGACAGGCTCCCCATCCCCTAGGGGGCGCCTGGCTGCCACACCCAGCTGACATAGAACCTTTGTCACAATGCCCGCTACCGTGGCGAGGATGCGGTGGCTCTGCAGGTGACAGGGACACTGCAGGACTTGGTGTCAGCTCAGCAATTTCTCACTTCCCCTAAGAAGCGGAATTCTGCAAATTGCTGCCTTTGCTCTTGAAAGGATGTCATCAGGTGGGTGTTTTGGTGTCATACACTGAAAACAGAGCAGAAACTGTGAAATATTCCCATGATATGCATGGTCCCTGCCCCAAAGCACCATGACTCAGCCTAAGGAGATCTGCAGCTTATTTTTTGTACTGCCAGCAGATTGTGGAAGTACAGTATAAAAACCATCCTTATGGAGAGATCTTCCTATTTTAGGCTTAGTCTATGTGTCTCAAGTAGCTGGGGTTTTTGCTTGGGCCTAATCCATACGGTCTTATGGGTTTTCTCCTAGTCTGAAGACAAATGTGCTAGAAACTATAAAGCAAAAACATGTCCTGCACCCTAGCCTTGCCTTGCCTGTCCTTGCTTGTCCTAGCCTTGCCTTATGTCCTTCTCATCCTGTTCCCTGTCCCATCCTGTCTCACTAACCCCTCGTCTGGCTGCATGTCTGTTCTTTCCTTTTCTCTCACTCTCCTGCTTCCTGCCTCTTTTCTTGCAATTCCTCCATCTCACTCCTGCAGCCCAACACTACTTTTTATTCTTCCTTCCCTTTCTCCTGCTCCCTTCGCTTTCTCCCTCTGTCCCATATCTTTCTTCCCGACTTGTCTCTTGGAGACTTAGGGCCAAACTGGCCCCAAGTCTGGGCATGGTTTGACAAGTTTTCAGAGGCCTGGCTGGTGGCAGCAGGGCCAGCAGGCACTGACAGGCCCGGGGCTGACAGGCTCCCCATCCCCTAGGGGGCGCCTGGCTGCCACACCCAGCTGACATAGAACCTTTGTCACAATGCCCGCTACCGTGGCGAGGATGCGGTGGCTCTGCAGGTGACAGGGACACTGCAGGACTTGGTGTCAGCTCAGCAATTTCTCACTTCCCCTAAGAAGCGGAATTCTGCAAATTGCTGCCTTTGCTCTTGAAAGGATGGCATCAGGTGGGTGTTTTGGTGTCATACACTGAAAACAGAGCAGAAACTGTGAAATATTCCCATGATATGCATGGTCCCTGCCCCAAAGCACCATGACTCAGCCTAAGGAGATCTGCAGCTTATTTTTTGTACTGCCAGCAGATTGTGGAAGTACAGTATAAAAACCATCCTTATGGAGAGATCTTCCTATTTTAGGCTTAGTCTATGTGTCTCAAGTAGCTGGGGTTTTTGCTTGGGCCTAATCCATACGGTCTTATGGGTTTTCTCCTAGTCTGAAGACAAATGTGCTAGAAACTATAAAGCAAAAACATGTCCTGCACCCTAGCCTTGCCTTGCCTGTCCTTGCTTGTCCTAGCCTTGCATTATGTCCTTCTCATCCTGTTCCCTGTCCCATCCTGTCTCACTAACCCCTCGTCTGGCTGCATGTCTGTTCTTTCCTTTTCTCTCACTCTCCTGCTTCCTGCCTCTTTTCTTGCAATTCCTCCATCTCACTCCTGCAGCCCAACACTACTTTTTATTCTTCCTTCCCTTTCTCCTGCTCCCTTCGCTTTCTCCCTCTGTCCCATATCTTTCTTCCCGACTTGTCTCTTGGAGACTTTGGGCCAAACTGGCCCCAAGTCTGGGCATGGTTTGACAAGTTTTCAGAGGCCTGGCTGGTGGCAGCAGGGCCAGCAGGCACTGACAGGCCCGGGGCTGACAGGCTCCCCATCCCCTAGGGGGCGCCTGGCTGCCACACCCAGCTGACATAGAACCTTTGTCACAATGCCCGCTACCGTGGCGAGGATGCGGTGGCTCTGCAGGTGACAGGGACACTGCAGGACTTGGTGTCAGCTCAGCAATTTCTCACTTCCCCTAAGAAGCGGAATTCTGCATATTGCTGCCTTTGCTCTTGAAAGGATGTCATCAGGTGGGTGTTTTGGTGTCATACACTGAAAACAGAGCAGAAACTGTGAAATATTCCCATGATATGCATGGTCAATGCCCCAAATCACCATGACTCAGCCTAAGGAGATCTGCAGCTTATTTTTTTGTACTGCCAGCAGATTGTGGAAGTACAGTATAAAAACCATCCTTATGGAGAGATCTTGGTATTTTAGGCTTAGTCTAAGTGTCTCAAGTAGCTGGGGTTTTTGCTTGGGCCTAATCCATATGGTCTTATGGCTTTCCTCCTAGTCTGAAGACGAATGTGCTAGAAACTATAAAGCAAAAAAATGTCCTGCAGCCTAGCCTTGCCTTGCCTGTCCTTGCCTGTCCCAGCCTTGCCTTATGTCCTTCTCATCCTGTTCTCTGTCCCATCCTATCTCAATAACCCTTCGTCTGGCTGCATGTCTCTTCTTTCCTTTTCTCTCACTCTCCTGGTTCCTGTCACTTTTCTTGCAATTCCTCCATCTCACTGCTGCAGCCCAACACTACTTTTTATTCTTCCTTCCCTTTCTCCTGCTCCCTTCGCTTTCTCCCTCTGTCCCATATCTTTCTTCCCGACTTGTCTCTTGGAGACTTTGGGCCAAACTGGCCCCAAGTCTGGGCATGCTTTGACAAGTTTTCAGAGGCCTGGCTGGTGGCAGCAGGGCCAGCAGGCAGTGACAGGCCCGGGGCTGACAGGCTCCCCATCCCCTAGGGGGCGCCTGGCTGCCACACCCAGCTGACATAGAACCTTTGTCACAATGCCCGCTACCGTGGCGAGGATGCGGTGGCTCTGCAGGTGACAGGGACACTGCAGGACTTGGTGTCAGCTCAGCAATTTCTCACTTCCCCTAAGAAGCGGAATTCTGCAAATTGCTGCCTTTGCTCTTGAAAGGATGGCATCAGGTGGGTGTTTTGGTGTCATACACTGAAAACAGAGCAGAAACTGTGAAATATTCCCATGATATGCATGGTCCCTGCCCCAAAGCACCATGACTCAGCCTAAGGAGATCTGCAGCTTCTTTTTTTGTACTGCCAGCAGATTGTGGAAGTACAGTATAAAAACCATCCTTATGGAGAGATCTTGGTATTTTAGGCTTAGTCTAAGTGTCTCAAGTAGCTGGGGTTTTTGCTTGGGCCTAATCCATACGGTCTTATGGCTTTCCTCCTAGTCTGAAGACGAATGTGCTAGAAACCATAAAGCAAAATCATGTCCTGCAGCCTAGCCTTGCCTTGCCTGTCCTTGCCTGTCCCAGCCTTGCCTTATGTCCTTCTCATCCTGTTCTCTGTCTCATCCTGTCTCACTAACCCCTCGTCTGGCTGCATGTCTCTTCTTTCCTTTTCTCTCACTCTCCTGGTTCCTGCCTCTTTTCTTGCAATTCCTCCATCTCACTCCTGCAGCCCAACACTACTTTTTATTCTTCCTTCCCTTTCTCCTGCTCCCTTCGCTTTCTCCCTCTGTCCCATATCTTTCTTCCCGACTTGTCTCTTGCAGACTTTGGGCCAAACTGGCCCCAAGTCTGGGCATGGTTTGACAAGTTTTCAGAGGCCTGGCTGGTGGCAGCAGGGCCAGCAGGCAGTGACAGGCCCGGGGCTGACAGGCTCCCCATCCCCTAGGGGGCGCCTGGCTGCCACACCCAGCTGACATAGAACCTTTGTCACAATGCCCGCTACCGTGGCGAGGATGCGGTGGCTCTGCAGGTGACAGGGACACTGCAGGACTTGGTGTCAGCTCAGCAATTTCTCACTTCCCCTAAGAAGCGGAATTCTGCAAATTGCTGCCTTTGCTCTTGAAAGGATGTCATCAGGTGGGTGTTTTGGTGTCATACACTGAAAACAGAGCAGAAACTGTGAAATATTCCCATGATATGCATGGCCCTGCCCCAAAGCACCATGACTCAGCCTAAGGAGATCTGCAGCTTATTTTTTTGTACTGCCAGCAGATTGTGGAAGTACAGTATAAAAACCATCCTTATGGAGAGATCTTCCTATTTTAGGCTTAGTCTAAGTGTCTCAAGTAGCTGGGGTTTTTGCTTGGGCCTAATCCATACGGTCTTATGGCTTTTCTCCTAGTCTGAAGACAAATGTGCTAGAAACTATAAAGCAAAAACATGTCCTGCACCCTAGCCTTGCCTTGCCTGTCCTTGCTTGTCCTAGCCTTGCCTTCTTTCCTTCTCATCCTGTTCCCTGTCCCATCCTGTCTCACTAACCCCTCGTCTGGCTGCATGTCTCTTTTTTCCTTTTCTCTCACTCTCCTGCTTCCTGCCTCTTTTCTTGCAATTCCTCCATCTCACTCCTGCAGCCCAACACTACTTTTTATTATTCCTTCCCTTTCTCCTGCTCCCTTCGCTTTCTCCGTCTGTCCCATATCTTTCTTCCCGACTTGTCTCTTGCAGACTTTGGGCCAAACTGGCCCCAAGTCTGGGCATGGTTTGACAAGTTTTCAGAGGCCTGGCTGGTGGCAGCAGGGCCAGCAGGCACTGACAGGCCCGGGGCTGACAGGCTCCCCATCCCCTAGGGGGCGCCTGGCTGCCACACCCAGCTGACATAGAACCTTTGTCACAATGCCCGCTACCGTGGCGAGGATGCGGTGGCTCTGCAGGTGACAGGGACACTGCAGGACTTGGTGTCAGCTCAGCAATTTCTCACTTCCCCTAAGAAGCGGAATTCTGCATATTGCTGCCTTTGCTCTTGAAAGGATGTCATCAGGTGGGTGTTTTGGTGTCATACATTGAAAACAGAGCAGAAACTGTGAAATATTCCCATGATATGCATGGTCCCTGCCCCAAAGCACCATGACTCAGCCTAAGGAGATCTGCAGCTTCTTTTTTTGTACTGCCAGCAGATTGTGGAAGTACAGTATAAAAACCATCCTTATGGAGAGATCTTCCTATTTTAGGCTTAGTCTAAGTGTCTCAAGTAGCTGGGGTTTTTGCTTGGGCCTAATCCATACGGTCTTATGGCTTTCCTCCTAGTCTGAAGACGAATGTGCTAGAAACCATAAAGCAAAATCATGTCCTGCAGCCTAGACTTGCCTTGCCTGTCCTTGCCTGTCCCAGCCTTGCCTTATGTCCTTCTCATCCTGTTCTCTGTCTCATCCTGTCTCACTAACCCCTCGTCTGGCTGCATGTCTCTTCTTTCCTTTTCTCTCACTCTCCTGCTTCCTGCCTCTTTTCTTGCAATTCCTCCATCTCACTCCTGCAGCCCAACACTACATTTTATTCTTCCTTCCCTTTCTCCTGCTCCCTTCGCTTTCTCCCTCTGTCCCATATCTTTCTTCCCGACTTGTCTCTTGCAGACTTTGGGCCAAACTGGCCCCAAGTCTGGGCATGGTTTGACAAGTTTTCAGAGGCCTGGCTGGTGGCAGCAGGGCCAGCAGGCACTGACAGGCCCGGGGCTGACAGGCTCCCCATCCCCTAGGGGGCGCCTGGCTGCCACACCCAGCTGACATAGAACCTTTGTCACAATGCCCGCTACCGTGGCGAGGATGTGGTGGCTCTGCAGGTGACAGGGACACTGCAGGACTTGGTGTCAGCTCAGCAATTTCTCACTTCCCCTAAGAAGCGGAATTCTGCATATTGCTGCCTTTGCTCTTGAAAGGATGTCATCAGGTGGGTGTTTTGGTGTCATACATTGAAAACAGAGCAGAAACTGTGAAATATTCCCATGATATGCATGGTCCCTGCCCCAAAGCACCATGACTCAGCCTAAGGAGATCTGCAGCTTCTTTTTTTGTACTGCCAGCAGATTGTGGAAGTACAGTATAAAAACCATCCTTATGGAGAGATCTTCCTATTTTAGGCTTAGTCTAAGTGTCTCAAGTAGCTGGGGTTTTTGCTTGGGCCTAATCCATACGGTCTTATGGGTTTTCTCCTAGTCTGAAGACAAATGTGCTAGAAACTATAAAGTAAAAACATGTCCTGCACCCTAGCCTTGCCTTGCCTGTCCTTGCTTGTCCTAGCCTTGCCTTCTTTCCTTCTCATCCTGTTCCCTGTCCCATCCTGTCTCACTAACCCCTCGTCTGGCTGCATGTCTGTTCTTTCCTTTTCTCTCACTCTCCTGCTTCCTGCCTCTTTTCTTGCAATTCCTCCATCTCACTCCTGCAGCCCAACACTACTTTTTATTCTTCCTTCCCTTTCTCCTGCTCCCTTCGCTTTCTCCCTCTGTCCCATATCTTTCTTCCCGACTTGTCTCTTGCAGACTTTGGGCCAAACTGGCCCCAAGTCTGGGCATGGTTTGACAAGTTTTCAGAGGCCTGGCTGGTGGCAGCAGGGCCAGCAGGCAGTGACAGGCCCGGGGCTGACAGGCTCCCCATCCCCTAGGGGGCGCCTGGCTGCCACACCCAGCTGACATAGAACCTTTGTCACAATGCCCGCTACCGTGGCGAGGATGCGGTGGCTCTGCAGGTGACAGGGACACTGCAGGACTTGGTGTCAGCTCAGCAATTTCTCACTTCCCCTAAGAAGCGGAATTCTGCAAATTGCTGCCTTTGCTCTTGAAAGGATGTCATCAGGTGGGTGTTTTGGTGTCATACACTGAAAACAGAGCAGAAACTGTGAAATATTCCCATGATATGTATGGCCCTGCCCCAAAGCACCATGACTCAGCCTAAGGAGATCTGCAGCTTATTTTTTTGTACTGCCAGCAGATTGTGGAAGTACAGTATAAAAACCATCCTTATGGAGAGATCTTCCTATTTTAGGCTTAGTCTAAGTGTCTCAAGTAGCTGGGGTTTTTGCTTGGGCCTAATCCATACGGTCTTATGGCTTTTCTCCTAGTCTGAAGACAAATGTGCTAGAAACTATAAAGCAAAAACATGTCCTGCACCCTAGCCTTGCCTTGCCTGTCCTTGCTTGTCCTAGCCTTGCCTTCTTTCCTTCTCATCCTGTTCCCTGTCCCATCCTGTCTCACTAACCCCTCGTCTGGCTGCATTTCTCTCCTTTTCTCTCACTCTCCTGGTTCCTGCCTCTTTTCTTGCAATTCCTCCATCTCACTCCTGCAGCCCAACACTACTTTTTATTCTTCCTTCCCTTTCTCCTGCTCCCTTCGCTTTCTCCCTCTGTCCCATATCTTTCTTCCCGACTTGTCTCTTGGAGACTTTGGGCCAAACTGGCCCCAAGTCTGGGCATGGTTTGACAAGTTTTCAGAGGCCTGGCTGGTGGCAGCAGGGCCAGCAGGCACTGACAGGCCCGGGGCTGACAGGCTCCCCATCCCCTAGGGGGCGCCTGGCTGCCACACCCAGCTGACATAGAACCTTTGTCACAATGCCCGCTACCGTGGCGAGGATGTGGTGGCTCTGCAGGTGACAGGGACACTGCAGGACTTGGTGTCAGCTCAGCAATTTCTCACTTCCCCTAAGAAGCGGAATTCTGCATATTGCTGCCTTTGCTCTTGAAAGGATGTCATCAGGTGGGTGTTTTGGTGTCATACACTGAAAACAGAGCAGAAACTGTGAAATATTCCCATGATATGCATGGTCCCTGCCCCAAAGCACCATGACTCAGCCTAAGGAGATCTGCAGCTTATTTTTTTGTACTGCCAGCAGATTGTGGAAGTACAGTATAAAAACCATCCTTATGGAGAGATCTTGGTATTTTAGGCTTAGTCTAAGTGTCTCAAGTAGCTGGGGTTTTTGCTTGGGCCTAATCCATACGGTCTTATGGCTTTCCTCCTAGTCTGAAGACGAATGTGGTAGAAACCATAAAGCAAAATCATGTCCTGCAGCCTAGCCTTGCCTTGCCTGTCCTTGCCTGTCCCAGCCTTGCCTTATGTCTTTCTCATCCTGTTCTCTGTGTCATCCTGTCTCACTAACCCCTCGTCTGGCTGCATGTCTCTTCTTTCCTTTTCTCTCACTCTCCTGCTTCCTGCCTCTTTTCTTGCAATTCCTCCATCTCACTCCTGCAGCCCAACACTACTTTTTATTCTTCCTTCCCTTTCTCCTGCTCCCTTCGCTTTCTCCCTCTGTCCCATATCTTTCTTCCCGACTTGTCTCTTGGAGACTTTGGGCCAAACTGGCCCCAAGTCTGGGCATGGTTTGACAAGTTTTCAGAGGCCTGGCTGGTGGCAGCAGGGACACTAGGCAGTGACAGGCCCGGGGCTGACAGGCTCCCCATCCCCTAGGGGGCGCCTGGCTGCCACACCCAGCTGACATAGAACCTTTGTCACAATGCCCGCTACCGTGGCGAGGATGCGGTGGCTCTGCAGGTGACAGGGACACTGCAGGACTTGGTGTCAGCTCAGCAATTTCTCACTTCCCCTAAGAAGCGGAATTCTGCAAATTGCTGCCTTTGCTCTTGAAAGGATGTCATCAGGTGGGTGTTTTGGTGTCATACACTGAAAACAGAGCAGAAACTGTGAAATATTCCCATGATATGCATGGTCCCTGCCCCAAAGCACCATGACTCAGCCTAAGGAGATCTGCAGCTTCTTTTTTTGTACTGCCAGCAGATTGTGGAAGTACAGTATAAAAACCATCCTTATGGAGAGATCTTCCTATTTTAGGCTTAGTCTAAGTGTCTCAAGTAGCTGGGGTTTTTGCTTGGGCCTAATCCATACGGTCTTATGGCTTTCCTCGTAGTCTGAAGACGAATGTGCTAGAAAACATAAAGCAAAATCATGTCCTGCAGCCTAGCCTTGCCTTGCCTGTCCTTGCTTGTCCTAGCCTTGCCTTCTTTCCTTCTCATCCTGTTCCCTGTCCCATCCTGTCTCACTAACCCCTCGTCTGGCTGCATGTCTCTTCTTTCCTTTTCTCTCACTCTCCTGCTTCCTGCCTCTTTTCTTGCAATTCCTCCATCTCACTCCTGCAGCCCAACACTACTTTTTATTCTTCCTTCCCTTTCTCCTGCTCCCTTCGCTTTCTCCCTCTGTCCCATATCTTTCTTCCCGACTTGTCTCTTGGAGACTTTGGGCCAAACTGGCCCCAAGTCTGGGCATGGTTTGACAAGTTTTCAGAGGCCTGGCTGGTGGCAGCAGGGACACCAGGCAGTGACAGGCCCTTGGCTGACAGGCTCCCCATCCCCTAGGGGGCGCCTGGCTGCCACACCCAGCTGACATAGAACCTTTGTCACAATGCCCGCTACCGTGGCGAGGATGCGGTGGCTCTGCAGGTGACAGGGACACTGCAGGACTTGGTGTCAGCTCAGCAATTTCTCACTTCCCCTAAGAAGCGGAATTCTGCAAATTGCTGCCTTTGCTCTTGAAAGGATGTCATCAGGTGGGTGTTTTGGTGTCATACACTGAAAACAGAGCAGAAACTGTGAAATATTCCCATGATATGCATGGTCCCTGCCCCAAAGCACCATGACTCAGCCTAAGGAGATCTGCAGCTTCTTTTTTTGTACTGCCAGCAGATTGTGGAAGTACAGTATAAAAAACATCCTTATGGAGAGATCTTGGTATTTTAGGCTTAGTCTAAGTGTCTCAAGTAGCTGGGGTTTTTGCTTGGGCCTAATCCATACGGTCTTATGGGTTTTCTCCTAGTCTGAAGACAAATGTGCTAGAAACTATAAAGCAAAAACATGTCCTGCAGCCTAGCCTTGCCTTGCCTGTCCTTGCTTGTCCTAGCCTTGCCTTCTTTCCTTCTCATCCTGTTCCCTGTCCCATCCTGTCTCACTAACCCCTCGTCTGGCTGCATGTCTGTTCTTTCCTTTTCTCTCACTCTCCTGCTTCCTGCCTCTTTTCTTGCAATTCCTCCGTCTCACTCCTGCAGCCCAACACTACTTTTTATTCTTCCTTCCCTTTCTCCTGCTCCCTTCGCTTTCTCCCTCTGTCCCATATCTTTCTTCCCGACTTGTCTCTTGGAGACTTTGGGCCAAACTGGCCCCAAGTCTGGGCATGGTTTGACAAGTTTTCAGAGGCCTGGCTGGTGGCAGCAGGGCCAGCAGGCACTGACAGGCCCGGGGCTGACAGGCTCCCCATCCCCTAGGGGGCGCCTGGCTGCCACACCCAGCTGACATAGAACCTTTGTCACAATGCCCGCTACCGTGGCGAGGATGCGGTGGCTCTGCAGGTGACAGGGACACTGCAGGACTTGGTGTCAGCTCAGCAATTTCTCACTTCCCCTAAGAAGCGGAATTCTGCATATTGCTGCCTTTGCTCTTGAAAGGATGTCATCAGGTGGGTGTTTTGGTGTCATACACTGAAAACAGAGCAGAAACTGTGAAATATTCCCATGATATGCATGGTCCCTGCCCCAAAGCACCATGACTCAGCCTAAGGAGATCTGCAGCTTCTTTTTTTGTACTGCCAGCAGATTGTGGAAGTACAGTATAAAAACCATCCTTATGGAGAGATCTTGGTATTTTAGGCTTAGTCTAAGTGTCTCAAGTAGCTGGGGTTTTTGCTTGGGCCTAATCCATACGGTCTTATGGCTTTCCTCCTAGTCTGAAGACGAATGTGCTAGAAACCATAAAGCAAAATCATGTCCTGCAGCCTAGCCTTGCCTTGCCTGTCCTTGCCTGTCCCAGCCTTGCCTTATGTCCTTCTCATCCTGTTCTCTGTCTCATCCTGTCTCACTAACCCCTCGTCTGGCTGCATGTCTGTTCTTTCCTTTTCTCTCACTCTCCTGGTTCCTGCCTCTTTTCTTGCAATTCCTCCATCTCACTCCTGCAGCCCAACACTACTTTTTATTCTTCCTTCCCTTTCTCCTGCTCCCTTCGCTTTCTCCCTCTGTCCCATATCTTTCTTCCCGACTTGTCTCTTGGAGACTTTGGGCCAAACTGGCCCCAAGTCTGGGCATGGTTTGACAAGTTTTCAGAGGCCTGGCTGGTGGCAGCAGGGACACCAGGCAGTGACAGGCCCTTGGCTGACAGGCTCCCCATCCCCTAGGGGGCGCCTGGCTGCCACACCCAGCTGACATAGAACCTTTGTCACAATGCCCGCTACCGTGGCGAGGATGCGGTGGCTCTGCAGGTGACAGGGACACTGCAGGACTTGGTGTCAGCTCAGCAATTTCTCACTTCCCCTAAGAAGCGGAATTCTGCAAATTGCTGCCTTTGCTCTTGAAAGGATGTCATCAGGTGGGTGTTTTGGTGTCATACACTGAAAACAGAGCAGAAACTGTGAAATATTCCCATGATATGCATGGTCCCTGCCCCAAAGCACCATGACTCAGCCTAAGGAGATCTGCAGCTTCTTTTTTTGTACTGCCAGCAGATTGTGGAAGTACAGTATAAAAACCATCCTTATGGAGAGATCTTGGTATTTTAGGCTTAGTCTAAGTGTCTCAAGTAGCTGGGGTTTTTGCTTGGGCCTAATCCATACGGTCTTATGGCTTTCCTCCTAGTCTGAAGACGAATGTGCTAGAAACCATAAAGCAAAATCATGTCCTGCAGCCTAGCCTTGCCTTGCCTGTCCTTGCCTGTCCCAGCCTTGCCTTATGTCCTTCTCATCCTGTTCTCTGTCTCATCCTGTCTCACTAACCCCTCGTCTGGCTGCATGTCTGTTCTTTCCTTTTCTCTCACTCTCCTGCTTCCTGCCTCTTTTCTTGCAATTCCTCCATCTCACTCCTGCAGCCCAACACTACTTTTTATTCTTCCTTCCCTTTCTCCTGCTCCCTTCGCTTTCTCCCTCTGTCCCATATCTTTCTTCCCGACTTGTCTCTTGGAGACTTTGGGCCAAACTGGCCCCAAGTCTGGGCATGGTTTGACAAGTTTTCAGAGGCCTGGCTGGTGGCAGCAGGGCCAGCAGGCACTGACAGGCCCGGGGCTGACAGGCTCCCCATCCCCTAGGGGGCGCCTGGCTGCCACACCCAGCTGACATAGAACCTTTGTCACAATGCCCGCTACCGTGGCGAGGATGCGGTGGCTCTGCAGGTGACAGGGACACTGCAGGACTTGGTGTCAGCTCAGCAATTTCTCACTTCCCCTAAGAAGCGGAATTCTGCATATTGCTGCCTTTGCTCTTGAAAGGATGTCATCAGGTGGGTGTTTTGGTGTCACACACTGAAAACAGAGCAGAAACTGTGAAATATTCCCATGATATGCATGGTCCCTGCCCCAAAGCACCATGACTCAGCCTAAGGAGATCTGCAGCTTCTTTTTTTGTACTGCCAGCAGATTGTGGAAGTACAGTATAAAAACCATCCTTATGGAGAGATCTTGGTATTTTAGGCTTAGTCTAAGTGTCTCAAGTAGCTGGGGTTTTTGCTTGGGCCTAATCCATACGGTCTTATGGCTTTCCTCCTAGTCTGAAGACGAATGTGCTAGAAACCATAAAGCAAAATCATGTCCTGCAGCCTAGCCTTGCCTTGCCTGTCCTTGCCTGTCCCAGCCTTGCCTTATGTCCTTCTCATCCTGTTCTCTGTCTCATCCTGTCTCACTAACCCCTCGTCTGGCTGCATGTCTGTTCTTTCCTTTTCTCTCACTCTCCTGGTTCCTGCCTCTTTTCTTGCAATTCCTCCATCTCACTCCTGCAGCCCAACACTACTTTTTATTCTTCCTTCCCTTTCTCCTGCTCCCTTCGCTTTCTCCCTCTGTCCCATATCTTTCTTCCCGACTTGTCTCTTGGAGACTTTGGGCCAAACTGGCCCCAAGTCTGGGCATGGTTTGACAAGTTTTCAGAGGCCTGGCTGGTGGCAGCAGGGACACCAGGCAGTGACAGGCCCGGGGCTGACAGGCTCCCCATCCCCTAGGGGGCGCCTGGCTGCCACACCCAGCTGACATAGAACCTTTGTCACAATGCCCGCTACCGTGGCGAGGATGCGGTGGCTCTGCAGGTGACAGGGACACTGCAGGACTTGGTGTCAGCTCAGCAATTTCTCACTTCCCCTAAGAAGCGGAATTCTGCAAATTGCTGCCTTTGCTCTTGAAAGGATGGCATCAGGTGGGTGTTTTGGTGTCATACACTGAAAACAGAGCAGAAACTGTGAAATATTCCCATGATATGCATGGTCCCTGCCCCAAAGCACCATGACTCAGCCTAAGGAGATCTGCAGCTTCTTTTTTTGTACTGCCAGCAGATTGTGGAAGTACAGTATAAAAACCATCCTTATGGAGAGATCTTGGTATTTTAGGCTTAGTCTAAGTGTCTCAAGTAGCTGGGGTTTTTGCTTGGGCCTAATCCATACGGTCTTATGGGTTTTCTCCTAGTCTGAAGACAAATGTGCTAGAAACTATAAAGCAAAAACATGTCCTGCACCCTAGCCTTGCCTTGCCTGTCCTTGCTTGTCCTAGCCTTGCCTTCTTTCCTTCTCATCCTGTTCCCTGTCCCATCCTGTCTCACTAACCCCTCGTCTGGCTGCATGTCTCTTCTTTCCTTTTCTCTCACTCTCCTGCTTCCTGCCTCTTTTCTTGCAATTCCTCCATCTCACTCCTGCAGCCCAACACTACTTTTTATTCTTCCTTCCCTTTCTCCTGCTCCCTTCGCTTTCTCCCTCTGTCCCATATCTTTCTTCCCGACTTGTCTCTTGGAGACTTTGGGCCAAACTGGCCCCAAGTCTGGGCATGGTTTGACAAGTTTTCAGAGGCCTGGCTGGTGGCAGCAGGGCCAGCAGGCACTGACAGGCCCGGGGCTGACAGGCTCCCCATCCCCTAGGGGGCGCCTGGCTGCCACACCCAGCTGACATAGAACCTTTGTCACAATGCCCGCTACCGTGGCGAGGATGCGGTGGCTCTGCAGGTGACAGGGACACTGCAGGACTTGGTGTCAGCTCAGCAATTTCTCACTTCCCCTAAGAAGCGGAATTCTGCATATTGCTGCCTTTGCTCTTGAAAGGATGTCATCAGGTGGGTGTTTTGGTGTCATACACTGAAAACAGAGCAGAAACTGTGAAATATTCCCATGATATGCATGGTCCCTGCCCCAAAGCACCATGACTCAGCCTAAGGAGATCTGCAGCTTCTTTTTTTGTACTGCCAGCAGATTGTGGAAGTACAGTATAAAAACCATCCTTATGGAGAGATCTTGGTATTTTAGGCTTAGTCTAAGTGTCTCAAGTAGCTGGGGTTTTTGCTTGGGCCTAATCCATACGGTCTTATGGCTTTCCTCCTAGTCTGAAGACGAATGTGCTAGAAACCATAAAGCAAAATCATGTCCTGCAGCCTAGCCTTGCCTTGCCTGTCCTTGCCTGTCCCAGCCTTGCCTTATGTCCTTCTCATCCTGTTCTCTGTCTCATCCTGTCTCACTAACCCCTCGTCTGGCTGCATGTCTGTTCTTTCCTTTTCTCTCACTCTCCTGGTTCCTGCCTCTTTTCTTGCAATTCCTCCATCTCACTCCTGCAGCCCAACACTACTTTTTATTCTTCCTTCCCTTTCTCCTGCTCCCTTCGCTTTCTCCCTCTGTCCCATATCTTTCTTCCCGACTTGTCTCTTGGAGACTTTGGGCCAAACTGGCCCCAAGTCTGGGCATGGTTTGACAAGTTTTCAGAGGCCTGGCTGGTGGCAGCAGGGACACCAGGCAGTGACAGGCCCTTGGCTGACAGGCTCCCCATCCCCTAGGGGGCGCCTGGCTGCCACACCCAGCTGACATAGAACCTTTGTCACAATGCCCGCTACCGTGGCGAGGATGCGGTGGCTCTGCAGGTGACAGGGACACTGCAGGACTTGGTGTCAGCTCAGCAATTTCTCACTTCCCCTAAGAAGCGGAATTCTGCAAATTGCTGCCTTTGCTCTTGAAAGGATGTCATCAGGTGGGTGTTTTGGTGTCATACACTGAAAACAGAGCAGAAACTGTGAAATATTCCCATGATATGCATGGTCCCTGCCCCAAAGCACCATGACTCAGCCTAAGGAGATCTGCAGCTTCTTTTTTTGTACTGCCAGCAGATTGTGGAAGTACAGTATAAAAACCATCCTTATGGAGAGATCTTGGTATTTTAGGCTTAGTCTAAGTGTCTCAAGTAGCTGGGGTTTTTGCTTGGGCCTAATCCATACGGTCTTATGGCTTTCCTCCTAGTCTGAAGACGAATGTGCTAGAAACCATAAAGCAAAATCATGTCCTGCAGCCTAGCCTTGCCTTGCCTGTCCTTGCCTGTCCCAGCCTTGCCTTATGTCCTTCTCATCCTGTTCTCTGTCTCATCCTGTCTCACTAACCCCTCGTCTGGCTGCATGTCTGTTCTTTCCTTTTCTCTCACTCTCCTGCTTCCTGCCTCTTTTCTTGCAATTCCTCCATCTCACTCCTGCAGCCCAACACTACTTTTTATTCTTCCTTCCCTTTCTCCTGCTCCCTTCGCTTTCTCCCTCTGTCCCATATCTTTCTTCCCGACTTGTCTCTTGGAGACTTTGGGCCAAACTGGCCCCAAGTCTGGGCATGGTTTGACAAGTTTTCAGAGGCCTGGCTGGTGGCAGCAGGGCCAGCAGGCACTGACAGGCCCGGGGCTGACAGGCTCCCCATCCCCTAGGGGGCGCCTGGCTGCCACACCCAGCTGACATAGAACCTTTGTCACAATGCCCGCTACCGTGGCGAGGATGCGGTGGCTCTGCAGGTGACAGGGACACTGCAGGACTTGGTGTCAGCTCAGCAATTTCTCACTTCCCCTAAGAAGCGGAATTCTGCATATTGCTGCCTTTGCTCTTGAAAGGATGTCATCAGGTGGGTGTTTTGGTGTCATACACTGAAAACAGAGCAGAAACTGTGAAATATTCCCATGATATGCATGGTCCCTGCCCCAAAGCACCATGACTCAGCCTAAGGAGATCTGCAGCTTCTTTTTTTGTACTGCCAGCAGATTGTGGAAGTACAGTATAAAAACCATCCTTATGGAGAGATCTTGGTATTTTAGGCTTAGTCTAAGTGTCTCAAGTAGCTGGGGTTTTTGCTTGGGCCTAATCCATACGGTCTTATGGCTTTCCTCCTAGTCTGAAGACGAATGTGCTAGAAACCATAAAGCAAAATCATGTCCTGCAGCCTAGCCTTGCCTTGCCTGTCCTTGCCTGTCCCAGCCTTGCCTTATGTCCTTCTCATCCTGTTCTCTGTCTCATCCTGTCTCACTAACCCCTCGTCTGGCTGCATGTCTGTTCTTTCCTTTTCTCTCACTCTCCTGGTTCCTGCCTCTTTTCTTGCAATTCCTCCATCTCACTCTCCTGCAGCCCAACACTACTTTTTATTCTTCCTTCCCTTTCTCCTGCTCCCTTCGCTTTCTCCCTCTGTCCCATATCTTTCTTCCCGACTTGTCTCTTGGAGACTTTGGGCCAAACTGGCCCCAAGTCTGGGCATGGTTTGACAAGTTTTCAGAGGCCTGGCTGGTGGCAGCAGGGCCAGCAGGCACTGACAGGCCCGGGGCTGACAGGCTCCCCATCCCCTAGGGGGCGCCTGGCTGCCACACCCAGCTGACATAGAACCTTTGTCACAATGCCCGCTACCGTGGCGAGGATGCGGTGGCTCTGCAGGTGACAGGGACACTGCAGGACTTGGTGTCAGCTCAGCAATTTCTCACTTCCCCTAAGAAGCGGAATTCTGCATATTGCTGCCTTTGCTCTTGAAAGGATGTCATCAGGTGGGTGTTTTGGTGTCATACACTGAAAACAGAGCAGAAACTGTGAAATATTCCCATGATATGCATGGTCCCTGCCCCAAAGCACCATGACTCAGCCTAAGGAGATCTGCAGCTTCTTTTTTTGTACTGCCAGCAGATTGTGGAAGTACAGTATAAAAACCATCCTTATGGAGAGATCTTGGTATTTTAGGCTTAGTCTAAGTGTCTCAAGTAGCTGGGGTTTTTGCTTGGGCCTAATCCATACGGTCTTATGGCTTTCCTCCTAGTCTGAAGACGAATGTGCTAGAAACCATAAAGCAAAATCATGTCCTGCAGCCTAGCCTTGCCTTGCCTGTCCTTGCCTGTCCCAGCCTTGCCTTATGTCCTTCTCATCCTGTTCTCTGTCTCATCCTGTCTCACTAACCCCTCGTCTGGCTGCATGTCTGTTCTTTCCTTTTCTCTCACTCTCCTGCTTCCTGCCTCTTTTCTTGCAATTCCTCCATCTCACTCCTGCAGCCCAACACTACTTTTTATTCTTCCTTCCCTTTCTCCTGCTCCCTTCGCTTTCTCCCTCTGTCCCATATCTTTCTTCCCGACTTGTCTCTTGGAGACTTTGGGCCAAACTGGCCCCAAGTCTGGGCATGGTTTGACAAGTTTTCAGAGGCCTGGCTGGTGGCAGCAGGGCCAGCAGGCACTGACAGGCCCGGGGCTGACAGGCTCCCCATCCCCTAGGGGGCGCCTGGCTGCCACACCCAGCTGACATAGAACCTTTGTCACAATGCCCGCTACCGTGGCGAGGATGCGGTGGCTCTGCAGGTGACAGGGACACTGCAGGACTTGGTGTCAGCTCAGCAATTTCTCACTTCCCCTAAGAAGCGGAATTCTGCATATTGCTGCCTTTGCTCTTGAAAGGATGTCATCAGGTGGGTGTTTTGGTGTCATACACTGAAAACAGAGCAGAAACTGTGAAATATTCCCATGATATGCATGGTCCCTGCCCCAAAGCACCATGACTCAGCCTAAGGAGATCTGCAGCTTCTTTTTTTGTACTGCCAGCAGATTGTGGATGTACAGTATAAAAACCATCCTTATGGAGAGATCTTGGTATTTTAGGCTTAGTCTAAGTGTCTCAAGTAGCTGGGGTTTTTGCTTGGGCCTAATCCATACGGTCTTATGGCTTTCCTCCTAGTCTGAAGACGAATGTGCTAGAAACCATAAAGCAAAATCATGTCCTGCAGCCTAGCCTTGCCTTGCCTGTCCTTGCCTGTCCCAGCCTTGCCTTATGTCCTTCTCATCCTGTTCTCTGTCTCATCCTGTCTCACTAACCCCTCGTCTGGCTGCATGTCTGTTCTTTCCTTTTCTCTCACTCTCCTGGTTCCTGCCTCTTTTCTTGCAATTCCTCCATCTCACTCCTGCAGCCCAACACTACTTTTTATTCTTCTTTCCCTTTCTCCTGCTCCCTTCGCTTTCTCCCTCTGTCCCATATCTTTCTTCCCGACTTGTCTCTTGGAGACTTTGGGCCAAACTGGCCCCAAGTCTGGGCATGGTTTGACAAGTTTTCAGAGGCCTGGCTGGTGGCAGCAGGGACACCAGGCAGTGACAGGCCCTTGGCTGACAGGCTCCCCATCCCCTAGGGGGCGCCTGGCTGCCACACCCAGCTGACATAGAACCTTTGTCACAATGCCCGCTACCGTGGCGAGGATGCGGTGGCTCTGCAGGTGACAGGGACACTGCAGGACTTGGTGTCAGCTCAGCAATTTCTCACTTCCCCTAAGAAGCGGAATTCTGCAAATTGCTGCCTTTGCTCTTGAAAGGATGGCATCAGGTGGGTGTTTTGGTGTCATACACTGAAAACAGAGCAGAAACTGTGAAATATTCCCATGATATGCATGGTCCCTGCCCCAAAGCACCATGACTCAGCCTAAGGAGATCTGCAGCTTCTTTTTTTGTACTGCCAGCAGATTGTGGAAGTACAGTATAAAAACCATCCTTATGGAGAGATCTTGGTATTTTAGGCTTAGTCTAAGTGTCTCAAGTAGCTGGGGTTTTTGCTTGGGCCTAATCCATACGGTCTTATGGCTTTCCTCCTAGTCTGAAGACGAATGTGCTAGAAACCATAAAGCAAAATCATGTCCTGCAGCCTAGCCTTGCCTTGCCTGTCCTTGCCTGTCCCAGCCTTGCCTTATGTCCTTCTCATCCTGTTCTCTGTCTCATCCTGTCTCACTAACCCCTCGTCTGGCTGCATGTCTGTTCTTTCCTTTTCTCTCACTCTCCTGCTTCCTGCCTCTTTTCTTGCAATTCCTCCATCTCACTCCTGCAGCCCAACACTACTTTTTATTCTTCCTTCCCTTTCTCCTGCTCCCTTCGCTTTCTCCCTCTGTCCCATATCTTTCTTCCCGACTTGTCTCTTGGAGACTTTGGGCCAAACTGGCCCCAAGTCTGGGCATGGTTTGACAAGTTTTCAGAGGCCTGGCTGGTGGCAGCAGGGCCAGCAGGCACTGACAGGCCCGGGGCTGACAGGCTCCCCATCCCCTAGGGGGCGCCTGGCTGCCACACCCAGCTGACATAGAACCTTTGTCACAATGCCCGCTACCGTGGCGAGGATGCGGTGGCTCTGCAGGTGACAGGGACACTGCAGGACTTGGTGTCAGCTCAGCAATTTCTCACTTCCCCTAAGAAGCGGAATTCTGCATATTGCTGCCTTTGCTCTTGAAAGGATGTCATCAGGTGGGTGTTTTGGTGTCATACACTGAAAACAGAGCAGAAACTGTGAAATATTCCCATGATATGCATGGTCCCTGCCCCAAAGCACCATGACTCAGCCTAAGGAGATCTGCAGCTTCTTTTTTTGTACTGCCAGCAGATTGTGGAAGTACAGTATAAAAACCATCCTTATGGAGAGATCTTGGTATTTTAGGCTTAGTCTAAGTGTCTCAAGTAGCTGGGGTTTTTGCTTGGGCCTAATCCATACGGTCTTATGGCTTTCCTCCTAGTCTGAAGACGAATGTGCTAGAAACCATAAAGCAAAATCATGTCCTGCAGCCTAGCCTTGCCTTGCCTGTCCTTGCCTGTCCCAGCCTTGCCTTATGTCCTTCTCATCCTGTTCTCTGTCTCATCCTGTCTCACTAACCCCTCGTCTGGCTGCATGTCTGTTCTTTCCTTTTCTCTCACTTTCCTGCTTCCTGCCTCTTTTCTTGCAATTCCTCCATCTCACTCCTGCAGCCCAACACTACTTTTTATTCTTCCTTCCCTTTCTCCTGCTCCCTTCGCTTTCTCCCTCTGTCCCATATCTTTCTTCCCGACTTGTCTCTTGGAGACTTTGGGCCAAACTGGCCCCAAGTCTGGGCATGGTTTGACAAGTTTTCAGAGGCCTGGCTGGTGGCAGCAGGGACACCAGGCAGTGACAGGCCCTTGGCTGACAGGCTCCCCATCCCCTAGGGGGCGCCTGGCTGCCACACCCAGCTGACATAGAACCTTTGTCACAATGCCCGCTACCGTGGCGAGGATGCGGTGGCTCTGCAGGTGACAGGGACACTGCAGGACTTGGTGTCAGCTCAGCAATTTCTCACTTCCCCTAAGAAGCGGAATTCTGCAAATTGCTGCCTTTGCTCTTGAAAGGATGTCATCAGGTGGGTGTTTTGGTGTCATACACTGAAAACAGAGCAGAAACTGTGAAATATTCCCATGATATGCATGGTCCCTGCCCCAAAGCACCATGACTCAGCCTAAGGAGATCTGCAGCTTCTTTTTTTGTACTGCCAGCAGATTGTGGAAGTACAGTATAAAAACCATCCTTATGGAGAGATCTTGGTATTTTAGGCTTAGTCTAAGTGTCTCAAGTAGCTGGGGTTTTTGCTTGGGCCTAATCCATACGGTCTTATGGCTTTCCTCCTAGTCTGAAGACGAATGTGCTAGAAACCATAAAGCAAAATCATGTCCTGCAGCCTAGCCTTGCCTTGCCTGTCCTTGCCTGTCCCAGCCTTGCCTTATGTCCTTCTCATCCTGTTCTCTGTCTCATCCTGTCTCACTAACCCCTCGTCTGGCTGCATGTCTCTTCTTTCCTTTTCTCTCACTCTCCTGGTTCCTGCCTCTTTTCTTGCAATTCCTCCATCTCACTCCTGCAGCCCAACACTACTTTTTATTCTTCCTTCCCTTTCTCCTGCTCCCTTCGCTTTCTCCCTCTGTCCCATATCTTTCTTCCCGACTTGTCTCTTGGAGACTTTGGGCCAAACTGGCCCCAAGTCTGGGCATGGTTTGACAAGTTTTCAGAGGCCTGGCTGGTGGCAGCAGGGACACTAGGCAGTGACAGGCCCGGGGCTGACAGGCTCCCCATCCCCTAGGGGGCGCCTGGCTGCCACACCCAGCTAACATAGAACCTTTGTCACAATGCCCGCTACCGTGGCGAGGATGCGGTGGCTCTGCAGGTGACAGGGACACTGCAGGACTTGGTGTCAGCTCAGCAATTTCTCACTTCCCCTATGAAGCGGAATTCTGCAAATTGCTGCCTTTGCTCTTGAAAGGATGTCATCAGGTGGGTGTTTTGGTGTCATACACTGAAAACAGAGCAGAAACTGTGAAATATTCCCATGATATGCATGGTCCCTGCCCCAAAGCACCATGACTCAGCCTAAGGAGATCTGCAGCTTCTTTTTTTGTACTGCCAGCAGATTGTGGAAGTACAGTATAAAAACCATCCTTATGGAGAGATCTTCCTATTTTAGGCTTAGTCTAAGTGTCTCAAGTAGCTGGGGTTTTTGCTTGGGCCTAATCCATACGGTCTTATGGCTTTCCTCCTAGTCTGAAGACGAATGTGCTAGAAACCATAAAGCAAAATCATGTCCTGCAGCCTAGCCTTGCCTTGCCTGTCCTTGCCTGTCCCAGCCTTGCCTTATGTCCTTCTCATCCTGTTCTCTGTGTCATCCTGTCTCACTAACCCCTCGTCTGGCTGCATGTCTCTTCTTTCCTTTTCTCTCACTCTCCTGCTTCCTGCCTCTTTTCTTGCAATTCCTCCATCTCACTCCTGCAGCCCAACACTACTTTTTATTCTTCCTTCCCTTTCTCCTGCTCCCTTCGCTTTCTCCCTCTGTCCCATATCTTTCTTCCCGACTTGTCTCTTGGAGACTTTGGGCCAAACTGGCCCCAAGTCTGGGCATGGTTTGACAAGTTTTCAGAGGCCTGGCTGGTGGCAGCAGGGACACTAGGCAGTGACAGGCCCGGGGCTGACAGGCTCCCCATCCCCTAGGGGGCGCCTGGCTGCCACACCCAGCTAACATAGAACCTTTGTCACAATGCCCGCTACCGTGGCGAGGATGCGGTGGCTCTGCAGGTGACAGGGACACTGCAGGACTTGGTGTCAGCTCAGCAATTTCTCACTTCCCCTATGAAGCGGAATTCTGCAAATTGCTGCCTTTGCTCTTGAAAGGATGTCATCAGGTGGGTGTTTTGGTGTCATACACTGAAAACAGAGCAGAAACTGTGAAATATTCCCATGATATGCATGGTCCCTGCCCCAAAGCACCATGACTCAGCCTAAGGAGATCTGCAGCTTCTTTTTTTGTACTGCCAGCAGATTGTGGAAGTACAGTATAAAAACCATCCTTATGGAGAGATCTTCCTATTTTAGGCTTAGTCTAAGTGTCTCAAGTAGCTGGGGTTTTTGCTTGGGCCTAATCCATACGGTCTTATGGCTTTCCTCCTAGTCTGAAGACGAATGTGCTAGAAACCATAAAGCAAAATCATGTCCTGCAGCCTAGCCTTGCCTTGCCTGTCCTTGCCTGTCCCAGCCTTGCCTTATGTCCTTCTCATCCTGTTCTCTGTGTCATCCTGTCTCACTAACCCCTCGTCTGGCTGCATGTCTCTTCTTTCCTTTTCTCTCACTCTCCTGCTTCCTGCCTCTTTTCTTGCAATTCCTCCATCTCACTCCTGCAGCCCAACACTACTTTTTATTCTTCCTTCCCTTTCTCCTGCTCCCTTCGCTTTCTCCCTCTGTCCCATATCTTTCTTCCCGACTTGTCTCTTGCAGACTTTGGGCCAAACTGGCCCCAAGTCTGGGCATGGTTTGACAAGTTTTCAGAGGCCTGGCTGGTGGCAGCAGGGACACTAGGCAGTGACAGGCCCGGGGCTGACAGGCTCCCCATCCCCTAGGGGGCGCCTGGCTGCCACACCCAGCTGACATAGAACCTTTGTCACAATGCCCGCTACCGTGGCGAGGATGCGGTGGCTCTGCAGGTGACAGGGACACTGCAGGACTTGGTGTCAGCTCAGCAATTTCTCACTTCCCCTAAGAAGCGGAATTCTGCAAATTGCTGCCTTTGCTCTTGAAAGGATGTCATCAGGTGGGTGTTTTGGTGTCATACACTGAAAACAGAGCAGAAACTGTGAAACATTCCCATGATATGCATGGTCCCTGCCCCAAAGCACCATGACTCAGCCTAAGGAGATCTGCAGCTTCTTTTTTTGTACTGCCAGCAGATTGTGGAAGTACAGTATAAAAACCATCCTTATGGAGAGATCTTCCTATTTTAGGCTTAGTCTAAGTGTCTCAAGTAGCTGGGGTTTTTGCTTGGGCCTAATCCATACGGTCTTATGGCTTTCCTCCTAGTCTGAAGACGAATGTGCTAGAAACCATAAAGCAAAATCATGTCCTGCAGCCTAGCCTTGCCTTGCCTGTCCTTGCCTGTCCCAGCCTTGCCTTATGTCCTTCTCATCCTGTTCTCTGTCCCATCCTGTCTCACTAACCCCTCGTCTGGCTGCATGTCTCTCCTTTTCTCTCACTCTCCTGCTTCCTGCCTCTTTTCTTGCAATTCCTCCATCTCACTCCTGCAGCCCAACACTACTTTTTATTCTTCCTTCCCTTTCTCCTGCTCCCTTCGCTTTCTCCCTCTGTCCCATATCTTTCTTCCCGACTTGTCTCTTGGAGACCTTGGGCCAAACTGGCCCCAAGTCTGGGCATGGTTTGACACGTTTTCAGAGGCCTGGCTGGTGGCAGCAGAGCCAGCAGGCAGTGACAGGCCCGGGGCTGACAGGCTCCCCATCCCCTAGGGGGCGCCTGGCTGCCACACCCAGCTGACATAGAACCTTTGTCACAATGCCTGCTACCGTGGCGAGGATGCGGTGGCTCTGCAGGTGACAGGGACACTGCAGGACTTGGTGTCAGCTCAGCAATTTCTCACTTCCCCTAAGAAGCGGAATTCTGCAAATTGCTGCCTTTGCTCTTGAAAGGATGTCATCAGGTGGGTGTTTTGGTGTCATACACTGAAAACAGAGCAGAAACTGTGAAATATTCCCATGATATGCATGGTCCCTGCCCCAAAGCACCATGACTCAGCTTAAGGAGATCTGCAGATTATTTTTTTATACTGCCAGCAGATTGTGGAAGTACAGTATAAAAACCATCCTTATGGAGAGATCTTCCTATTTTAGGCTTAGTCTAAGTGTCTCAAGTAGCTGGGGTTTTTGCTTGGGCCTAATCCATACGGTCTTATGGGTTTTCTCCTAGTCTGAAGACAAATGTGCTAGAAACTATAAAGCAAAAACATGTCCTGCACCCTAGCCTTGCCTTGCCTGTCCTTGCCTGTCCCAGCCTTGCCTTATGTCCTTCTCATCCTGTTCTCTGTCTCATCCTGTCTCACTAACCCCTCGTCTGGCTGCATGTCTCTTCTTTCCTTTTCTCTCACTCTCCTGCTTCCTGCCTCTTTTCTTGCAATTCCTCCATCTCACTCCTGCAGCCCAACACTACTTTTTATTCTTCCTTCCCTTTCTCCTGCTCCCTTCGCTTTCTCCCTCTGCCCCATATCTTTCTTCCCGACTTGTCTCTTGCAGACTTTGGGCCAAACTGGCCCCAAGTCTGGGCATGGTTTGACAAGTTTTCAGAGGCCTGGCTGGTGGCAGCAGGGACACCAGGCAGTGACAGGCCCTTGGCTGACAGGCTCCCCATCCCCTAGGGGGCGCCTGGCTGCCACACCCGGCTGACATAGAACCTTTGTCACAATGCCCGCTACCGTGGCGAGGATGCGGTGGCTCTGCAGGTGACAGGGACACTGCAGGACTTGGTGTCAGCTCAGCAATTTCTCACTTCCCCTAAGAAGCGGAATTGTGCAAATTGCTGCCTTTGCTCTTGAAAGGATGTCATCAGGTGGGTGTTTTGGTGTCATACACTGAAAACAGAGCAGAAAGTGTGAAATATTCCCATGATATGCATGGTCAATGCCCCAAAGCACCATGACTCAGCCTAAGGAGATCTGCAGCTTATTTTTTTGTACTGCCAGCAGATTGTGGAAGTACAGTATAAAAACCATCCTTATGGAGAGATCTTGGTATTTTAGGCTTAGTCTAAGTGTCTCAAGTAGCTGGGGTTTTTGCTTGGGCCTAATCCATACGGTCTTATGGCTTTTCTCCTAGTCTGAAGACAAATGTGCTAGAAACTATAAAGCAAAAACATGTCCTGCACCCTAGCCTTGCCTTGCCTGTCCTTGCTTGTCCTAGCCTTGCCTTCTTTCCTTCTCATCCTGTTCCCTGTCCCATCCTGTCTCGCTAACCCCTCGTCTGGCTGCATGTCTCTTCTTTCCTTTTCTCTCACTCTCCTGGTTCCTGCCTCTTTTCTTGCAATTCCTCCATCTCACTCCTGCAGCCCAACACTACTTTTTATTCTTCCTTCCCTTTCTCCTGCTCCCTTCGCTTTCTCCCTCTGTCCCATATCTTTCTTCCCGACTTGTCTCTTGCAGACTTTGGGCCAAACTGGCCCCAAGTCTGGGCATGGTTTGACAAGTTTTCAGAGGCCTGGCTAGTGGCAGCAGGGACACCAGGCAGTGACAGGCCCTTGGCTGACAGGCTCCCCATCCCCTAGGGGGCGCCTGGCTGCCACACCCAGCTGACATAGAACCTTTGTCACAATGCCCGCTACCGTGGCGAGGATGCGGTGGCTCTGCAGGTGACAGGGACACTGCAGGACTTGGTGTCAGCTCAGCAATTTCTCACTTCCCCTAAGAAGCGGAATTCTGCAAATTGCTGCCTTTGCTCTTGAAAGGATGTCATCAGGTGGGTGTTTTGGTGTCATACACTGAAAACAGAGCAGAAACTGTGAAATATTCCCATGATATGCATGGTCCCTGCCCCAAAGCACCATGACTCAGCTTAAGGAGATCTGCAGATTATTTTTTTATACTGCCAGCAGATTGTGGAAGTACAGTATAAAAACCATCCTTATGGAGAGATCTTCCTATTTTAGGCTTAGTCTAAGTGTCTCAAGTAGCTGGGGTTTTTGCTTGGGCCTAATCCATACGGTCTTATGGGTTTTCTCCTAGTCTGAAGACAAATGTGCTAGAAACTATAAAGCAAAAACATGTCCTGCACCCTAGCCTTGCCTTGCCTGTCCTTGCCTGTCCCAGCCTTGCCTTATGTCCTTCTCATCCTGTTCTCTGTCTCATCCTGTCTCACTAACCCCTCGTCTGGCTGCATGTCTGTTCTTTCCTTTTCTCTCACTCTCCTGCTTCCTGCCTCTTTTCTTGCAATTCCTCCATCTCACTCCTGCAGCCCAACACTACTTTTTATTCTTCCTTCCCTTTCTCCTGCTCCCTTCGCTTTCTCCCTCTGCCCCATATCTTTCTTCCCGACTTGTCTCTTGCAGACTTTGGGCCAAACTGGCCCCAAGTCTGGGCATGGTTTGACAAGTTTTCAGAGGCCTGGCTGGTGGCAGCAGGGACACCAGGCAGTGACAGGCCCTTGGCTGACAGGCTCCCCATCCCCTAGGGGGCGCCTGGCTGCCACACCCGGCTGACATAGAACCTTTGTCACAATGCCCGCTACCGTGGCGAGGATGCGGTGGCTCTGCAGGTGACAGGGACACTGCAGGACTTGGTGTCAGCTCAGCAATTTCTCACTTCCCCTAAGAAGCGGAATTGTGCAAATTGCTGCCTTTGCTCTTGAAAGGATGTCATCAGGTGGGTGTTTTGGTGTCATACACTGAAAACAGAGCAGAAACTGTGAAATATTCCCATGATATGCATGGTCAATGCCCCAAAGCACCATGACTCAGCCTAAGGAGATCTGCAGCTTATTTTTTTGTACTGCCAGCAGATTGTGGAAGTACAGTATAAAAACCATCCTTATGGAGAGATCTTGGTATTTTAGGCTTAGTCTAAGTGTCTCAAGTAGCTGGGGTTTTTGCTTGGGCCTAATCCATACGGTCTTATGGCTTTTCTCCTAGTCTGAAGACAAATGTGCTAGAAACTATAAAGCAAAAACATGTCCTGCACCCTAGCCTTGCCTTGCCTGTCCTTGCTTGTCCTAGCCTTGCCTTCTTTCCTTCTCATCCTGTTCCCTGTCCCATCCTGTCTCGCTAACCCCTCGTCTGGCTGCATGTCTCTTCTTTCCTTTTCTCTCACTCTCCTGGTTCCTGCCTCTTTTCTTGCAATTCCTCCATCTCACTCCTGCAGCCCAACACTACTTTTTATTCTTCCTTCCCTTTCTCCTGCTCCCTTCGCTTTCTCCCTCTGTCCCATATCTTTCTTCCCGACTTGTCTCTTGCAGACTTTGGGCCAAACTGGCCCCAAGTCTGGGCATGGTTTGACAAGTTTTCAGAGGCCTGGCTAGTGGCAGCAGGGACACCAGGCAGTGACAGGCCCTTGGCTGACAGGCTCCCCATCCCCTAGGGGGCGCCTGGCTGCCACACCCAGCTGACATAGAACCTTTGTCACAATGCCCGCTACCGTGGCGAGGATGCGGTGGCTCTGCAGGTGACAGGGACACTGCAGGACTTGGTGTCAGCTCAGCAATTTCTCACTTCCCCTAAGAAGCGGAATTCTGCAAATTGCTGCCTTTGCTCTTGAAAGGATGTCATCAGGTGGGTGTTTTGGTGTCATACACTGAAAACAGAGCAGAAACTGTGAAATATTCCCATGATATGCATGGTCCCTGCCCCAAAGCACCATGACTCAGCCTAAGGAGATCTGCAGCTTATTTTTTTGTACTGCCAGCAGATTGTGGAAGTACAGTATAAAAACCATCCTTATGGAGAGATCTTGGTATTTTAGGCTTAGTCTAAGTGTCTCAAGTAGCTGGGGTTTTTGCTTGGGCCTAATCCATACGGTCTTATGGCTTTTCTCCTAGTCTGAAGACAAATGTGCTAGAAACTATAAAGCAAAAAAATGTCCTGCAGCCTAGCCTTGCCTTGCCTGTCCTTGCTTGTCCTAGCCTTGCCTTATGTCCTTCTCATCCTGTTCTCTGTCCCATCCTATCTCAATAACCCTTTGTCTGGCTGCATGTCTGTTTTTTACTTTTCTCTCACTCTCCTGGTTCCTGCCTCTTTTCTTGCAATTCCTCCATCTCACTCCTGCAGCCCAACACTACTTTTTATTCTTCCTTCCCTTTCTCCTGCTCCCTTCGCTTTCTCCCTCTGTCCCATATCTTTCTTCCCGACTTGTCTCTTGCAGACTTTGGGCCAAACTGGCCCCAAGTCTGGGCATGGTTTGACAAGTTTTCAGAGGCCTGGCTGGTGGCAGCAGGGACACCAGGCAGTGACAGGCCCTTGGCTGACAGGCTCCCCATCCCCTAGGGGGCGCCTGGCTGCCACACCCAGCTGACATAGAACCTTTGTCACAATGCCCGCTACCGTGGCGAGGATGCGGTGGCTCTGCAGGTGACAGGGACACTGCAGGACTTGGTGTCAGCTCAGCAATTTCTCACTTCCCCTAAGAAGCGGAATTGTGCAAATTGCTGCCTTTGCTCTTGAAAGGATGTCATCAGGTGGGTGTTTTGGTGTCATACACTGAAAACAGAGCAGAAACTGTGAAATATTCCCATGATATGCATGGTCAATGCCCCAAAGCACCATGACTCAGCCTAAGGAGATCTGCAGCTTATTTTTTTGTACTGCCAGCAGATTGTGGAAGTACAGTATAAAAACCATCCTTATGGAGAGATCTTGGTATTTTAGGCTTAGTCTAAGTGTCTCAAGTAGCTGGGGTTTTTGCTTGGGCCTAATCCATATGGTCTTATGGCTTTCCTCCTAGTCTGAAGACGAATGTGCTAGAAACTATAAAGCAAAA
Organism: Columba livia; assembly: GCF_036013475.1. NCBI lineage: Eukaryota > Metazoa > Chordata > Aves > Columbiformes > Columbidae > Columba > Columba livia. The sequence continues at coordinate 871,767 of NW_027043010.1, read as the reverse complement.
AAATGTCCTGCAGCCTAGCCTTGCCTTGCCTGTCCTTGCCTGTCCCAGCCTTGCCTTATGTCCTTCTCATCCTGTTCTCTGTCCCATCCTATCTCAATAACCCTTTGTCTGGCTGCATGTCTCTTTTTTCCTTTTCTCTCACTCTCCTGCTTCCTGCCTCTTTTCTTGCAATTCCTCCATCTCACTCCTGCAGCCCAACACTACTTTTTATTCTTCCTTCCCTTTCTCCTGCTCCCTTCGCTTTCTCCCTCTGTCCCATATCTTTCTTCCCGACTTGTCTCTTGCAGACTTTGGGCCAAACTGGCCCCAAGTCTGGGCATGGTTTGACAAGTTTTCAGAGGCCTGGCTGGTGGCAGCAGGGACACCAGGCAGTGACAGGCCCTTGGCTGACAGGCTCCCCATCCCCTAGGGGGCGCCTGGCTGCCACACCCAGCTGACATAGAACCTTTGTCACAATGCCCGCTACCGTGGCGAGGATGCGGTGGCTCTGCAGGTGACAGGGACACTGCAGGACTTGGTGTCAGCTCAGCAATTTCTCACTTCCCCTAAGAAGCGGAATTGTGCAAATTGCTGCCTTTGCTCTTGAAAGGATGTCATCAGGTGGGTGTTTTGGTGTCATACACTGAAAACAGAGCAGAAACTGTGAAATATTCCCATGATATGCATGGTCCCTGCCCCAAAGCACCATGACTCAGCCTAAGGAGATCTGCAGCTTCTTTTTTTCTACTGCCAGCAGATTGTGGAAGTACAGTATAAAAACCATCCTTATGGAGAGATCTTCCTATTTTAGGCTTAGTCTAAGTGTCTCAAGTAGCTGGGGTTTTTGCTTGGGCCTAATCCATACGGTCTTATGGCTTTCCTCCTAGTCTGAAGACAAATGTGCTAGAAACTATAAAGCAAAAACATGTCCTGCACCCTAGCCTTGCCTTGCCTGTCCTTGCTTGTCCTAGCCTTGCCTTCTTTCCTTCTCATCCTGTTCCCTGTCCCATCCTGTCTCGCTAACCCCTCGTCTGGCTGCATGTCTCTTCTTTCCTTTTCTCTCACTCTCCTGCTTCCTGCCTCTTTTCTTGCAATTCCTCCATCTCACTCCTGCAGCCCAACACTACTTTTTATTCTTCCTTCCCTTTCTCCTGCTCCCTTCGCTTTCTCCCTCTGTCCCATATCTTTCTTTCCGACTTGTCTCTTAGAGACTTTGGGCCAAACTGGCCCCAAGTCTGGGCATGGTTTGACAAGTTTTCAGAGGCCTGGCTGGTGGCAGCAGGGACACTAGGCAGTGACAGGCCCGGGGCTGACAGGCTCCCCATCCCCTAGGGGGCGCCTGGCTGCCACACCCAGCTGACATAGAACCTTTGTCACAATGCCCGCTACCGTGGCGAGGATGCGGTGGCTCTGCAGGTGACAGGGACACTGCAGGACTTGGTGTCAGCTCAGCAATTTCTCACTTCCCCTAAGAAGCGGAATTCTGCAAATTGCTGCCTTTGCTCTTGAAAGGATGTCATCAGGTGGGTGTTTTGGTGTCATACACTGAAAACAGAGCAGAAACTGTGAAATATTCCCATGATATGCATGGTCCCTGCCCCAAAGCACCATGACTCAGCCTAAGGAGATCTGCAGCTTATTTTTTTGTACTGGCAGCAGATTGTGGAGGTACAGTATAAAAACCATCCTTATGGAGAGATCTTGGTATTTTAGGCTTAGTCTAAGTGTCTCAAGTAGCTGGGGTTTTTGCTTGGGCCTAATCCATACGTTCTTATGGCTTTCCTCCTAGTCTGAAGACGAATGTGCTAGAAACTATAAAGCAAAAACATGTCCTGCAGCCTAGCCTTGCCTTGCCTGTCCTTACCTGTCCCAGCCTTGCCTTATGTCCTTCTCATCCTGTTCTCTGTCTCATCCTGTCTCACTAACCCCTCGTCCGGCTGCATGTCTCTTCTTTCCTTTTCTCTCACTCTCCTGCTTCCTGCCTCTTTTCTTGCAATTCCTCCATCTCACTCCTGCAGCCCAACACTACTTTTTATTCTTCCTTCCCTTTCTCCTGCTCCCTTCTCTTTCTCCCTCTGTCCCATATCTGTCTTCCCGACTTGTCTCTTGGAGACTTTGGGCCAAAATGGCTCCAAGTCTGGGCATGGTTTGACAAGTTTTCAGAGGCCTGGCTGGTGGCAGCAGGGCCAGCAGGCAGTGACAGGCCCGGGGCTGACAGGCTCCCCATCCCCTAGAGGGCGCCTGGCTGCCACACCCAGCTGACATAGAACCTTTGTCACAATGCCCGCTACCGTGGCGAGGATGCGGTGGCTCTGCAGGTGACAGGGACACTGCAGGACTTGGTGTCAGCTCAGCAATTTCTCACTTCCCCTAAGAAGCGGAATTGTGCAAATTGCTGTCTTTGCTCTTGAAAGGATGTCATCAGGTGGGTGTTTTGGTGTCATACACTGAAAACAGAGCAGAAACTGTGAAATATTCCCATGATATGCATGGTCCCTGCCCCAAAGCACCATGACTCAGCCTAAGGAGATCTGCAGCTTCTTTTTTTGTACTGCCAGCAGATTGTGGAAGTACAGTATAAAAACCATCCTTATGGAGAGATCTTGGTATTTTAGGCTTAGTCTAAGAGTCTCAAGTAGCTGGGGTTTTTGCTTGGGCCTAATCCATATGGTCTTATGGCTTTCCTCCTAGTCTGAAGACGAATGTGCTAGAAACTATAAAGCAAAAAAATGTCCTGCAGCCTAGCCTTGCCTTGCCTGTCCTTGCCTGTCCCAGCCTTGCCTTATGTCCTTCTCATCCTGTTCTCTGTCCCATCCTATCTCAATAACCCTTCGTCTGGCTGCATGTCTGTTCTTTCCTTTTCTCTCACTCTCCCGGTTCCTGCCTCTTTTCTTGCAATTCCTCCATCTCACTCCTGCAGCCCAACACTACTTTTTATTCTTCCTTCCCTTTCTCATGCTCCCTTCGCTTTCTCCCTCTGTCCCATATCTTTCTTCCCGACTTGTCTCTTGCAGACTTTGGGCCAAACTGGCCCCATTCTGGGCATGGTTTGACAAGTTTTCAGAGGCCTGGCTGGTGGCAGCAGGGACACTAGGCAGTGACAGGCCCGGGGCTGACAGGCTCCCCATCCCCTAGGGGGCGCCTGGCTGCCACACCCAGCTGACATAGAACCTTTGTCACAATGCCCGCTACCGTGGCGAGGATGCGGTGGCTCTGCAGGTGACAGGGACACTGCAGGACTTGGTGTCAGCTCAGCAATTTCTCACTTCCCCTAAGAAGCGGAATTGTGCAAATTGCTGCCTTTGCTCTTGAAAGGATGTCATCAGGTGGGTGTTTTGGTGTCATACACTGAAAACAGAGCAGAAACTGTGAAATATTCCCATGATATGCATGGTCCCTGCCCCAAAGCACCATGACTCAGCCTAAGGAGATCTGCAGCTTATTTTTTTGTACTGCCAGCAGATTGTGGAGGTACAGTATAAAAACCATCCTTATGGAGAGATCTTGGTATTTTAGGCTTAGTCTAAGTGTCTCAAGTAGCTGGGGTTTTTGCTTGGGCCTAATCCATACGGTCTTATGGCTTTCCTCCTAGTCTGAAGACGAATGTGCTAGAAACTATAAAGCAAAAACATGTCCTGCAGCCTAGCCTTGCCTTGCCTGTCCTTACCTGTCCCAGCCTTGCCTTATGTCCTTCTCATCCTGTTCTCTGTCCCATCCTATCTCAATAACCCTTCGTCTGGCTGCATGTCTGTTCTTTCCTTTTCTCTCACTCTCCTGCTTCCTGCCTCTTTTCTTGCAATTCCTCCATCTCACTCCTGCAGCCCAACACTACTTTTTATTCTTCCTTCCCTTTCTCCTGCTCCCTTCGCTTTCTCCCTCTGTCCCATATCTTTCTTCCCGACTTGTCTCTTGCAGACTTTGGGCCAAACTGGCCCCAAGTCTGGGCATGGTTTGACAAGTTTTCAGAGGCCTGGCTGGTGGCAGCAGGGACACCAGGCAGTGACAGGCCCTTGGCTGACAAGCTCCCCATCCCCTAGGGGGCGCCTGGCTGCCACACCCAGCTGACATAGAACCTTTGTCACAATGCCCGCTACCGTGGCGAGGATGCGGTGGCTCTGCAGGTGACAGGGACACTGCAGGACTTGGTGTCAGCTCAGCAATTTCTCACTTCCCCTAAGAAGCGGAATTCTGCAAATTGCTGCCTTTGCTCTTGAAAGGATGTCATCAGGTGGGTGTTTTGGTGTCATACACTGAAAACAGAGCAGAAACTGTGAAATATTCCCATGATATGCATGGTCCCTGCCCCAAAGCACCATGACTCAGCCTAAGGAGATCTGCAGCTTATTTTTTTGTACTGCCAGCAGATTGTGGAGGTACAGTATAAAAACCATCCTTATGGAGAGATCTTGGTATTTTAGGCTTAGTCTAAGTGTCTCAAGTAGCTGGGGTTTTTGCTTGGGCCTAATCCATACGGTCTTATGGCTTTCCTCCTAGTCTGAAGACGAATGTGCTAGAAACTATAAAGCAAAAACATGTCCTGCAGCCTAGCCTTGCCTTGCCTGTCCTTACCTGTCCCAGCCTTGCCTTATGTCCTTCTCATCCTGTTCTCTGTCTCATCCTGTCTCACTAACCCCTCGTCTGGCTGCATGTCTCTTCTTTCCTTTTCTCTCACTCTCCTGCTTCCTGCCTCTTTTCTTGCAATTCCTCCATCTCACTCCTGCAGCCCAACACTACTTTTTATTCTTCCTTCCCTTTCTCCTGCTCCCTTCTCTTTCTCCCTCTGTTCCATATCTGTCTTCCCGACTTGTCTCTTGGAGACTTTGGGCCAAACTGGCTCCAAGTCTGGGCATGGTTTGACAAGTTTTCAGAGGCCTGGCTGGTGGCAGCAGGGACACCAGGCACTGACAGGCCCGGGGCTGACAGGCTCCCCATCCCCTAGAGGGCGCCTGGCTGCCACACCCAGCTGACATAGAACCTTTGTCACAATGCCCGCTACCGTGGCGAGGATGCGGTGGCTCTGCAGGTGACAGGGACACTGCAGGACTTGGTGTCAGCTCAGCAATTTCTCACTTCCCCTAAGAAGCGGAATTCTGCATATTGCTGCCTTTGCTCTTGAAAGGATGTCATCAGGTGGGTGTTTTGGTGTCATACATTGAAAACAGAGCAGAAACTGTGAAATATTCCCATGATATGCATGGTCCCTGCCCCAAAGCACCATGACTCAGCCTAAGGAGATCTGCAGCTTCTTTTTTTGTACTGCCAGCAGATTGTGGAAGTACAGTATAAAAACCATCCTTATGGAGAGATCTTGGTATTTTAGGCTTAGTCTAAGTGTCTCAAGTAGCTGGGGTTTTTGCTTGGGCCTAATCCATATGGTCTTATGGCTTTCCTCCTAGTCTGAAGACGAATGTGCTAGAAACTATAAAGCAAAAAAATGTCCTGCAGCCTAGCCTTGCCTTGCCTGTCCTTGCCTGTCCCAGCCTTGCCTTATGTCCTTCTCATCCTGTTCTCTGTCCCATCCTATCTCAATAACCCTTTGTCTGGCTGCATGTCTGTTCTTTCCTTTTCTCTCACTCTCCTGCTTCCTGCCTCTTTTCTTGCAATTCCTCCATCTCACTCCTGCAGCCCAACACTACTTTTTATTCTTCCTTCCCTTTCTCCTGCTCCCTTCGCTTTCTCCCTCTGTCCCATATCTTTCTTCCCGACTTGTCTCTTGGAGACTTTGGGCCAAACTGGCCCCAATTCTGGGCATGGTTTGACAAGTTTTCAGAGGCCTGGCTGGTGGCAGCAGGGACACCAGGCAGTGACAGGCCCGGGGCTGACAGGCTCCCCATCCCCTAGGGGGCGCCTGGCTGCCACACCCAGCTGACATAGAACCTTTGTCACAATGCCCGCTACCGTGGCGAGGATGCGGTGGCTCTGCAGGTGACAGGGACACTGCAGGACTTGGTGTCAGCTCAGCAATTTCTCACTTCCCCTAAGAAGCGGAATTCTGCAAATTGCTGCCTTTGCTCTTGAAAGGATGGCATCAGGTGGGTGTTTTGGTGTCATACACTGAAAACAGAGCAGAAACTGTGAAATATTCCCATGATATGCATGGTCCCTGCCCCAAAGCACCATGACTCAGCCTAAGGAGATCTGCAGCTTATTTTTTTGTACTGCCAGCAGATTCTGGAGGTACAGTATAAAAACCATCCTTATGGAGAGATCTTGGTATTTTAGGCTTAGTCTAAGTGTCTCAAGTAGCTGGGGTTTTTGCTTGGGCCTAATCCATATGGTCTTATGGCTTTCCTCCTAGTCTGAAGACGAATGTGCTAGAAACTATAAAGCAAAAAAATGTCCTGCAGCCTAGCCTTGCCTTGCCTGTCCTTGCCTGTCCCAGCCTTGCCTTATGTCCTTCTCATCCTGTTCTCTGTCCCATCCTATCTCAATAACCCTTCGTCTGGCTGCATGTCTGTTCTTTCCTTTTCTCTCACTCTCCTGCTTCCTGCCTCTTTTCTTGCAATTCCTCCATCTCACTCCTGCAGCCCAACACTACTTTTTATTCTTCCTTCCCTTTCTCCTGCTCCCTTCGCTTTCTCCCTCTGTCCCATATCTTTCTTCCCGACTTGTCTCTTGCAGACTTTGGGCCAAACTGGCCCCAAGTCTGGGCATGGTTTGACAAGTTTTCAGAGGCCTGGCTGGTGGCAGCAGGGACACCAGGCAGTGACAGGCCCTTGGCTGACAAGCTCCCCATCCCCTAGGGGTCGCCTGGCTGCCACACCCAGCTGACATAGAACCTTTGTCACAATGCCCGCTACCGTGGCGAGGATGCGGTGGCTCTGCAGGTGACAGGGACACTGCAGGACTTGGTGTCAGCTCAGCAATTTCTCACTTCCCCTAAGAAGCGGAATTCTGCAAATTGCTGCCTTTGCTCTTGAAAGGATGTCATCAGGTGGGTGTTTTGGTGTCATACACTGAAAACAGAGCAGAAACTGTGAAATATTCCCATGATATGCATGGTCCCTGCCCCAAAGCACCATGACTCAGCCTAAGGAGATCTGCAGCTTATTTTTTTGTACTGCCAGCAGATTGTGGAAGTACAGTATAAAAACCATCCTTATGGAGAGATCTTCCTATTTTAGGCTTAGTCTAAGTGTCTCAAGTAGCTGGGGTTTTTGCTTGGGCCTAATCCATACGGTCTTATGGCTTTCCTCCTAGTCTGAAGACAAATGTGCTAGAAACTATAAAGCAAAAACATGTCCTGCACCCTAGCCTTGCCTTGCCTGTCCTTGCTTGTCCTAGCCTTGCCTTCTTTCCTTCTCATCCTGTTCCCTGTCCCATCCTGTCTCGCTAACCCCTCGTCTGGCTGCATGTCTCTTCTTTCTTTTTCTCTCACTCTCCTGGTTCCTGCCTCTTTTCTTGCAATTCCTCCATCTCACTCCTGCAGCCCAACACTACTTTTTATTCTTCCTTCCCTTTCTCCTGCTCCCTTCGCTTTCTCCCTCTGTCCCATATCTTTCTTCCCGACTTGTCTCTTGGAGACTTTGGGCCAAACTGGCCCCAAGTCTGGGCATGGTTTGACAAGTTTTCAGAGGCCTGGCTGGTGGCAGCAGGGCCAGCAGACACTGACAGGCCCGGGGCTGACAGGCTCCCCATCCCCTAGGGGGCGCCTGGCTGCCACACCCAGCTGACATAAAACCTTTGTCACAATGCCCGCTACCGTGGCGAGGATGCGGTGGCTCTGCAGGTGACAGGGACACTGCAGGACTTGGTGTCAGCTCAGCAATTTCTCACTTCCCCTAAGAAGCGGAATTCTGCATATTGCTGCCTTTGCTCTTGAAAGGATGTCATCAGGTGGGTGTTTTGGTGTCATACACTGAAAACAGAGCAGAAACTGTGAAATATTCCCATGATATGCATGGTCCCTGCCCCAAAGCACCATGACTCAGCTTAAGGAGATCTGCAGATTATTTTTTTATACTGCCAGCAGATTGTGGAAGTACAGTATAAAAACCATCCTTATGGAGAGATCTTGGTATTTTAGGCTTAGTCTAAGTGTCTCAAGTAGCTGGGGTTTTTGCTTGGGCCTAATCCATACGGTCTTATGGCTTTCCTCCTAGTCTGAAGACGAATGTGCTAGAAACTATAAAGCAAAAACATGTCCTGCAGCCTAGCCTTTCCTTGCCTGTCCTTACCTGTCCCAGCCTTGCCTTATGTCCTTCTCATCCTGTTCTCTGTCTCATCCTGTCTCACTAACCCCTCGTCTGGCTGCATGTCTCTTCTTTCCTTTTCTCTCACTCTCCTGCTTCCTGCCTCTTTTCTTGCAATTCCTCCATCTCACTCCTGCAGCCCAACACTACTTTTTATTCTTCCTTCCCTTTCTCCTGCTCCCTTCTCTTTCTCCCTCTGTCCCATATCTGTCTTCCCGACTTGTCTCTTGGAGACTTTGGGCCAAACTGGCTCCAAGTCTGGGCATGGTTTGACAAGTTTTCAGAGGCCTGGCTGGTGGCAGCAGGGACACCAGGCAGTGACAGGCCCGGGGCTGACAGGCTCCCCATCCCCTAGAGGGCGCCTGGCTGCCACACCCAGCTGACATAGAACCTTTGTCACAATGCCCGCTACCGTGGCGAGGATGCGGTGGCTCTGCAGGTGACAGGGACACTGCAGGACTTGGTGTCAGCTCAGCAATTTCTCACTTCCCCTAAGAAGCGGAATTCTGCATATTGCTGCCTTTGCTCTTGAAAGGATGTCATCAGGTGGGTGTTTTGGTGTCATACACTGAAAACAGAGCAGAAACTGTGAAATATTCCCATGATATGCATGGTCCCTGCCCCAAAGCACCATGACTCAGCCTAAGGAGATCTGCAGCTTATTTTTTTGTACTGCCAGCAGATTGTGGAGGTACAGTATAAAAACCATCCTTATGGAGAGATCTTGGTATTTTAGGCTTAGTCTAAGTGTCTCAAGTAGCTGGGGTTTTTGCTTGGGCCTAATCCATATGGTCTTATGGCTTTCCTCCTAGTCTGAAGACGAATGTGCTAGAAACTATAAAGCAAAAAAATGTCCTGCAGCCTAGCCTTGCCTTGCCTGTCCTTGCCTGTCCCAGCCTTGCCTTATGTCCTTCTCATCCTGTTCTCTGTCCCATCCTATCTCAATAACCCTTCGTCTGGCTGCATGTCTGTTCTTTCCTTTTCTCTCACTCTCCTGGTTCCTGCCTCTTTTCTTGCAATTCCTCCATCTCACTCCTGCAGCCCAACACTACTTTTTATTCTTCCTTCCCTTTCTCCTGCTCCCTTCGCTTTCTCCCTCTGTCCCATATCTTTCTTCCCGACTTGTCTCTTGGAGACTTTGGGCCAAACTGGCCCCAAGTCTGGGTATGGTTTGACAAGTTTTCAGAGGCCTGGCTGGTGGCAGCAGGGCCAACAGGCACTGACAGGCCCGGGGCTGACAGGCTCCCCATCCCCTAGGGGGCGCCTGGCTGCCACACCCAGCTGACATAGAACCTTTGTCACAATGCCCGCTACCGTGGCGAGGATGCGGTGGCTCTGCAGGTGACAGGGACACCGCAGGACTTGGTGTCAGCTCAGCAATTTCTCACTTCCCCTAAGAAGCGGAATTCTGCAAATTGCTGCCTTTGCTCTTGAAAGGATGTCATCAGGTGGGTGTTTTGGTGTCATACACTGAAAACAGAGCAGAAACTGTGAAATATTCCCATGATATGCATGGTCCCTGCCCCAAAGCACCATGACCCAGCCTAAGGAGATCTGCAGCTTATTTTTTTGTACTGCCAGCAGATTGTGGAAGTACAGTATAAAAACCATCCTTATGGAGAGATCTTCCTATTTTAGGCTTAGTCTAAGTGTCTCAAGTAGCTGGGGTTTTTGCTTGGGCCTAATCCATACGGTCTTATGGCTTTTCTCCTAGTCTGAAGACAAATGTGCTAGAAACTATAAAGCAAAAACATGTCCTGCAGCCTAGCCTTGCCTTGCCTGTCCTTGCTTGTCCTAGCCTTGCCTTCTTTCCTTCTCATCCTGTTCCCTGTCCCATCCTGTCTCGCTAACCCCTCGTCTGGCTGCATGTCTCTTCTTTCCTTTTCTCTCACTCTCCTGCTTCCTGCCTCTTTTCTTGCAATTCCTCCATCTCACTCCTGCAGCCCAACACTACTTTTTATTCTTCCTTCCCTTTCTCCTGCTCCCTTCGCTTTCTCCCTCTGTCCCATATCTTTCTTCCCGACTTGTCTCTTGGAGACTTTGGGCCAAACTGGCCCCAAGTCTGGGCATGGTTTGACAAGTTTTCAGAGGCCTGGCTGGTGGCAGCAGGGCCAGCAGGCACTGACAGGCCCGGGGCTGACAGGCTCCCCATCCCCTAGGGGGCGCCTGGCTGCCACACCCAGCTGACATAGAACCTTTGTCACAATGCCCGCTACCGTGGCGAGGATGCGGTGGCTCTGCAGGTGACAGGGACACTGCAGGACTTGGTGTCAGCTCAGCAATTTCTCACTTCCCCTAAGAAGTGGAATTCTGCATATTGCTGCCTTTGCTCTTGAAAGGATGTCATCAGGTGGGTGTTTTGGTGTCATACACTGAAAACAGAGCAGAAACTGTGAAATATTCCCATGATATGCATGGTCCCTGCCCCAAAGCACCATGACTCAGCTTAAGGAGATCTGCAGACTATTTTTTTGTACTGCCAGCAGATTGTGGAAGTACAGTATAAAAACCATCCTTATGGAGAGATCTTGGTATTTTAGGCTTAGTCTAAGTGTCTCAAGTAGCTGGGGTTTTTGCTTGGGCCTAATCCATATGGTCTTATGGCTTTCCTCCTAGTCTGAAGACGAATGTGCTAGAAACTATAAAGCAAAAAAATGTCCTGCAGCCTAGCCTTGCCTTGCCTGTCCTTGCCTGTCCCAGCCTTGCCTTATGTCCTTCTCATCCTGTTCTCTGTCCCATCCTATCTCAATAACCCTTCGTCTGGCTGCATGTCTGTTCTTTCCTTTTCTCTCACTCTCCTGCTTCCTGCCTCTTTTCTTGCAATTCCTCCATCTCACTCCTGCAGCCCAACACTACTTTTTATTCTTCCTTCCCTTTCTCCTGCTCCCTTCGCTTTCTCCCTCTGTCCCATATCTTTCTTCCCGACTTGTCTCTTGGAGACTTTGGGCCAAACTGGCCCCAAGTCTGGGTATGGTTTGACAAGTTTTCAGAGGCCTGGCTGGTGGCAGCAGGGCCAGCAGGCACTGACAGGCCCGGGGCTGACAGGCTCCCCATCTCCTAGGGGGCGCCTGGCTGCCACACCCAGCTGACATAGAACCTTTGTCACAATGCCCGCTACCGTGGCGAGGATGCGGTGGCTCTGCAGGTGACAGGGACACTGCAGGACTTGGTGTCAGCTCAGCAATTTCTCACTTCCCCTAAGAAGCGGAATTCTGCAAATTGCTGCCTTTGCTCTTGAAAGGATGTCATCAGGTGGGTGTTTTGGTGTCATACACTGAAAACAGAGCAGAAACTGTGAAATATTCCCATGATATGCATGGTCCCTGCCCCAAAGCACCATGACCCAGCCTAAGGAGATCTGCAGCTTATTTTTTTGTACTGCCAGCAGATTGTGGAAGTACAGTATAAAAACCATCCTTATGGAGAGATCTTCCTATTTTAGGCTTAGTCTAAGTGTCTCAAGTAGCTGGGGTTTTTGCTTGGGCCTAATCCATACGGTCTTATGGCTTTTCTCCTAGTCTGAAGACAAATGTGCTAGAAACTATAAAGCAAAAACATGTCCTGCAGCCTAGCCTTGCCTTGCCTGTCCTTGCTTGTCCTAGCCTTGCCTTCTTTCCTTCTCATCCTGTTCCCTGTCCCATCCTGTCTCGCTAACCCCTCGTCTGGCTGCATGTCTCTTCTTTCCTTTTCTCTCACTCTCCTGCTTCCTGCCTCTTTTCTTGCAATTCCTCCATCTCACTCCTGCAGCCCAACACTACTTTTTATTCTTCCTTCCCTTTCTCCTGCTCCCTTCGCTTTCTCCCTCTGTCCCATATCTTTCTTCCCGACTTGTCTCTTGGAGACTTTGGGCCAAACTGGCCCCAAGTCTGGGCATGGTTTGACAAGTTTTCAGAGGCCTGGCTGGTGGCAGCAGGGCCAGCAGGCACTGACAGGCCCGGGGCTGACAGGCTCCCCATCCCCTAGGGGGCGCCTGGCTGCCACACCCAGCTGACATAGAACCTTTGTCACAATGCCCGCTACCGTGGCGAGGATGCGGTGGCTCTGCAGGTGACAGGGACACTGCGCGACTTGGTGTCAGCTCAGCAATTTCTCACTTCCCCTAAGAAGCGGAATTCGGCAAATTGCTGCCTTTGCTCTTGAAAGGATGCCATCAGGTGGGTGTTTTGGTGTCATACACTGAAAACAGAGCAGAAACTGTGAAATATTCCCATGATATGCATGGTCCCTGCCCCAAAGCACCATGACTCAGCCTAAGGAGATCTGCAGCTTATTTTTTTCTACTGCCAGCAGATTGTGGAAGTACAGTATAAAAACCATCCTTATGGAGAGATCTTGGTATTTTAGGCTTAGTCTAAGTGTCTCAAGTAGCTGGGGTTTTTGCTTGGGCCTAATCCATACGGTCTTATGGCTTTCCTCCTAGTCTGAAGACGAATGTGCTAGAAACTATAAAGCAAAAACATGTCCTGCAGCCTAGCCTTGCCTTGCCTGTCCTTACCTGTCCCAGCCTTGCCTTATGTCCTTCTCATCCTGTTCTCTGTCTCATCCTGTCTCACTAACCCCTCGTCTGGCATCATGTCTCTTCTTTCATTTTCTCTCACTCTCCTGCTTCCTGCCTCTTTTCTTGCAATTCCTCCATCTCACTCCTGCAGCCCAACACTACTTTTTATTCTTCCTTCCCTTTCTCCTGCTCCCTTCGCTTTCTCCCTCTGTCCCATATCTTTCTTCCCGACTTGTCTCTTGCAGACTTTGGGCCAAACTGGCCCCAAGTCTGGGCATGGTTTGACAAGTTTTCAGAGGCCTGGCTGGTGGCAGCAGGGCCAGCAGGCACTGACAGGCCCGGGGCTGACAGGCTCCCCATCCCCTAGGGGGCGCCTGGCTGCCACACCCAGCTGACATAGAACCTTTGTCACAATGCCCGCTACCGTGGCGAGGATGCGGTGGCTCTGCAGGTGACAGGGACACTGCAGGACTTGGTGTCAGCTCAGCAATTTCTCACTTCCCCTAAGAAGCGGAATTCTGCAAATTGCTGCCTTTGCTCTTGAAAGGATGGCATCAGGTGGGTGTTTTGGTGTCATACACTGAAAACAGAGCAGAAACTGTGAAATATTCCCATGATATGCATGGTACCGGCCCCAAAGCACCATGACTCAGCCTAAGGAGATCTGCAGCTTATTTTTTTGTACTGCCAGCAGATTGTGGAAGTACAGTATAAAAACCATCCTTATGGAGAGATCTTCCTATTTTAGGCTTAGTCTAAGTGTCTCAAGTAGCTGGGGTTGTTGCTTGGGCCTAATCCATACGGTCTTATGGCTTTCCTCCTAGTCTGAAGACGAATGTGCTAGAAACTATAAAGCAAAAACATGTCCTGCACCCTAGCCTTGCCTTGCCTGTCCTTGCTTGTCCTAGCCTTGCCTTCTTTCCTTCTCATCCTGTTCTCTGTCCCATCCTATCTCAATAACCCTTCGTCTGGCTGCATGTCTGTTCTTTCCTTTTCTCTCACTCTCCTGGTTCCTGCCTCTTTTCTTGCAATTCCTCCATCTCACTCCTGCAGCCCAACACTACTTTTTATTCTTCCTTCCCTTTCTCCTGCTCCCTTCGCTTTCTCCCTCTGTCCCATATCTTTCTTCCCGACTTGTCTCTTGGAGACTTTGGGCCAAACTGGCCCCAAGTCTGGGCATGGTTTGACAAGTTTTCAGAGGCCTGGCTGGTGGCAGCAGGGCCAGCAGGCAGTGACAGGCCCGGGGCTGACAGGCTCCCCATCCCCTAGGGGGCGCCTGGCTGCCACACCCAGCTGACATAGAACCTTTGTCACAATGCCCGCTACCGTGGCGAGGATGCGGTGGCTCTGCAGGTGACAGGGACACTGCAGGACTTGGTGTCAGCTCAGCAATTTCTCACTTCCCCTAAGAAGCGGAATTCTGCATATTGCTGCCTTTGCTCTTGAAAGGATGTCATCAGGTGGGTGTTTTGGTGTCATACACTGAAAACAGAGCAGAAACTGTGAAATATTCCCATGATATGCATGGTCCCTGACCCAAAGCACCATGACTCAGCTTAAGGAGATCTGGAGCTTATTTTTTTGTACTGCCAGCAGATTGTGGAAGTACAGTATAAAAACCATCCTTATGGAGAGATCTTGGTATTTTAGGCTTAGTCTAAGTGTCTCAAGTAGCTGGGGTTTTTGCTTGGGCCTAATCCATACGGTCTTATGGCTTTCCTCCTAGTCTGAAGACGAATGTGCTAGAAACTATAAAGCAAAAACATGTCCTGCAGCCTAGCCTTGCCTTGCCTGTCCTTACCTGTCCCAGCCTTGCCTTCTTTCCTTCTCATCCTGTTCTCTGTCCCATCCTATCTCAATAACCCTTCGTCTGGCTGCATGTCTGTTCTTTCCTTTTCTCTCACTCTCCTGGTTCCTGCCTCTTTTCTTGCAATTCCTCCATCTCACTCCTGCAGCCCAACACTACTTTTTATTCTTCCTTCCCTTTCTCCTGCTCCCTTCGCTTTCTCCCTCTGTCCCATATCTTTCTTCCCGACTTGTCTCTTGGAGACTTTGGGCCAAACTGGCCCCAAGTCTGGGCATGGTTTGACAAGTTTTCAGAGGCCTGGCTGGTGGCAGCAGGGCCAGCAGGCAGTGACAGGCCCGGGGCTGACAGGCTCCCCATCCCCTAGAGGGCGCCTGGCTGCCACACCCAGCTGACATAGAACCTTTGTCACAATGCCCGCTACCGTGGCGAGGATGCGGTGGCTCTGCAGGTGACAGGGACACTGCAGGACTTGGTGTCAGCTCAGCAATTTCTCACTTCCCCTAAGAAGCGGAATTCTGCATATTGCTGCCTTTGCTCTTGAAAGGATGTCATCAGGTGGGTGTTTTGGTGTCATACACTGAAAACAGAGCAGAAACTGTGAAATATTCCCATGATATGCATGGTCCCTGCCCCAAAGCACCATGACTCAGCCTAAGGAGATCTGCAGCTTATTTTTTTGTACTGCCAGCAGATTGTGGAAGTACAGTATAAAAACCATCCTTATGGAGAGATCTTGGTATTTTAGGCTTAGTCTAAGTGTCTCAAGTAGCTGGGGTTTTTGCTTGGGCCTAATCCATACGGTCTTATGGCTTTCCTCCTAGTCTGAAGACGAATGTGCTAGAAACTATAAAGCAAAAACATGTCCTGCAGCCTAGCCTTGCCTTGCCTGTCCTTACCTGTCCTAGCCTTGCCTTATGTCCTTCTCATCCTGTTCTCTGTCTCATCCTGTCTCACTAACCCCTCTTCTGGCTGCATGTCTCTTCTTTCCTTTTCTCTCACTCTCCTGCTTCCTGCCTCTTTTCTTGCAATTCCGCCATCTCACTCCTGCAGCCCAACACTACTTTTTATTCTTCCTTCCCTTTCTCCTGCTCCCTTCGCTTTCACCCTCTGTCCCATATCTTTCTTCCCGACTTGTCTCTTGCAGACTTTGGGCCAAACTGGCCCCAAGTCTGGGCATGGTTTGACAAGTTTTCAAAGGCCTGGCTGGTGGCAGCAGGGCCAGCAGGCAGTGACAGGCCCGGGGCTGACAGGCTCCCCATCCCCTAGGGGGCGCCTGGCTGCCACACCCAGCTGACATAGAACCTTTGTCACAATGCCCGCTACCGTGGCGAGGATGCGGTGGCTCTGCAGGTGACAGGGACACTGCAGGACTTGGTGTCAGCTCAGCAATTTCTCACTTCCCCTAAGAAGCGGAATTCTGCAAATTGCTGCCTTTGCTCTTGAAAGGATGTCATGAGGTGGGTGTTTTGGTGCCATACACTGAAAACAGAGCAGAAACTGTGAAATATTCCCCTGATATGCATGGTCCCTGCCCCAAAGCACCATGACTCAGCCTAAGGAGATCTGCAGCTTATTTTTTTGTACTGCCAGCAGATTGTGGAAGTACAGTATAAAAACAATCCTTATGGAGAGATCTTCGTATTTTAGGCTTAGTCTAAGTGTCTCAAGTAGCTGGGGTTGTTGCTTGGGCCTAATCCATACGGTCTTATGGCTTTCCTCCTAGTCTGAAGACGAATGTGCTAGAAACTATAAAGCAAAAACATGTCCTGCACCCTAGCCTTGCCTTGCCTGTCCTTGCTTGTCCTAGCCTTGCCTTCTTTCCTTCTCATCCTGTTCCCTGTCCCATCCTGTCTCGCTAACCCCTCGTCTGGCTGCATGTCTCTTCTTTCCTTTTCTCTCACTCTCCTGGTTCCTGCCTCTTTTCTTGCAATTCCTCCATCTCACTCCTGCAGCCCAACACTACTTTTTATTCTTCCTTCCCTTTCTCCTGCTCCCTTCGATTTCTCCCTCTGTCCCATATCTTTCTTCCCGACTTGTCTCTTGGAGACTTTGGGCCAAACTGGCCCCAAGTCTGGGCAGGGTTTGACAAGTTTTCAGAGGCCTGGCTGGTGGCAGCAGGGCCAGCAGGCACTGACAGGCCCGGGGCTGACAGGCTCCCCATCCCCTAGGGGGCGCCTGGCTGCCACACCCAGCTGACATAGAACCTTTGTCACAATGCCCGCTACCGTGGCGAGGATGCGGTGGCTCTGCAGGTGACAGGGACACTGCAGGACTTGGTGTCAGCTCAGCAATTTCTCACTTCCCCTAAGAAGCGGAATTCTGCAAATTGCTGCCTTTGCTCTTGAAAGGATGTCATCAGGTGGGTGTTTTGGTGTCATACACTGAAAACAGAGCAGAAACTGTGAAATATTCCCATGATATGCATGGTCCCTGCCCCAAAGCACCATGACTCAGCTTAAGGAGATCTGCAGCTTATTTTTTGGTACTGCCAGCAGATAGTGGAAGTACAGTATAAAAACCATCCTTATGGAGAGATCTTGGTATTTTAGGCTTAGTCTAAGTGTCTCAAGTAGCTGGGGTTTTTGCTTGGGCCTAATCCATATGGTCTTATGGCTTTCCTCCTAGTCTGAAGACGAATGTGCTAGAAACTATAAAGCAAAAAAATGTCCTGCAGCCTAGCCTTGCCTTGCCTGTCCTTGCCTGTCCCAGCCTTGCCTTATGTCCTTCTCATCCTGTCCTCTGTCCCATCCTATCTCAATAACCCTTCGTCTGGCTGCATGTCTGTTCTTTCCTTTTCTCTCACTCTCCTGCTTCCTGCCTCTTTTCTTGCAATTCCTCCATCTCACTCCTGCAGCCCAACACTACTTTTTATTCTTCCTTCCCTTTCTCCTGCTCCCTTCGCTTTCTCCCTCTGTCCCATATCTTTCTTCCCGACTTGTCTCTTGCAGACTTTGGGCCAAACTGGCCCCAAGTCTGGGCATGGTTTGACAAGTTTTCAGAGGCCTGGCTGGTGGCAGCAGGGCCAGCAGGCACTGACAGGCCCGGGGCTGACAGGCTCCCCATCCCCTAGGGGGCGCCTGGCTGCCACACCCAGCTGACATAGAACCTTTGTCACAATGCCCGCTACCGTGGCGAGGATGCGGTGGCTCTGCAGGTGACAGGGACACTGCAGGACTTGGTGTCAGCTCAGCAATTTCTCACTTCCCCTAAGAAGCGGAATTCTGCAAATTGCTGCCTTTGCTCTTGAAAGGATGGCATCAGGTGGGTGTTTTGGTGTCATACACTGAAAACAGAGCAGAAACTGTGAAATATTCCCATGATATGCATGGTACCGGCCCCAAAGCACCATGACTCAGCCTAAGGAGATCTGCAGCTTATTTTTTTGTACTGCCAGCAGATTGTGGAAGTACAGTATAAAAACCATCCTTATGGAGAGATCTTCCTATTTTAGGCTTAGTCTAAGTGTCTCAAGTAGCTGGGGTTGTTGCTTGGGCCTAATCCATACGGTCTTATGGCTTTCCTCCTAGTCTGAAGACGAATGTGCTAGAAACTATAAAGCAAAAACATGTCCTGCACCCTAGCCTTGCCTTGCCTGTCCTTGCTTGTCCTAGCCTTGCCTTCTTTCCTTCTCATCCTGTTCTCTGTCCCATCCTATCTCAATAACCCTTCGTCTGGCTGCATGTCTGTTCTTTCCTTTTCTCTCACTCTCCTGGTTCCTGCCTCTTTTCTTGCAATTCCTCCATCTCACTCCTGCAGCCCAACACTACTTTTTATTCTTCCTTCCCTTTCTCCTGCTCCCTTCGCTTTCTCCCTCTGTCCCATATCTTTCTTCCCGACTTGTCTCTTGGAGACTTTGGGCCAAACTGGCCCCAAGTCTGGGCATGGTTTGACAAGTTTTCAGAGGCCTGGCTGGTGGCAGCAGGGCCAGCAGGCAGTGACAGGCCCGGGGCTGACAGGCTCCCCATCCCCTAGGGGGCGCCTGGCTGCCACACCCAGCTGACATAGAACCTTTGTCACAATGCCCGCTACCGTGGCGAGGATGCGGTGGCTCTGCAGGTGACAGGGACACTGCAGGACTTGGTGTCAGCTCAGCAATTTCTCACTTCCCCTAAGAAGCGGAATTCTGCATATTGCTGCCTTTGCTCTTGAAAGGATGTCATCAGGTGGGTGTTTTGGTGTCATACACTGAAAACAGAGCAGAAACTGTGAAATATTCCCATGATATGCATGGTCCCTGACCCAAAGCACCATGACTCAGCTTAAGGAGATCTGGAGCTTATTTTTTTGTACTGCCAGCAGATTGTGGAAGTACAGTATAAAAACCATCCTTATGGAGAGATCTTGGTATTTTAGGCTTAGTCTAAGTGTCTCAAGTAGCTGGGGTTTTTGCTTGGGCCTAATCCATACGGTCTTATGGCTTTCCTCCTAGTCTGAAGACGAATGTGCTAGAAACTATAAAGCAAAAACATGTCCTGCAGCCTAGCCTTGCCTTGCCTGTCCTTACCTGTCCCAGCCTTGCCTTCTTTCCTTCTCATCCTGTTCTCTGTCCCATCCTATCTCAATAACCCTTCGTCTGGCTGCATGTCTGTTCTTTCCTTTTCTCTCACTCTCCTGGTTCCTGCCTCTTTTCTTGCAATTCCTCCATCTCACTCCTGCAGCCCAACACTACTTTTTATTCTTCCTTCCCTTTCTCCTGCTCCCTTCGCTTTCTCCCTCTGTCCCATATCTTTCTTCCCGACTTGTCTCTTGGAGACTTTGGGCCAAACTGGCCCCAAGTCTGGGCATGGTTTGACAAGTTTTCAGAGGCCTGGCTGGTGGCAGCAGGGCCAGCAGGCAGTGACAGGCCCGGGGCTGACAGGCTCCCCATCCCCTAGAGGGCGCCTGGCTGCCACACCCAGCTGACATAGAACCTTTGTCACAATGCCCGCTACCGTGGCGAGGATGCGGTGGCTCTGCAGGTGACAGGGACACTGCAGGACTTGGTGTCAGCTCAGCAATTTCTCACTTCCCCTAAGAAGCGGAATTCTGCATATTGCTGCCTTTGCTCTTGAAAGGATGTCATCAGGTGGGTGTTTTGGTGTCATACACTGAAAACAGAGCAGAAACTGTGAAATGTTCCCATGATATGCATGGTCCCTGCCCCAAAGCACCATGACTCAGCCTAAGGAGATCTGCAGCTTATTTTTTTGTACTGCCAGCAGATTGTGGAAGTACAGTATAAAAACCATCCTTATGGAGAGATCTTGGTATTTTAGGCTTAGTCTAAGTGTCTCAAGTAGCTGGGGTTTTTGCTTGGGCCTAATCCATACGGTCTTATGGCTTTCCTCCTAGTCTGAAGACGAATGTGCTAGAAACTATAAAGCAAAAACATGTCCTGCAGCCTAGCCTTGCCTTGCCTGTCCTTACCTGTCCCAGCCTTGCCTTATGTCCTTCTCATCCTGTTCTCTGTCTCATCCTGTCTCACTAACCCCTCGTCTGGCTGCATGTCTCTTCTTTCCTTTTCTCTCACTCTCCTGCTTCCTGCCTCTTTTCTTGCAATTCCTCCATCTCACTCCTGCAGCCCAACACTACTTTTTATTCTTCCTTCCCTTTCTCCTGCTCCCTTCGCTTTCTCCCTCTGTCCCATATCTGTCTTCCCGACTTGTCTCTTGGAGACTTTGGGCCAAACTGGCTCCAAGTCTGGGCATGGTTTGACAAGTTTTCAGAGGCCTGGCTGGTGGCAGCAGGGCCAGCAGGCAGTTACAGGCCCGGGGCTGACAGGCTCCCCATCCCCTAGGGGGCACCTGGCTGCCACACCCAGCTGACATAGAACCTTTGTCACAATGCCCGCTACCGTGGCGAGGATGCGGTGGCTCTGCAGGTGACAGGGACACTGCAGGACTTGGTGTCAGCTCAGCAATTTCTCACTTCCCCTAAGAAGCGGAATTCTGCATATTGCTGCCTTTGCTCTTGAAAGGATGTCATCAGGTGGGTGTTTTGGTGTCATACACTGAAAACAGAGCAGAAACTGTGAAATATTCCCATGATATGCATGGTCCCTGCCCCAAAGCACCATGACTCAGCCTAAGGAGATCTGCAGATTATTTTTTTGTACTGCCAGCAGATTGTGGAAGTACAGTATAAAAACCATCCTTATGGAGAGATCTTGGTATTTTAGGCTTAGTCTAAGTGTCTCAAGTAGCTGGGGTTTTTGCTTGGGCCTAATCCATACGGTCTTATGGCTTTCCTCCTAGTCTGAAGACGAATGTGCTAGAAACTATAAAGCAAAAACATGTCCTGCAGCCTAGCCTTGCCTTGCCTGTCCTTACCTGTCCTAGCCTTGCCTTATGTCCTTCTCATCCTGTTCTCTGTCTCATCCTGTCTCACTAACCCCTCTTCTGGCTGCATGTCTCTTCTTTCCTTTTCTCTCACTCTCCTGCTTCCTGCCTCTTTTCTTGCAATTCCGCCATCTCACTCCTGCAGCCCAACACTACTTTTTATTCTTCCTTCCCTTTCTCCTGCTCCCTTCGCTTTCACCCTCTGTCCCATATCTTTCTTCCCGACTTGTCTCTTGCAGACTTTGGGCCAAACTGGCCCCAAGTCTGGGCATGGTTTGACAAGTTTTCAAAGGCCTGGCTGGTGGCAGCAGGGCCAGCAGGCAGTGACAGGCCCGGGGCTGACAGGCTCCCCATCCCCTAGGGGGCGCCTGGCTGCCACACCCAGCTGACATAGAACCTTTGTCACAATGCCCGCTACCGTGGCGAGGATGCGGTGGCTCTGCAGGTGACAGGGACACTGCAGGACTTGGTGTCAGCTCAGCAATTTCTCACTTCCCCTAAGAAGCGGAATTCTGCAAATTGCTGCCTTTGCTCTTGAAAGGATGTCATGAGGTGGGTGTTTTGGTGCCATACACTGAAAACAGAGCAGAAACTGTGAAATATTCCCCTGATATGCATGGTCCCTGCCCCAAAGCACCATGACTCAGCCTAAGGAGATCTGCAGCTTATTTTTTTGTACTGCCAGCAGATTGTGGAAGTACAGTATAAAAACAATCCTTATGGAGAGATCTTCGTATTTTAGGCTTAGTCTAAGTGTCTCAAGTAGCTGGGGTTGTTGCTTGGGCCTAATCCATACGGTCTTATGGCTTTCCTCCTAGTCTGAAGACGAATGTGCTAGAAACTATAAAGCAAAAACATGTCCTGCACCCTAGCCTTGCCTTGCCTGTCCTTGCTTGTCCTAGCCTTGCCTTCTTTCCTTCTCATCCTGTTCCCTGTCCCATCCTGTCTCGCTAACCCCTCGTCTGGCTGCATGTCTCTTCTTTCCTTTTCTCTCACTCTCCTGGTTCCTGCCTCTTTTCTTGCAATTCCTCCATCTCACTCCTGCAGCCCAACACTACTTTTTATTCTTCCTTCCCTTTCTCCTGCTCCCTTCGATTTCTCCCTCTGTCCCATATCTTTCTTCCCGACTTGTCTCTTGCAGACTTTGGGCCAAACTGGCCCCAAGTCTGGGCATGGTTTGACAAGTTTTCAGAGGCCTGGCTGGTGGCAGCAGGGCCAGCAGGCACTGACAGGCCCGGGGCTGACAGGCTCCCCATCCCCTAGGGGGCGCCTGGCTGCCACACCCAGCTGACATAGAACCTTTGTCACAATGCCCGCTACCGTGGCGAGGATGCGGTGGCTCTGCAGGTGACAGGGACACTGCAGGACTTGGTGTCAGCTCAGCAATTTCTCACTTCCCCTAAGAAGCGGAATTCTGCAAATTGCTGCCTTTGCTCTTGAAAGGATGTCATCAGGTGGGTGTTTTGGTGTCATACACTGAAAACAGAGCAGAAACTGTGAAATATTCCCATGATATGCATGGTCCCTGCCCCAAAGCACCATGACTCAGCTTAAGGAGATCTGCAGCTTATTTTTTGGTACTGCCAGCAGATAGTGGAAGTACAGTATAAAAACCATCCTTATGGAGAGATCTTGGTATTTTAGGCTTAGTCTAAGTGTCTCAAGTAGCTGGGGTTTTTGCTTGGGCCTAATCCATATGGTCTTATGGCTTTCCTCCTAGTCTGAAGACGAATGTGCTAGAAACTATAAAGCAAAAAAATGTCCTGCAGCCTAGCCTTGCCTTGCCTGTCCTTGCCTGTCCCAGCCTTGCCTTATGTCCTTCTCATCCTGTCCTCTGTCCCATCCTATCTCAATAACCCTTCGTCTGGCTGCATGTCTGTTCTTTCCTTTTCTCTCACTCTCCTGCTTCCTGCCTCTTTTCTTGCAATTCCTCCATCTCACTCCTGCAGCCCAACACTACTTTTTATTCTTCCTTCCCTTTCTCCTGCTCCCTTCGCTTTCTCCCTCTGTCCCATATCTTTCTTCCCGACTTGTCTCTTGGAGACTTTGGGCCAAACTGGCCCCAAGTCTGGGCATGGTTTGACAAGTTTTCAGAGGCCTGGCTGGTAGCAGCAGGGACACCCGGCAGTGACAGGCCCTTGGCTGACAGGCTCCCCATCCCCTAGGGGGCGCCTGGCTGCCACACCCAGCTGACATAGAACCTTTGTCACAATGCCCGCTACCGTGGCGAGGATGCGGTGGCTCTGCAGGTGACAGGGACACTGCAGGACTTGTTGTCAGCTCAGCAATTTCTCACTTCCCCTAAGAAGCGGAATTCTGCAAATTGCTGCCTTTGCTCTTGAAAGGATGTCATCAGGTGGGTGTTTTGGTGTCATACACTGAAAACAGAGCAGAAACTGTGAAATATTCCCATGATATGCATGGTACCGGCCCCAAAGCACCATGACTCAGCCTAAGGAGATCTGCAGCTTATTTTTTTGTACTGCCAGCAGATTGTGGAAGTACAGTATAAAAACCATCCTTATGGAGAGATCTTGGTATTTTAGGCTTAGTCTAAGTGTCTCAAGTAGCTGGGTTTTTGCTTGGGCCTAATCCATACGGTCTTATGGCTTTCCTCCTAGTCTGAAGACGAATGTGCTAGAAACTATAAAGCAAAAACATGTCCTGCAGCCTAGCCTTGCCTTGCCTGTCCTTGCCTGT
Organism: Columba livia; assembly: GCF_036013475.1. NCBI lineage: Eukaryota > Metazoa > Chordata > Aves > Columbiformes > Columbidae > Columba > Columba livia. The sequence goes on along the minus strand of NW_027043010.1, from coordinate 848,274 downwards.
CCTAGCCTTGCCTTATGTCCTTCTCATCCTGTTCTCTGTCCCATCCTCTCTCACTAACCCCTCGTCTGGCTGAATGTCTCTTCTTTCCTTTTCTCTCACTCTCCTGCTTCCTGCCCCTTTTCTTGCAATTCCTCCATCTCACTCCTGCAGCCCAACACTACTTTTTATTCTTCCTTCCCTTTCTCCTGCTCCCTTCGCTTTCTCCCTCTGTCCCATATCTGTCTTCCCGACTTGTCTCTTGGAGACTTTGGGCCAAACTGGCTCCAAGTCTGGGCATGGTTTGACAAGTTTTCAGAGGCCTGGCTGGTGGCAGCAGGGCCAGCAGGCAGTGACAGGCCCGGGGCTGACAGGCTCCCCATCCCCTAGGGGGCGCCTGGCTGCCACACCCAGCTGACATAGAACCTTTGTCACAATGCCCGCTACCGTGGCGAGGATGCGGTGGCTCTGCAGGTGACAGGGACACTGCAGGACTTGGTGTCAGCTCAGCAATTTCTCACTTCCCCTAAGAAGCGGAAGTCTGCAAACTGCTGCCTTTGCTCTTGAAAGGATGTCATGAGGTGGGTGTTTTGGTGTCATACACTGAAAACAGAGCAGAAACTGTGAAATATTCCCATGATATGCATGGTCCCTGCCCCAAAGCACCATGACTCAGCCTAAGGAGATCTGCACCTTATTTTTTTGAACTGCCAGCAGATTGTGGAAGTACAGTATAAAAACCATCCTTATGGAGAGATCTTGGTATTTTAGGCTTAGTCTAAGTGTCTCAAGTAGCTGGGGTTTTTGCTTGGGCCTAATCCATACGGTCTTATGGCTTTCCTCCTAGTCTGAAGACGAATGTGCTAGAAACTATAAAGCAAAAACATGTCCTGCAGCCTAGCCTTGCCTTGCCTGTCCTTACCTGTCCCAGCCTTGCCTTATGTCCTTCTCATCCTGTTCTCTGTCTCATCCTGTCTCACTAACCCCTCGTCTGGCTGCATGTCTCTTCTTTCCTTTTCTCTCACTCTCCTGCTTCCTGCCTCTTTTCTTGCAATTCCTCCATCTCACTCCTGCAGCCCAACACTACTTTTTATTCTTCCTTCCCTTTCTCCTGCTCCCTTCGCTTTCTCCCTCTGTCCCATATCTGTCTTCCCGACTTGTCTCTTGGAGACTTTGGGCCAAACTGGCTCCAAGTCTGGGCATGGTTTGACAAGTTTTCAGAGGCCTGGCTGGTGGCAGCAGGGCCAGCAGGCAGTGACAGGCCCGGGGCTGACAGGCTCCCCATCCCCTAGAGGGCGCCTGGCTGCCACACCCAGCTGACATAGAACCTTTGTCACAATGCCCGCTACCGTGGCGAGGATGCGGTGGCTCTGCAGGTGACAGGGACACTGCAGGACTTGGTGTCAGCTCAGTAATTTCTCACTTCCCCTAAGAAGCGGAATTCTGCATATTGCTGCCTTTGCTCTTGAAAGGATGTCATCAGGTGGGTGTTTTGGTGTCATACACTGAAAACAGAGCAGAAACTGTGAAATATTCCCCTGATATGCATGGTCCCTGCCCCAAAGCACCATGACTCAGCCTAAGGAGATCTGCAGCTTATTTTTTTGTACTGCCAGCAGATTGTGGAAGTACAGTATAAAAACCATCCTTATGGAGAGATCTTGGTATTTTAGGCTTAGTCTAAGTGTCTCAAGTAGCTGGGGTTTTTGCTTGGGCCTAATCCATACGGTCTTATGGCTTTCCTCCTAGTCTGAAGACGAATGTGCTAGAAACTATAAAGCAAAAAAATGTCCTGCAGCCTAGCCTTGCCTTGCCTGTCCTTGCCTGTCCCAGCCTTGCCTTCTTTCCTTCTCATCCTGTTCTCTGTCCCATCCTATCTCAATAACCCTTCGTCTGGCTACATGTCTGTTCTTTCCTTTTCTCTCACTCTCCTGGTTCCTGCCTCTTTTCTTGCAATTCCTCCATCTCACTCCTGCAGCCCAACACTACTTTTTATTCTTCCTTCCCTTTCTCCTGCTCCCTTCGCTTTCTCCCTCTGTCCCATATCTTTCTTCCCGACTTGTCTCTTGGAGACTTTGGGCTAAACTGGCCCCAAGTCTGGGCATGGTTTGACAAGTTTTCAGAGGCCTGGCTGGTGGCAGCAGGGACACCAGGCACTGACAGGCCCGGGGCTGACAGGCTCCCCATCTCCTAGGGGGCGCCTGGCTGCCACACCCAGCTGACATAGAACCTTTGTCACAATGCCCGCTACCGTGGCGAGGATGCGGTGGCTCTGCAGGTGACAGGGACACTGCAGGACTTGGTGTCAGCTCAGCAATTTCTCACTTCCCCTAAGAAGCGGAATTGTGCAAATTGCTGCCTTTGCTCTTGAAAGGATGTCATCAGGTGGGTGTTTTGGTGTCATACACTGAAAACAGAGCAGAAACTGTGAAATATTCCCATGATATGCATGGTCCCTGCCCCAAAGCACCATGACTCAGCCTAAGGAGATCTGCAGCTTATTTTTTTCTACTGCCAGCAGATTGTGGAAGTACAGTATAAAAACCATCCTTATGGAGAGATCTTGGTATTTTAGGCTTAGTCTAAGTGTCTCAAGTAGCTGGGGTTTTTGCTTGGGCCTAATCCATACGGTCTTATGGCTTTTCTCCTAGTCTGAAGACAAATGTGCTAGAAACTATAAAGCAAAAACATGTCCTGCACCCTAGCCTTGCCTTGCCTGTCCTTGCTTGTCCTAGCCTTGCCTTCTTTCCTTCTCATCCTGTTCCCTGTCCCATCCTCTCTCACTAAGCCCTCGTCTGGCTGCATGTCTCTTCTTTCCTTTTCTCTCACTCTCCTGCTTCCTGCCTCTTTTCTTGCGATTCCTCCATCTCACTCCTGCAGCCCAACACTACTTTTTATTCTTCCTTCCCTTTCTCCTGCTCCCTTCGCTTTCTCCCTCTGTCCCATATCTGTCTTCCCGACTTGTCTCTTGCAGACTTTGGGCCAAACTGGCCCCAAGTCTGGGCATGGTTTGACAAGTTTTCAGAGGCCTGGCTGGTGGCAGCAGGGCCAGCAGGCAGTGACAGGCCCGGGGCTGACAGGCTCCCCATCCCCTAGGGGGCGCCTGGCTGCCACACCCAGCTGACATAGAACCTTTGTCACAATGCCCGCTACCGTGGCGAGGATGCGGTGGCTCTGCAGGTGACAGGGACACTGCAGGACTTGGTGTCAGCTCAGCAATTTCTCACTTCCCCTAAGAAGCGGAATTCTGCAAATTGCTGCCTTTGCTCTTGAAAGGATGTCATCAGGTGGGTGTTTTGGTGTCATACACTGAAAACAGAGCAGAAACTGTGAAATATTCCCCTGATATGCATGGTCCCTGCCCCAAAGCACCATGACTCAGCCTAAGGAGATCTGCAGCTTATTTTTTTGTACTGCCAGCAGATTGTGGAAGTACAGTATAAAAACCATCCTTATGGAGAGATCTTGGTATTTTAGGCTTAGTCTAAGTGTCTCAAGTAGCTGGGGTTTCTGCTTGGGCCTAATCCATACGGTCTTATGGCTTTCCTCCTAGTCTGAAGACGAATGTGCTAGAAACTATAAAGCAAAAACATGTCCTGCACCCTAGCCTTGCCTTGCCTGTCCTTGCTTGTCCTAGCCTTGCCTTCTTTCCTTCTCATACTGTTCCCTGTCCCATCCTGTCTCGCTAACCCCTCGTCTGGCTGCATGTCTCTTCTTTCCTTTTCTCTCACTCTCCTGGTTCCTGCCTCTTTTCTTGCAATTCCTCCATCTCACTCCTGCAGCCCAACACTACTTTTTATTCTTCCTTCCCTTTCTCCTGCTCCCTTCGCTTTCTCCCTCTGTCCCATATCTTTCTTCCCGACTTGTCTCTTGCAGACTTTGGGCCAAACTGGCCCCAAGTCTGGGCATGGTTTGACAAGTTTTCAGAGGCCTGGCTGGTGGCAGCAGGGACACCCGGCAGTGACAGGCCCTTGGCTGACAGGCTCCCCATCCCCTAGGGGGCGCCTGGCTGCCACACCCAGCTGACATAGAACCTTTGTCACAATGCCCGCTACCGTGGTGAGGATGCGGTGGCTCTGCAGGTGACAGGGACACTGCAGGACTTGGTGTCAGCTCAGCAATTTCTCACTTCCCCTAAGAAGCGGAATTCTGCAAATTGCTGCCTTTGCTCTTGAAAGGATGTCATCAGGTGGGTGTTTTGGTGTCATACACTGAAAACAGAGCAGAAACTGTGAAATATTCCCCTGATATGCATGGTCCCTGCCCCAAAGCACCATGACTCAGCCTAAGGAGATCTGCAGCTTATTTTTTTGTACTGCCAGCAGATTGTGGAAGTACAGTATAAAAACCATCCTTATGGAGAGATGTTGGTATTTTAGGCTTAGTCTAAGAGTCTCAAGTAGCTGGGGTTTTTGCTTGGGCCTAATCCATACGGTCTTATGGCTTTCCTCCTAGTCTGAAGACGAATGTGCTAGAAACTATAAAGCAAAAACATGTCCTGCAGCCTAGCCTTGCCTTGCCTGTCCTTGCCTGTCCTTGCCTTGCCTTATTTCCTTCTCATCCTGTTCTCTGTCCCATCCTCTCTCACTAACCCCTCATCTAGCTGCATGTCTCTTCTTTCCTTTTCTCTCACTCTCCTGCTTCCTGCCTCTTTTCTTGCAATTCCTCCATCTCACTCCTGCAGCCCAACACTACTTTTTATTCTTCCTTCCCTTTCTCCTGCTCCCTTCGCTTTCTCCCTCTGTCCCATATCTGTCTTCCCGACTTGTCTCTTGGAGACTTTGGGCCAAACTGGCCCCAAGTCTGGGCATGGTTTGACAAGTTTTCAGAGGCCTGGCTGGTGGCAGCAGGGCCAGCAGGCAGTGACAGGCCCGGGGCTGACAGGCTCCCCATCCCCTAGGGGGCGCCTGGCTGCCACACCCAGCTGACATAGAACCTTTGTCACAATGCCCGCTACCGTGGCGAGGATGCGGTGGCTCTGCAGGTGACAGGGACACTGCAGGACTTGGTGTCAGCTCAGCAATTTCTCACTTCCCCTAAGAAGCGGAAGTCTGCAAACTGCTGCCTTTGCTCTTGAAAGGATGTCATGAGGTGGGTGTTTTGGTGTCATACACTGAAAACAGAGCAGAAACTGTGAAATATTCCCATGATATGCATGGTCCCTGCCCCAAAGCACCATGACTCAGCCTAAGGAGATCTGCACCTTATTTTTTTGAACTGCCAGCAGATTGTGGAAGTGCAGTATAAAAACCATCCTTATGGAGAGATCTTGGTATTTTAGGCTTAGTCTAAGTGTCTCAAGTAGCTGGGGTTTTTGCTTGGGCCTAATCCATACGGTGTTATGGCTTTCCTCCTATGCTGAAGACGAATGTGCTAGAAACTATAAAGCAAAAACATGTCCTGCAGCCTAGCCTTGCCTTGCCTGTCCTTGCCTGTCCTAGCCTTGCCTTCTTTCCTTCTCATCCTGTTCTCTGTCCCATCCTCTCTCACTAAGCCCTCGTCTGGCTGCATGTCTCTTCTTTCCTTTTCTCTCACTCTCCTGCTTCCTGCCTCTTGTCTTGCAATTCCTCCATCTCACTCCTGCAGCCCAACACTACTTTTTATTCTTCCTTCCCTTTCTCCTGCTCCCTTCGCTTTCTCCCTCTGTCCCATATCTTTCTTCCCGACTTGTCTCTTGCAGACTTTGGGCCAAACTGGCCCCAAGTCTGGGCATGGTTTGACAAGTTTTCAGAGGCCTGGCTGGTGGCAGCAGGGACACCAGGCAGTGACAGGCCCGGGGCTGACAGGCTCCCCATCCCCTAGGGAGCGCCTGGCTGCCACACCCAGCTGACATAGAACCTTTGTCACAATGCCCGCTACCGTGGCGAGGATGCGGTGGCTCTGCAGGTGACAGGGACACTGCAGGTCTTGGTGTCAGCTCAGCAATTTCTCACTTCCCCTAAGAAGCGGAATTGTGCAAATTGCTGCCTTTGCTCTTGAAAGGATGCCATCAGGTGGGTGTTTTGGTGTCATACACTGAAAACAGAGCAGAAACTGTGAAATATTCCCCTGATATGCATGGTCCCTGCCCCAAAGCACCATGATTCAGCCTAAGGAGATCTGCAGCTTATTTTTTGGTACTGCCAGCAGATTGTGGAAGTACAGTATAAAAACCATCCTTATGGAGAGATCTTCGTATTTTAGGCTTAGTCTAAGTGTCTCAAGTAGCTGGGGTTTTTGCTTGGGCCTAATCCATACGGTCTTATGGCTTTCCTCCTATGCTGAAGACGAATGTGCTAGAAACTATAAAGCAAAAACATGTCCTGCAGCCTAGCCTTGCCTTGCCTGTCCTTGCCTGTCCCAGCCTTGCCTTATTTCCTTCTCATCCTGTTCTCTGTCCCATCCTCTCTCACTAACCCCTCGTCTGGCTGCATGTCTCTTCTTTCCTTTTCTCTCACTCTCCTGCTTCCTGCCTCTTTTCTTGCAATTCCTATATCTCAATCCTGCAGCCCAACACTACTTTTTATTCTTCCTTCCCTTTCTCCTGCTCCCTTCGCTTTCTCCCTCTGTCCCATATCTTTCTTCCCGACTTGTCTCTTGGATACTTTGGGCCAAACTGGCCCCAAGTCTGGGCATGGTTTGGCAAGTTTTCAGAGGCCTGGCTGGTGGCAGCAGGGACACCAGGCAGTGACAGGCCCGGGGCTGACAGGCTCCCCATCCCCTAGGGGGCGCCTGGCTGCCACACCCAGCTGACATAGAACCTTTGTCACAATGCCCGCTACCGTGGCGAGGATGCGGTGGCTGTGCAGGTGACAGGGACACTGCAGGACTTGGTGTCAGCTCAGCAATTTCTCACTTCCCCTAAGAAGCGGAAGTCTGCAAACTGCTGCCTTTGCTCTTCAAAGGATGTCATCAGGTGGGTGTTTTGGTGTCATACACTGAAAACAGAGCAGAAACTGTGAAATATTCCCATGATATGCATGGTCCCTGCCCCAAAGCACCATGACTCAGCCTAAGGAGATCTGCAGCTTATTTTTTTGTACTGCCAGCAGATTGTGGAAGTACAGTGTAAAAACCATCCTTGTGGTGAGATCTTCATATTTTAGGCTTAGTCTAAGTGTCTCAAGTAGCTGGGGTTTTTGCTTGGGCCTAATCCATACGGTCTTATGGCTTTCCTCCTAGTCTGAAGACGAATGTGCTAGAAACTATAAAGCAAAAACATGTCCTGCAGCCTAGCCTTGCCTTGCCTGTCCTTGCCTGTCCTTGCCTTGCCTTATTTCCTTCTCATCCTGTTCTCTGTCCCATCCTGTCTCACTAACCCCTCATCTAGCTGCATGTCTCTTCTTTCCTTTTCTCTCACTCTCCTGCTTCCTGCCTCTTTTCTTGCAATTCCTCCATCTCACTCCTGCAGCCCAACACTACTTTTTATTCTTCCTTCCCTTTCTCCTGCTCCCTTCGCTTTCTCCCTCTGTCCCATATCTGTCTTCCCGACTTGTCTCTTGGAGACTTTGGGCCAAACTGGCTCCAAGTCTGGGCATGGTTTGACAAGTTTTCAGAGGCCTGGCTGGTGGCAGCAGGGCCAGCAGGCAGTGACAGGCCCGGGGCTAACAGGCTTCCCATCCCCTAGGGGGCGCCTGGCTGCCACACCCAGCTGACATAGAACCTTTGTCACAATGCCCGCTACCGTGGCGAGGATGCGGTGGCTCTGCAGGTGACAGGGACACTGCAGGACTTGGTGTCAGCTCAGCAATTTCTCACTTCCCCTAAGAAGCGGAATTCTGCAAACTGCTGCCTTTGCTCTTGAAAGGATGTCATCAGGTGGGTGTTTTGGTGTCATACACTGAAAACAGAGCAGAAACTGTGAAATATTCCCATGATATGCATGGTCCCTGCCCCAAAGCACCATGACTCAGCCTAAGGAGATCTGCAGCTTCTTTTTTTGTACTGCCAGCAGATTGTGGAAGTACAGTATAAAAACCATCCTTATGGAGAGATCTTGGTATTTTAGGCTTAGTCTAAGTGTCTCAAGTAGCTGGGGTTTTTGCTTGGGCCTAATCCATACGGTCTTATGGCTTTCCTCCTAGTCTGAAGACGAATGTGCTAGAAACTATAAAGCAAAAACATGTCCTACAGCCTAGCCTTGCCTTGCCTGTCCTTGCCTGTCCCAGCCTTGCCTTATTTCCTTCTCATCCTGTTCTCTGTCCCATCCTGTCTCACTAACCCCTCGTCTGGCTGCATGTCTCTTCTTTCCTTTTCTCTCACTCTCCTGCTTCCTGCCTCTTTTCTTGCAATTCCTCCATCTCACTCCTGCAGCCCAACACTACTTTTTATTCTTCCTTCCCTTTCTCCTGCTCCCTTCGCTTTCTCCCTCTGTCCCATATCTTTCTTCCCGACTTGTCTCTTGGATACTTTGGGCCAAACTGGCCCCAAGTCTGGGCATGGTTTGGCAAGTTTTCAGAGGCCTGGCTGGTGGCAGCAGGGACACCAGGCAGTGACAGGCCCGGGGCTGACAGGCTCCCCATCCCCTAGGGGGCGCCTGGCTGCCACACCCAGCTGACATGGAACCTTTGTCACAATGCCCGCTACCGTGGCGAGGATGTGGTGGCTCTGCAGGTGACAGGGACACTGCAGGACTTGGTGGCAGCTCAGCAATTTCTCACTTCCCCTAAGAAGCGGAATTGTGCAAATTGCTGCCTTTGCTCTTGAAAGGATGTCATCAGGTGGGTGTTTTGGTGTCATACACTGAAAACAGAGCAGAAACTGTGAAATATTCCCATGATATGCATGGTCCCTGCCCCAAAGCACCATGACTCAGCCTAAGGAGATCTGCAGCTTATTTTTTTGAACTGCCAGCAGATTGTGGAAGTACAGTATAAAAACCATCCTTATGGAGAGATCTTGGTATTTTAGGCTTAGTCTAAGTGTCTCAAGTAGCTGGGGTTTTTGCTTGGGCCTAATCCATACGGTCTTATGGCTTTCCTCCTCGTCTGAAGACGAATGTGCTAGAAACTATAAAGCAAAAACATGTCCTGCAGCCTAGCCTTGCCTTGCCTGTCCTTGCCTGTCCTAGCCTTGCCTTATGTCCTTCTCATCCTGTTCTCTGTCCCATCCTCTCTCACTAACCCCTCGTCTGGCTGCATGTCTCTTCTTTCCTTTTCTCTCACTCTCCTGCTTCCTGCCTCTTTTCTTGCAATTCCTCCATCTCACTCCTGCAGCCCAACACTACTTTTTATTCTTCCTTCCCTTTCTCCTGCTCCCTTCGCTTTCTCCCTCTGTCCCATATCTTTCTTCCCGACTTGTCTCTTGCAGACTTTGGGCCAAACTGGCCCCAAGTCTGGGCATGGTTTGACAAGTTTTCAGAGGCCTGGCTGGTGGCAGCAGGGCCAGCAGGCAGTGACAGGCCCGGGGCTGACAGGCTCCCCATCCCCTAGGGAGCGCCTGGCTGCCACACCCAACTGACATAGAACCTTTGTCACAATGCCCGCTACCGTGGCGAGGATGCGGTGGCTCTGCAGGTGACAGGGACACTGCAGGTCTTGGTGTCAGCTCAGCAATTTCTCACTTCCCCTGAGAAGCGGAAGTCTGCAAACTGCTGCCTTTGCTCTTGAAAGGATGTCATGAGGTGGGTGTTTTGGTGTCATACACTGAAAACAGAGCAGAAACTGTGAAATATTCCCCTGATATGCATGGTCCCTGCCCCAAAGCACCATGACTCAGCCTAAGGAGATCTGCAGCTTATTTTTTGGTACTGCCAGCAGATTGTGGAAGTACAGTATAAAAACCATCCTTATGGAGAGATCTTGGTATTTTAGGCTTAGTCTAAGTGTCTCAAGTAGCTGGGGTTTTTGCTTGGGCCTAATCCATACGGTCTTATGGCTTTCCTCCTAGTCTGAAGATGAATGTGCTAGAAACTATAAAGCAAAAACATGTCCTGCAGCCTAGCCTTGCCCTGCCTGTCCTTGCCTGTCCTTGCTTTGCCTTATTTCCTTCTCATCCTGTTCTCTTTCCCATCCTCTCTCACTAACCCCTCATCTGGCTGCATGTCTCTTCTTTCCTTTTCTCTAACTCTCCTGCTTCCTGCCTCTTTTCTTGCAATTCCTCCATCTCACTCCTGCAGCCCAACACTACTTTTTATTCTTCCTTCCCTTTCTCCTGCTCCCTTCGCGTTCTCCCACTGTCCCATATCTTTCTTCCCAACTTGTCTCTTGGAGACTTTGGGCAAAAATGACCCCAAGACTGGGCATGGTTTGACAAGTTTTCAAAGGCCTGGCTGGTGGCAGCAGGGCCAGCAGGCAGTGACAGGCCCGGGGCTGACAGGCTCCCCATCCCCTAGGGGGCGCCTGGCTGCCACACCCAGCTGACATAGAACCTTTGTCACAATGCCCGCTACCGTGGCGAGGATGCGGTGGCTCTGCAGGTGACAGGGACACTGCAGGACTTGGTGTCAGCTCAGCAATTTCTCACTTCCCCTAAGAAGCGGAATTCTGCAAATTGCTGCCTTTGCTCTTGAAAGGATGTCATCAGGTGGGTGTTTTGGTGTCATACACTGAAAACAGAGCAGAAACTGTGAAATATTCCCATGATATGCATGGTCCCTGCCCCAAAGCACCATGACTCAGCCTAAGGAGATCTGCAGCTTATTTTTTGGTACTGCCAGCAGATTGTGGAAGTACAGTATAAAAACCATCCTTATGGAGAGATCTTCGTATTTTAGGCTTAGTCTAAGTGTCTCAAGTAGCTGGGGTTTTTGCTTGGGCCTAATCCATACGGTCTTATGGCTTTCCTCCTAGTCTGAAGACGAATGTGCTAGAAACTATAAATCAAAAACATGTCCTGCAGCCTAGCCTTGCCTTGCCTGTCCTTGCCTGTCCCAGCCTTGCCTTATTTCCTTCTCATCCTGTTCTCTGTCCCATCCTCTCTCACTAACCCCTCGTCTGGCTGCATGTCTCTTCTTTCCTTTTCTCTCACTCTCCTGCTTCCTGCCTCTTTTCTTGCAATTCCTCCATCTCACTCCTGCAGCCCAACACTACTTTTTATTCTTCCTTCCCTTTCTCCTGCTCCCTTCGCTTTCTCCCTCTGTCCCATATCTTTCTTCCCAACTTGTCTCTTGGAGAATTTGGGCCAAACTGGCCCCAAGTCTGGGCATGCTTTGACAAGTTTTCAGAGGCCTGGCTGGTGGCAGCAGGGACACCAGGCAGTGACAGGCCCGGGGCTGACAGGCTCCCCATCCCCTAGGGGGCGCCTGGCTGCCACACCCAGCTGACATAGAACCTTTGTCACAATGCCCGCTACCGTGGCGAGGATGCGGTGGCTCTGCAGGTGACAGGGACACTGCATGACTTGGTGTCAGCTCAGCAATTTCTCACTTCCCCTAAGAAGCGGAAGTCTGTAAACTGCTGCCTTTGCTCTTCAAAGGATGTCATCAGGTGGGTGTTTTGGTGTCATACACTGAAAAAAGAGCAGAAACTGTGAAATGTTCCCATGATATGCATGGTCCCTGCCCCAAAGCACCATGACTCAGCCTAAGGAGATCTGCAGCTTATTTTTTTGTACTGCCAGCAGATTGTGGAAGTACAGTATAAAAACCATCCTTATGGAGAGATCTTCGTATTTTAGGCTTAGTCTAAGTGTCTCAAGTAGCTCGGGTTTTTGCTTGGGCCTAATCCATACGGTCTTATGGCTTTCCTCCTCGTCTGAAGACGAATGTGCTAGAAACTATAAAGCAAAAACATGTCCTGCAGCCTACCCTTGCCTTGCCTGTCCTTGCCTGTCCCAGCCTTGCCTTATTTCCTTCTCATCCTGTTCTCTGTCCCATCCTCTCTCACTAACCCCTCGTCTGGCTGCATGTCTCTTCTTTACTTTTCTCTCACTCTCCTGCTTCCTGCCTCTTTTCTTGCAATTCCTCCATCTCACTCCTGCAGCCCAACACTACGTTTTATTCTTCCTTCCCTTTCTCCTGCTCCTTTTGCTTTCTCCCTCTGTCCCATATCTTTCTTCCCGACTTGTCTCTTGGATACTTTGGGCCAAACAGGCCCCAAGTCTGGGCATGGTTTGACAAGTTTTCAGAGGCCTGGCTGGTGGCAGCAGGGACACCAGGCAGTGACAGGCCCGGGGCTGACAGGCTCCCCATCCCCTAGGGAGCGCCTGGCTGCCACACCCAGCTGACATAGAACCTTTGTCACAATGCCCGCTACCGTGGCGAGGATGCGGTGGCTCTGCAGGTGACAGGGACACTGCAGGACTTGGTGTCAGCTCAGCAATTTCTCACTTCCCCTAAGAAGCGGAATTCTGCAAATTGCTGCCTTTGCTCTTGAAAGGATGCCATCAGGTGGGTGTTTTGGTGTCATACACTGAAAACAGAGCAGAAACTGTGAAATATTCCCATGATATGCATGGTCCCTGCCCCAAAGCACCATGACTCAGCCTAAGGAGATCTGCAGCTTATTTTTTGGTACTGCCAGCAGATTGTGGAAGTACAGTATAAAAACCATCCTTATGGAGAGATCTTGGTATTTTAGGCTTAGTCTAAGTGTCTCAAGTAGCTGGGGTTTTTGCTTGGGCCTAATCCATACGGTCTTATGGCTTTCCTCCTAGTCTGAAGACGAATGTGCTAGAAACTATAAAGCAAAAACATGTCCTGCAGCCTAGCCTTGCCTTGCCTGTCCTTGCCTGTCCTAGCCTTGCCTTATGTCCTTCTCATCCTGTTCTCTGTCCCATCCTCTCTCACTAACCCCTCGTCTGGCTGCATGTCTCTTCTTTCCTTTCCTCTCACTCTCCTGCTTCCTGCCTCTTTTCTTGCAATTCCTCCATCTCACTCCTGCAGCCCAACACTACTTTTTATTCTTCCTTCCCTTTCTCCTGCTCCCTTCGCTTTCTCCCTCTGTCCCATATCTTTCTTCCCGACTTGTCTCTTGCAGACTTTGGGCCAAACTGGCCCCAAGTCTGGGCATGGTTTGACAAGTTTTCAGAGGCCTGGCTGGTGGCAGCAGGGACACCAGGCAGTGACAGGCCCGGGGCTGACAGGCTCCCCATCCCCAAGGGGCGCCTGGCTGCCACACCCAGCTGACATAGAACCTTTTTCACAATGCCCGCTACCGTGGCGAGGATGCTGTGGCTCTGCAGGTGACAGGGACACTGCAGGACTTGGTGTCAGCTCAGCAATTTCTCACTTCCCCTAAGAAGCGGAAGTCTGCAAACTGCTGCCTTTGCTCTTGAAAGGATGTCATCAGGTGGGTGTTTGGGTGTCATAAACTGAAAACAGAGCAGAAACTGTGAAATATTCCCCTGATATGCATGGTCCCTGCCCCAAAGCACCATGACTCAGCCTAAGGAGATCTGCAGCTTATTTTTTTGTACTGCCAGCAGATTGTGGAAGTACAGTATAAAAACCATCCTTATGGAGAGATCTTCGTATTTTAGGCTTAGTCTAAGTGTCTCAAGTAGCTGGGGTTTTTGCTTGGGCCTAATCCATACGGTCTTATGGCTTTCCTCCTAGTCTGAAGACGAATGTGCTAGAAACTATAAAGCAAAAACATGTCCTGCAGCCTACCCTTGCCTTGCCTGTCCTTGCCTGTCCTAGCCTTGCCTTGCCTGTCTTTGCCTGTCCTAGCCTTGCCTTCTGTCCTTCTCATCCTGTTCTCTGTCCCATGCTCTCTCACTAACCCCTCGTCTGGCTGCATGTCTCTTCTTTCCTTTTCTCTCACTCTCCTGCTTCCTGCCTCTTTTCTTGCAATTCCTCCATCTCACTCCTGCAGCCCAACACTACTTTTTATTCTTCCTTCCCTTTCTCCTGCTCCCTTCGCTTTCTCCCTCTGTCCCATATCTTTCTTCCCAACTTGTCTCTTGGAGACTTTGGGCCAAACTGGCCCCAAGTCTGGGCATGGTTTGACAAGTTTTCAGAGGCCTGGCTGGTGGCAGCAGGGACAGCAGGCAGTGACAGGCCCGGGGCTGACAGGCTCCCCATCCCCTAGGGGGCGCCTGGCTGCCACACCCAGCTGACATAGAACCTTTGTCACAGTGCCTGCTACCGTGGCGAGGATGCGGTGGCTCTGCAGGTGACAGGGGCACTGCGGGACTTGGTGTCAGCTCAGCAATTTCTCACTTCCCCTAAGAAGCGGAATTTTGCAAATTGCTGCCTTTGCTCTTGAAAGGATGTCATGAGGTGGGTGTTTTGGTGTCATACACTGAAAACAGAGCAGAAACTGTGAAATATTCCCATGATATGCATGGTCCCTGCGCCAAAGCACCATGACTCAGCCTAAAGAGATCTGCAGCTTATTTTTTTGTACTGCCAGCAGATTGTGGAAGTACAGTATAAAAACCATCCTTATGGAGAGATCTTGGTATTTTAGGCTTAGTCTAAGAGTCTCAAGTAGCTGGGGTTTTTCTTGGGCCTAATCCATACGGTCTTATGGCTTTCCTCCTCGTCTGAAGACGAATGTGCTAGAAACTATAAAGCAAAAACATGTCCTGCAGCCTAGCCTTGCCTTGCCTGTCCTTGCCTGTCCTAGCCTTGCCTTATGTCCTTCTCATCCTGTTCTCTGTCCCATCCTCTCTCACTAACCCCTCGTCTGGCTGCATGTCTCTTCTTTCCTTTCCTCTCACTCTCCTGCTTCCTGCCTCTTTTCTTGCAATTCCTCCATCTCACTCCTGCAGCCCAACACTACTTTTTATTCTTCCTTCCCTTTCTCCTGCTCCCTTCGCTTTCTCCCTCTGTCCCATATCTTTCTTCCCGACTTGTCTCTTGGAGACTTTGGGCCAAAATGGCCCCAAGTCTGGGCATGGTTTGACAAGTTTTCAGAGGCCTGGCTGGTGGCAGCAGGGACACCAGGCAGTGACAGGCCCGGGGCTGACAGGCTCCCCATCCCCTAGGGGGCGCCTGGCTGCCACACCCAGCTGACATAGAACCTTTGTCACAATGCCCGCTACCGTGGCGAGGATGCGGTGGCTCTGCAGGTGACAGGGACACTGCAGGACTTGGTGTCAGCTCAGCAATTTCTCACTTCCCCTAAGAAGCGGAATTCTGCAAATTGCTGCCTTTGCTCTTGAAAGGATGTCATGAGGTGGGTGTTTTGGTGTCATACACTGAAAACAGAGCAGAAACTGTGAAATATTCCCCTGATATGCATGGTCCCTGCCCCAAAGCACCATGACTCAGCCTAAGGAGATCTGCAGCTTATTTTTTTGTACTGCCAGCAGATTGTGGAAGTACAGTATAAAAACCATCCTTATGGAGAGATCTTCGTATTTTAGGCTTAGTCTAAGTGTCTCAAGTAGCTCGGGTTTTTGCTTGGGCCTAATCCATACGGTCTTATGGCTTTCCTCCTCGTCTGAAGACGAATGTGCTAGAAACTATAAAGCAAAAACATGTCCTGCAGCCTACCCTTGCCTTGCCTGTCCTTGCCTGTCCCAGCCTTGCCTTATTTCCTTCTCATCCTGTTCTCTGTCCCATCCTCTCTCACTAACCCCTCGTCTGGCTGCATGTCTCTTCTTTACTTTTCTCTCACTCTCCTGCTTCCTGCCTCTTTTCTTGCAATTCCTCCATCTCACTCCTGCAGCCCAACACTACGTTTTATTCTTCCTTCCCTTTCTCCTGCTCCTTTTGCTTTCTCCCTCTGTCCCATATCTTTCTTCCCGACTTGTCTCTTGGATACTTTGGGCCAAACTGGCCCCAAGTCTGGGCATGGTTTGACAAGTTTTCAGAGGCCTGGCTGGTGGCAGCAGGGACACCAGGCAGTGACAGGCCCGGGGCTGACAGGCTCCCCATCCCCTAGGGAGCGCCTGGCTGCCACACCCAGCTGACATAGAACCTTTGTCACAATGCCCGCTACCGTGGCGAGGATGCGGTGGCTCTGCAGGTGACAGGGACACTGCAGGACTTGGTGTCAGCTCAGCAATTTCTCACTTCCCCTAAGAAGCGGAATTCTGCAAATTGCTGCCTTTGCTCTTGAAAGGATGCCATCAGGTGGGTGTTTTGGTGTCATACACTGAAAACAGAGCAGAAACTGTGAAATATTCCCATGATATGCATGGTCCCTGCCCCAAAGCACCATGACTCAGCCTAAGGAGATCTGCAGCTTATTTTTTGGTACTGCCAGCAGATTGTGGAAGTACAGTATAAAAACCATCCTTATGGAGAGATCTTGGTATTTTAGGCTTAGTCTAAGTGTCTCAAGTAGCTGGGGTTTTTGCTTGGGCCTAATCCATACGGTCTTATGGCTTTCCTCCTAGTCTGAAGACGAATGTGCTAGAAACTATAAAGCAAAAACATGTCCTGCAGCCTAGCCTTGCCTTGCCTGTCCTTGCCTGTCCTAGCCTTGCCTTATGTCCTTCTCATCCTGTTCTCTGTCCCATCCTCTCTCACTAACCCCTCGTCTGGCTGCATGTCTCTTCTTTCCTTTCCTCTCACTCTCCTGCTTCCTGCCTCTTTTCTTGCAATTCCTCCATCTCACTCCTGCAGCCCAACACTACTTTTTATTCTTCCTTCCCTTTCTCCTGCTCCCTTCGCTTTCTCCCTCTGTCCCATATCTTTCTTCCCGACTTGTCTCTTGCAGACTTTGGGCCAAACTGGCCCCAAGTCTGGGCATGGTTTGACAAGTTTTCAGAGGCCTGGCTGGTGGCAGCAGGGACACCAGGCAGTGACAGGCCCGGGGCTGACAGGCTCCCCATCCCCAAGGGGCGCCTGGCTGCCACACCCAGCTGACATAGAACCTTTTTCACAATGCCCGCTACCGTGGCGAGGATGCTGTGGCTCTGCAGGTGACAGGGACACTGCAGGACTTGGTGTCAGCTCAGCAATTTCTCACTTCCCCTAAGAAGCGGAAGTCTGCAAACTGCTGCCTTTGCTCTTGAAAGGATGTCATCAGGTGGGTGTTTGGGTGTCATAAACTGAAAACAGAGCAGAAACTGTGAAATATTCCCCTGATATGCATGGTCCCTGCCCCAAAGCACCATGACTCAGCCTAAGGAGATCTGCAGCTTATTTTTTTGTACTGCCAGCAGATTGTGGAAGTACAGTATAAAAACCATCCTTATGGAGAGATCTTCGTATTTTAGGCTTAGTCTAAGTGTCTCAAGTAGCTGGGGTTTTTGCTTGGGCCTAATCCATACGGTCTTATGGCTTTCCTCCTAGTCTGAAGACGAATGTGCTAGAAACTATAAAGCAAAAACATGTCCTGCAGCCTACCCTTGCCTTGCCTGTCCTTGCCTGTCCTAGCCTTGCCTTGCCTGTCTTTGCCTGTCCTAGCCTTGCCTTCTGTCCTTCTCATCCTGTTCTCTGTCCCATGCTCTCTCACTAACCCCTCGTCTGGCTGCATGTCTCTTCTTTCCTTTTCTCTCACTCTCCTGCTTCCTGCCTCTTTTCTTGCAATTCCTCCATCTCACTCCTGCAGCCCAACACTACTTTTTATTCTTCCTTCCCTTTCTCCTGCTCCCTTCGCTTTCTCCCTCTGTCCCATATCTTTCTTCCCAACTTGTCTCTTGGAGACTTTGGGCCAAACTGGCCCCAAGTCTGGGCATGGTTTGACAAGTTTTCAGAGGCCTGGCTGGTGGCAGCAGGGACAGCAGGCAGTGACAGGCCCGGGGCTGACAGGCTCCCCATCCCCTAGGGGGCGCCTGGCTGCCACACCCAGCTGACATAGAACCTTTGTCACAGTGCCTGCTACCGTGGCGAGGATGCGGTGGCTCTGCAGGTGACAGGGGCACTGCGGGACTTGGTGTCAGCTCAGCAATTTCTCACTTCCCCTAAGAAGCGGAATTTTGCAAATTGCTGCCTTTGCTCTTGAAAGGATGTCATGAGGTGGGTGTTTTGGTGTCATACACTGAAAACAGAGCAGAAACTGTGAAATATTCCCATGATATGCATGGTCCCTGCGCCAAAGCACCATGACTCAGCCTAAAGAGATCTGCAGCTTATTTTTTTGTACTGCCAGCAGATTGTGGAAGTACAGTATAAAAACCATCCTTATGGAGAGATCTTGGTATTTTAGGCTTAGTCTAAGAGTCTCAAGTAGCTGGGGTTTTTCTTGGGCCTAATCCATACGGTCTTATGGCTTTCCTCCTAGTCTGAAGACGAATGTGCTAGAAACTATAAAGCAAAAACATGTCCTGCAGCCTAGCCTTGCCTTGCCTGTCCTTGCCTGTCCTAGCCTTGCCTTATGTCCTTCTCATCCTGTTCTCTGTCCCATCCTCTCTCACTAACCCCTCGTCTGGCTGCATGTCTCTTCTTTCCTTTCCTCTCACTCTCCTGCTTCCTGCCTCTTTTCTTGCAATTCCTCCATCTCACTCCTGCAGCCCAACACTACTTTTTATTCTTCCTTCCCTTTCTCCTGCTCCCTTCGCTTTCTCCCTCTGTCCCATATCTTTCTTCCCGACTTGTCTCTTGGAGACTTTGGGCCAAAATGGCCCCAAGTCTGGGCATGGTTTGACAAGTTTTCAGAGGCCTGGCTGGTGGCAGCAGGGACACCAGGCAGTGACAGGCCCGGGGCTGACAGGCTCCCCATCCCCTAGGGGGCGCCTGGCTGCCACACCCAGCTGACATAGAACCTTTGTCACAATGCCCGCTACCGTGGCGAGGATGCGGTGGCTCTGCAGGTGACAGGGACACTGCAGGACTTGGTGTCAGCTCAGCAATTTCTCACTTCCCCTAAGAAGCGGAATTCTGCAAATTGCTGCCTTTGCTCTTGAAAGGATGTCATGAGGTGGGTGTTTTGGTGTCATACACTGAAAACAGAGCAGAAACTGTGAAATATTCCCCTGATATGCATGGTCCCTGCCCCAAAGCACCATGACTCAGCCTAAGGAGATCTGCAGCTTATTTTTTTGTACTGCCAGCAGATTGTGGAAGTACAGTATAAAAACCATCCTTATGGAGAGATCTTCGTATTTTAGGCTTACTCTAAGTGTCTCAAGTAGCTGGGGTTTTTGCTTGGGCCTAATCCATACGGTCTTATGGCTTTCCTCCTAGTCTGAAGACGAATGTGCTAGAAACTATAAAGCAAAAAGATGTCCTGCAGCCTAGCCTTGCCTTCCCTGTCCTTGCCTGTCCTAGCCTTGCCTTATTTCCTTCTCATCCTGTTCTCTGTACCATCCTGTCTCACTAACCCCTCGTCTGGCTGCATGTCTCTTCTTTCCTTTTCTCTAACTCTCCTGCTTCCTGCCTCTTTTCTTGCAATTCCTCCATCTCACTCCTGCAGCCCAACACTACTTTTTATTCTTCCTTCCCTTTCTCCTGCTCCCTTCGCTTTCTCCCTCTGTCCCATATCTTTCTTCCCAAGTTGTCTCTTGGAGACTTTGGGCCAAACTGGCCCCAAGTCTGGGCATGGTTTGACAAGTTTTCAGAGGCCTGGCTGGTGGCAGCAGGGACACCAGGCAGTGACAGGCCCGGGGCTGACAGGCTCCCCATCCCCTAGGGGGCGCCTGGCTGCCACACCCAGCTGACATAGAACCTTTGTCACAATGCCCGCTACCGTGGCGAGGATGCGGAGGCTCTGCAGGTGACAGGGACACTGCAGGACTTGGTGTCAGCTCAGCAATTTCTCACTTCCCCTAAGAAGCGGAATTCTGCAAACTGCTGCCTTTGCTCTTGAAAGGATGTCATGAGGTGGGTGTTTTGGTGTCATACACTGAAAACAGAGCAGAAACTGTGAAATATTCCCCTGATATGCATGGTCCATGCCCCAAAGCACCATGACTCAGCCTAAGGATATCTGCAGCTTATTTTTTGGTACTGCCAGCAGATTGTGGAAGTACAGTATAAAAACCATCCTTATGGAGAGATCTTGGTATTTTAGGCTTAGTCTAAGTGTCTCAAGTAGCTGGGGTTTTTGCTTGGGCCTAATCCATACGGTCTTATGGCTTTCCTCCTAGTCTGAAGACGAATGTGCTAGAAACTATAAAGCAAAAACATGTCCTGCAGCCTAGCCTTGCCCTGCCTGTCCTTGCCTGTCCTTGCTTTGCCTTATTTCCTTCTCATCCTGTTCTCTTTCCCATCCTCTCTCACTAACCCCTCATCAGGCTGCATGTCTCTTCTTTCCTTTTCTCTAACTCTCCTGCTTCCTGCCTCTTTTCTTGCAATTCCTCCATCTCACTCCTGCAGCCCAACACTACTTTTTATTCTTCCTTCCCTTTCTCCTGCTCCCTTCGCTTTCTCCCTCTGTCCCATATCTTTCTTCCCAACTTGTCTCTTGGAGACTTTGGGCAAAACTGACCCCAAGACTGGGCATGGTTTGACAGGTTTTCAGAGGCCTGGCTGGTGGCAGCAGGGATACCAGGCAGTGACAGGCCGGGGGCTGACAGGCTCCCCATCCCCTAGGGGGCGCCTGGCTGCCACACCCAGCTGACATAGAACCTTTGTCACAATGCCCGCTACCGTGGCGAGGATGCGGTGGCTCTGCAGGTGACAGGGACACTGCAGGACGTGGTGTCAGCTCAGCAATTTCTCCCTTCCCCTAAGAAGCGGAATTGTGCAAATTGCTGCCTTTGCTCTTGAAAGGATGTCATCAGGTGGGTGTTTTGGTGTCATACACTGAAAACAGAGCAGAAACTGTGAAATATTCCCATGATATGCATGGTCCCTGCCCCAAAGCACCATGACTCAGCCTAAGGAGATCTGCAGCTTATTTTTTTGTACTGCCAGCAGATTGTGGAAATACAGTATAAAAACCATCCTTATGGAGAGATCTTGGTATTTTAGGCTTAGTCTAAGAGTCTCAAGTAGCTGGGGTTTTTGCTTGGGCCTAATCCATACGGTCTTATGGCTTTCCTCCTAGTCTGAAGACGAATGTGCTAGAAACTATAAAGCAAAAACATGTCCTGCAGCCTAGCCTTGCCTTGCCTGTCCTTGCCTGTCCTAGCCTTGCCTTATGTCCTTCTCATCCTGTTCTCTGTCCCATCCTCTCTCACTAACCCCTCGTCTGGCTGCATGTCTCTTCTTTCCTTTTCTCTCACTCTCCTGCTTCCTGCCTCTTTTCTTGCAATTCCTCCATCTCACTCCTGCAGCCCAACACTACTTTTTATTCTTCCTTCCCTTTCTCCTGCTCCCTTCGCTTTCTCCCTCTGTCCCATATCTTTCTTCCCAACTTGTCTCTTGGAGACTTTGGGCCAAACAGGCCCCAAGTCTGGGCATGGTTTGACAAGTTTTCAGAGGCCTGGCTGGTGGCAGCAGGGCCAGCAGGCACTGACAGGCCCGGGGCTGACAGGCTCCCCATCCCCTAGGGGGCGCCTGGCTGCCACACCCAGCTGACATAGAACCTTTGTCACAATGCCCGCTACCGTGGCGAGGATGCGGAGGCTCTGCAGGTGACAGGGACACTGCAGGACTTGGTGTCAGCTCAGCAATTTCTCACTTCCCCTGAGAAGCGGAAGTCTGCAAACGGCTGCCTTTGCTCTTGAAAGGATGTCATGAGGTGGGTGTTTTGGTGTCATACACTGAAAACAGAGCAGAAACTGTGAAATATTCCCCTGATATGCATGGTCCCTGCCCCAAAGCACCATGACTCAGCCTAAGGAGATCTGCAGCTTATTTTTTGGTACTGCCAGCAGATTGTGGAAGTACAGTATAAAAACCATCCTTATGGAGAGATCTTGGTATTTTAGGCTTAGTCTAAGAGTCTCAAGTAGCTGGGGTTTTTGCTTGGGCCTAATCCATACGGTCTTATGGCTTTCCTCCTAGTCTGAAGACGAATGTGCTAGAAACTATAAAGCAAAAACATGTCCTGCAGCCTAGCCTTGCCTTGCCTGTCTTTGCCTGTCCTAGCCTTGCCTTATGTCCTTCTCATCCTGTTCTCTGTCCCATCCTCTCTCACTAACCCCTCGTCTGGCTGCATGTCTCTTCTTTCCTTTTCTCTCACTCTCCTGCTTCCTGCCTCTTTTCTTGCAATTCCTCCATCTCACTCCTGCAGCCCAACACTACTTTTTATTCTTCCTTCCCTTTCTCCTGCTCCCTTCGCTTTCTCCCTCTGTCCCATATCTTTCTTCCCGACTTGTCTCTTGGAGACTTTGGGCCAAACTGGCCCCAAGTCTGGGCATGGTTTGACAAGTTTTCAGAGGCCTGGCTGGTGGCAGCAGGGCCAGCAGGCAGTGACAGGCCCGGGGCTGACAGGCTCCCCATCCCCTAGGGGGCGCCTGGCTGCCACACCCAGCTGACATAGAACCTTTGTCACAGTGCCTGCTACCGTGGCGAGGATGCGGTGGCTCTGCAGGTGACAGGGGCACTGCAGGACTTGGTGTCAGCTCAGCAATTTCTCACTTCCCCTAAGAAGCGGAATTTTGCAAATTGCTGCCTTTGCTCTTGAAAGGATGTCATCAGGTGGGTGTTTTGGTGTCATACACTGAAAACAGAGCAGAAACTGTGAAATATTCCCATGATATGCATGGTCCCTGCCCCAAAGCACCATGACTCAGCCTAAAGAGATCTGCAGCTTATTTTTTTGTACTGCCAGCAGATTGTGGAAGTACAGTATAAAAACCATCCTTATGGAGAGATCTTGGTATTTTAGGCTTAGTCTAAGAGTCTCAAGTAGCTGGGGTTTTTCTTGGGCCTAATCCATACGGTCTTATGGCTTTCCTCCTAGTCTGAAGACGAATGTGCTAGAAACTATAAAGCAAAAACATGTCCTGCAGCCTAGCCTTGCCTTGCCTGTCCTTGCCTGTCCTAGCCTTGCCTTATGTCCTTCTCATCCTGTTCTCTGTCCCATCCTCTCTCACTAACCCCTCGTCTGGCTGCATGTCTCTTCTTTCCTTTCCTCTCACTCTCCTGCTTCCTGCCTCTTTTCTTGCAATTCCTCCATCTCACTCCTGCAGCCCAACACTACTTTTTATTCTTCCTTCCCTTTCTCCTGCTCCCTTCGCTTTCTCCCTCTGTCCCATATCTTTCTTCCCGACTTGTCTCTTGGAGACTTTGGGCCAAAATGGCCCCAAGTCTGGGCATGGTTTGACAAGTTTTCAGAGGCCTGGCTGGTGGCAGCAGGGACACCAGGCAGTGACAGGCCCGGGGCTGACAGGCTCCCCATCCCCTAGGGGGCGCCTGGCTGCCACACCCAGCTGACATAGAACCTTTGTCACAATGCCCGCTACCGTGGCGAGGATGCGGTGGCTCTGCAGGTGACAGGGACACTGCAGGACTTGGTGTCAGCTCAGCAATTTCTCACTTCCCCTAAGAAGCGGAATTCTGCAAATTGCTGCCTTTGCTCTTGAAAGGATGTCATCAGGTGGGTGTTTTGGTGTCATACACTGAAAACAGAGCAGAAACTGTGAAATATTCCCCTGATATGCATGGTCCCTGCCCCAAAGCACCATGACTCAGCCTAAGGAGATCTGCAGCTTATTTTTTTGTACTGCCAGCAGATTGTGGAAGTACAGTATAAAAACCATCCTTACGGAGAGATCTTCGTATTTTAGGCTTAGTCTAAGTGTCTCAAGTAGCTGGGTTTTTGCTTGGGCCTAATCCATACGGTCTTATAGCTTTCCTCCTACTCTGAAGACGAATGTGCTAGAAACTATAAAGCAAAAACATGTCCTGTAGCCTAGCCTTGCCTTTCCTGTCCTTGCCTGTCCCAGCCTTGCCTTATGTCCTTCTCATCCTGTTCTCTGTCCCATCCTCTCTCACTAACCCCTCGTCTGGCTTCATGTCTCTTCTTTCCTTTTCTCTCACTCTCCTGCTTCCTGCCTCTTTTCTTGCAATTCCTCCATCTCACTCCTGCAGCCCAACACTACTTTTTATTCTTCCTTCCCTTTCTCCTGCTCCCTTCGCTTTCTCCCTCTGTCCCATATCTTTCTTCCCAACTTGTCTCTTGGAGACTTTGGGCCAAACTGGCCCCAAGTCTGGGCATGGTTTGACAAGTTTTCAGATGCCTGGCTGCTGGCAGCAGGGACAGCAGGCAGTGACAGGCCCGGGGCTGACAGGCTCCCCATCCCCTAGGGGGCGCCTGGCTGCCACACCCAGCTGACATAGAACCTTTGTCACAATGCCCGCTACCGTGGCGAGGATGCGGAGGCTCTGCAGGTGACAGGGACACTGCAGGACTTGGTGTCAGCTCAGCAATTTCTCACTTCCCCTGAGAAGCGGAAGTCTGCAAACTGCTGCCTTTGCTCTTGAAAGGATGTCATCAGGTGGGTGTTTTGGTGTCATACACTGAAAACAGAGCAGAAACTGTGAAATATTCCCATGATATGCATGGTCCCTGCCCCAAAGCACCATGACTCAGCCTAAGGAGATCTGCAGCTTATTTTTTTGTACTGCCAGCAGATTGTGGAAGTACAGTATAAAAACCATCCTTATGGAGAGATCTTCGTATTTTAGGCTTACTCTAAGTGTCTCAAGTAGCTGGGGTTTTTGCTTGGGCCTAATCCATACGGTCTTATGGCTTTCCTCCTAGTCTGAAGACGAATGTGCTAGAAACTATAAAGCAAAAAGATGTCCTGCAGCCTAGCCTTGCCTTCCCTGTCCTTGCCTGTCCTAGCCTTGCCTTATTTCCTTCTCATCCTGTTCTCTGTACCATCCTGTCTCACTAACCCCTCGTCTGGCTGCATGTCTCTTCTTTCCTTTTCTCTAATTCTCCTGCTTCCTGCCTCTTTTCTTGCAATTCCTCCATCTCACTCCTGCAGCCCAACACTACTTTTTATTCTTCCTTCCCTTTCTCCTGCTCCCTTCGCTTTCTCCCTCTGTCCCATATCTTTCTTCCCAAGTTGTCTCTTGGAGACTTTGGGCCAAACTGGCCCCAA
This sequence comes from Columba livia, assembly GCF_036013475.1. Lineage (NCBI taxonomy): Eukaryota > Metazoa > Chordata > Aves > Columbiformes > Columbidae > Columba > Columba livia. The sequence goes on along the minus strand of NW_027043010.1, from coordinate 823,599 downwards.
GTCTGGGCATGGTTTGACAAGTTTTCAGAGGCCTGGCTGGTGGCAGCAGGGACACCAGGCAGTGACAGGCCCGGGGCTGACAGGCTCCCCATCCCCTAGGGGGCGCCTGGCTGCCACACCCAGCTGACATAGAACCTTTGTCACAATGCCCGCTACCGTGGCAAGGATGCGGAGGCTCTGCAGGTGACAGGGACACTGCAGGACTTGGTGTCAGCTCAGCAATTTCTCACTTCCCCTAAGAAGCGGAAGTCTGCAAACTGCTGCCTTTGCTCTTGAAAGGATGTCATGAGGTGGGTGTTTTGGTGTCATACACTGAAAACAGAGCAGAAACTGTGAAATATTCCCCTGATATGCATGGTCCCTGCCCCAAAGCACCATGACTCAGCCTAAGGAGATCTGCAGCTTATTTTTTGGTACTGCCAGCAGATTGTGGAAGTACAGTATAAAAACCATCCTTATGGAGAGATCTTGGTATTTTAGGCTTAGTCTAAGTGTCTCAAGTAGCTGGGGTTTTTGCTTGGGCCTAATCCATACGGTCTTATGGCTTTCCTCCTAGTCTGAAGACGAATGTGCTAGAAACTATAAAGCAAAAACATGTCCTGCAGCCTAGCCTTGCCTTGCCTGTCTTTGCCTGTCCTAGCCTTGCCTTATGTCCTTCTCATCCTGTTCTCTGTCCCATCCTCTCTCACTAAGCCCTCGTCTGGCTGCATGTCTCTTCTTTCCTTTTCTCTCACTCTCCTGCTTCCTGCCTCTTTTCTTGCAATTCCTCCATCTCACTCCTGCAGCCCAACACTACTTTTTATTCTTCCTTCCCTTTCTCCTGCTCCCTTCGCTTTCTCCCTCTGTCCCATATCTTTCTTCCCGACTTGTCTCTTGCAGACTTTGGGCCAAAATGGCCCCAAGTCTGGGCATGCTCTGACAAGTTTTCAGAGGCCTGGCTGGTGGCAGCAGGGACATTAGGCAGTGACAGGCCCGGGGCTGACAAGGTCCCCATCCCCTAGGGGGAGCCTGGCTGCCACACCCAGCTGACATAGAACCTTTGTCACAGTGCCTGCTACCGTGGCGAGGATGCGGTGGCTCTGCAGGTGACAGGGACACTGCAGGACTTGGTGTCAGCTCAGCAATTTCTCACTTCCCCTAAGAAGCGGAATTCTGCAAATTGCTGCCTTTGTTCTTGAAAGGATGTCATCAGGTGGGTGTTTTGGTGTCATACACTGAAAACAGAGCAGAAACTGTGAAATATTCCCATGATATGCATGGTCCCTGCGCCAAAGCACCATGACTCAGCCTAAGGAGATCTGCAGATTATTTTTTTGTACTGCCAGCAGATTGTGGAAGTACAGTATAAAAACTTTCCTTATGGAGAGATCTTGGTATTTTAGGCTTAGTCTAAGAGTCTCAAGTAGCTGGGGTTTTTGCTTGGGCCTAATCCATACGGTCTTATGGCTTTCCTCCTAGTCTGAAGACGAATGTGCTAGAAACTATAAAGCAAAAACATGTCCTGCAGCCTAGCCTTGCCTTGCCTGTCCTTGGCTGTCCTAGCCTTGCCTTATGTCCTTCTCATCCTGTTCTCTGTCCCATCCTCTCTCACTAACCCCTCGTCTGGCTGCATGTCTCTTCTTTCCTTTCCTCTCACTCTCCTGCTTCCTGCCTCTTTTCTTGCAATTCCTCCATCTCACTCCTGCAGCCCAACACTACTTTTTATTCTTCCTTCCCTTTCTCCTGCTCCCTTCGCTTTCTCCCTCTGTCCCATATCTTTCTTCCCGACTTGTCTCTTGCAGACTTTGGGCCAAAATGGCCCCAAGTCTGGGCATGCTTTGACAAGTTTTCAGAGGCCTGGCTGGTGGCAGCAGGGACACCAGGCAGTGACAGGCCCGGGGCTGACAGGCTCCCCATCCCCTAGGGGGCGCCTGGCTGCCACACCCAGCTGACATAGAACCTTTGTCACAATGCCCGCTACCGTGGCGAGGATGCGGTGTCTCTGCAGGTGACAGGGACACTGCAGGACTTGGTGTCAGCTCAGCAATTTCTCACTTCCCCTAAGAAGCGGAATTCTGCAAATTGCTGCCTTTGCTCTTGAAAGGATGTCATCAGGTGGGTGTTTTGGTGTCATACACTGAAAACAGAGCAGAAACTGTGAAATATTCCCATGATATGCACGGTCCCTGCCCCTAAGCACCATGACTCAGCCTAAGTAGATCTGCAGCTTATTTTTTTGTACTGCCAGCAGATTGTGGAAATACAGTATAAAAACCATCCTTATGGAGAGATCTTGGTATTTTAGGCTTAGTCTAAGAGTCTCAAGTAGCTGGGGTTTTTGCTTGGGCCTAATCCATACGGTCTTATGGCTTTCCTCCTAGTCTGAAGACGAATGTGCTAGAAACTATAAAGCAAAAACATGTCCTGCAGCCTAGCCTTGCCTTGCCTGTCCTTGCCTGTCCTAGCCTTGCCTTATGTCCTTCTCATCCTGTTCTCTGTCCCATCCTCTCTCACTAAGCCCTCGTCTGGCTGCATGTCTCTTCTTTCCTTTTCTCTCACTCTCCTGCTTCCTGCCTCTTTTCTTGCAATTCCTCCATCTCACTCCTGCAGCCCAACACTACTTTTTATTCTTCCTTCCCTTTCTCCTGCTCCCTTCGCTTTCTCCCTCTGTCCCATATCTTTCTTCCCGACTTGTCTCTTGGAGACCTTGGGTCAAACTGGCCCCAAGTCTGGGCATGGTTTGACAAGTTTTCAGAGGCCTGGCTGGTGGCAGTAGGGCCACCAGGGAGTGACAGGCCCGGGGCTGACAGGCTCCCCATCCCCTAGGGGGCGCCTGGCTGCCACACCCAGCTGACATAGAACCTTTGTCACAATGCCCGCTACCGTGGCGAGGATGTGGTGGCTCTGCAGGTGACAGGGACACTGCAGGACTTGGTGTCAGCTCAGCAATTTCTCACTTCCCCTAAGAAGCGGAATTCTGCAAATTGCTGCCTTTGTTCTTGAAAGGATGTCATCAGGTGGGTGTTTTGGTGTCATACACTGAAAACAGAGCAGAAACTGTGAAATATTCCCATGATATGCATGGTCCCTGCCCCAAAGCACCATGACTCAGCCTAAGGAGATCTGCAGCTTATTTTTTTGTACTGCCAGCAGATTGTGGAAGTACAGTATAAAAAACTTCCTTATGGAGAGATCTTGGTATTTTAGGCTTAGTCTAAGTGTCTCAAGTAGCTGGGGTTTTTGCTTGGGCCTAATCCAAACGGTCTTATGGCTTTCCTCCTAGTCTGAAGACGAATGTGCTAGAAACTATAAAGCAAAAACATGTCCTGCAGCCTAGCCTTGCCTTGCCTGTCCTTGCCTGTCCTAGCCTTGCCTTATGTCCTTCTCATCCTGTTCTCTGTTCCATCCTCTCTCACTAAGCCCTCGTCTGGCTGCATGTCTCTTCTTTCCTTTTCTCTCACTCTCCTGCTTCCTGCCTCTTTTCTTGCAATTCCTCCATCTCACTCCTGCAGCCCAACACTACTTTTTATTCTTCCTTCCCTTTCTCCTGCTCCCTTCGCTTTCTCCCTCTGTCCCATATCTTTTTCCCGACTTGTCTCTTGCAGACTTTGGGCCAAACTGGCCCCAAGTCTGGGCATGGTTTGACAAGTTTTCAGAGGCCTGGCTGGTGGCAGCAGGGACACCAGGCAGTGACAGGCCCGGGGCTGACAGGCTCCCCATCCCCTAGGGGGCGCCTGGCTGCCACACCCAGCTGACATAGAACCTTTGTCACAATGCCCGCTACCGTGGCGAGGATGCGGTGGCTCTGCAGGTGACAGGGACACTGCAGGACTTGGTGTCAGCTCAGCAATTTCTCACTTCCCCTAAGAAGCGGAATTCTGCAAATTGCTGCCTTTGCTCTTGAAAGGATGTCATCAGGTGGGTGTTTTGGTGTCATACACTGAAAACAGAGCAGAAACTGTGAAATATTCCCATGATATGCATGGTCCCTGCCCCAAAGCACCATGACTCAGCCTAAGGAGATCTGCAGCTTATTTTTTTGTACTGCCAGCAGATTGTGGAAGTACAGTATAAAAACCATCCTTATGGAGAGATCTTCCTGTTTTAGGCTTAGTCTAAGAGTCTCAAGTAGCTGGGGTTTTTGCTTGGGCCTAATCCATACGGTCTTATGGCTTTCCTCCTAGTCTGAAGACGAATATGCTAGAAACTATAAAGCAAAAACATGTCCTGCAGCCTAGCCTTGCCTTGCCTGTCCTTGCCTGTCCTAGCCTTGCCTTATGTCCTTCTCATCCTGTTCTCTGTCCCATCCTCTCTCACTAACCCCTCGTCTGGCTGCATGTCTCTTCTTTCCTTTTCTCTCACTCTCCTGCTTCCTGCATCTTTTCTTGCAATTCCTCCATCTCACTCCTGCAGCTGAACACTATTTTTTATTCTTCCTTCCCTTTCTCCTTCTCCCTTCGCTTTCTCCCTCTGTCCCATATCTTTCTTCCCGACTTGTCTCTTGGAGACCTTGGGTCAAACTTGCCCCAAGTCTGGGCATGGTTTGACAAGTTTTCAGAGGCCTGGCTGGTGGCAGCAGGGACACCAGGCAGTGACAGGCCCGGGGCTGACAGGCTCCCCATCCCCTAGGGGGCGCCTGGCTGCCACACCCAGCTGACATAGAACCTTTGTCACAATGCCCGCTACTGTGGCGAGGATGCGGTGGCTCTGCAGGTGACAGGGACACTGCAGGACTTGGTGTCAGCTCAGCAATTTCTCACTTCCCCTAAGAAGCGGAATTCTGCAAATTGCTGCCTTTGCTCTTGAAAGGATGTCATGAGGTGGGTGTTTTGGTGTCATACACTGAAAACAGAGCAGAAACTGTGAAATATTCCCATGATATGCATGGTCCCTGCCCCAAAGCACCATGACTCAGCCTAAGGAGATCTGCAGCTTATTTTTTTGTACTGCCAGCAGATTGTGGAAGTACAGTATAAAAACCATCCTTATGGTGAGATCTTGGTATTTTAGGCTTAGTCTAAGTGTTTCAAGTAGCTGGGGTTTTTGCTTGGGCCTAATCCATACGGTCTAATGGCTTTCCTCCTCGTCTGAAGACGAATGTGCTAGAAACTACAAAGCAAAAACATGTCCTGCAGCCTAGCCTTGCCTTGCCTGTCCTGGCCTGTCCTAGCCTTGCCTTATGTCCTTCTCATCCTGTTCTCTGTCCCATCCTCTCTCACTAACCCCTCGTCTGGCTGCATGCCTCTTCTTTCCTTTTCTCTCACTCTCCTGCTTCCTGCCTCTTTTCTTGCAATTCCTCCATCTCACTCCTGCAGCTGAACACTATTTTTTATTCTTCCTTCCCTTTCTCCTGCTCCCTTCGCTTTCTCCCTCTGTCCCATATCTTTCTTCCCGACTTGTCTCTTGGAGACCTTGGGTCAAACTGGCCCCAAGTCTGGGCATGGTTTGACAAGTTTTCAGAGGCCTGGCTGGTGGCAGCAGGGCCAGCAGGCACTGACAGGCCCGGGGCTGACAGGCTCCCCATCCCCTAGGGGGCGCCTGGCTGCCACACCCAGCTGACATAGAACCTTTGTCACAATGCCCGCTACCGTGGCGAGGATGCGGTGGCTCTGCAGGTGACAGGGACACTGCAGGACTTGGTGTCAGCTCAGCAATTTCTCACTTCCCCTAAGAAGCGGAATTCTGCAAATTGCTGCCTTTGCTCTTGAAAGGATGTCATCAGGTGGGTGTTTTGGTGTCATACACTGAAAACAGAGCAGAAACTGTGAAATATTCCCATGATATGCATGTTCCTGCCCCAAAGCACCATGACTCAGCCTAAGGAGATCTGCAGCTTATTTTTTTGTACTGCCAGCAGATTGTGGAAGTACAGTATAAAAACCATCCTTATGGTGAGATCTTGGTATTTTAGGCTTAGTCTAAGTGTTTCAAGTAGCTGGGGTTTTTGCTTGGGCCTAATCCATACGGTCTTATGGCTTTCCTCCTCGTCTGAAGACGAATGTGCTAGAAACTACAAAGCAAAAACATGTCCTGCAGCCTAGCCTTGCCTTGCCTGTCCTGGCCTGTCCTAGCCTTGCCTTATGTCCTTCTCATCCTGTTCTCTGTCCCATCCTCTCTCACTAACCCCTCGTCTGGCTGCATGCCTCTTCTTTCCTTTTCTCTCACTCTCCTGCTTCCTGCCTCTTTTCTTGCAATTCCTCCATCTCACTCCTGCAGCTGAACACTATTTTTTATTCTTCCTTCCCTTTCTCCTGCTCCCTTCGCTTTCTCCCTCTGTCCCATATCTTTCTTCCCGACTTGTCTCTTGGAGACCTTGGGTCAAACTGGCCCCAAGTCTGGGCATGGTTTGACAAGTTTTCAGAGGCCTGGCTGGTGGCAGCAGGGCCAGCAGGCACTGACAGGCCCGGGGCTGACAGGCTCCCCATCCCCTAGGGGGCGCCTGGCTGCCACACCCAGCTGACATAGAACCTTTGTCACAATGCCCGCTACCGTGGCGAGGATGCGGTGGCTCTGCAGGTGACAGGGACACTGCAGGACTTGGTGTCAGCTCAGCAATTTCTCACTTCCCCTAAGAAGCGGAATTCTGCAAATTGCTGCCTTTGCTCTTGAAAGGATGGCATCAGGTGGGTGTTTTGGTGTCATACACTGAAAACAGAGCAGAAACTGTGAAATATTCCCATGATATGCATGGTCCCTGCCCCAAAGCACCATGACTCAGCCTAAGGAGATCTGCAGCTTATTTTTTTGTACTGCCAGCAGATTGTGGAAGTACAGTATAAAAACCATCCTTATGGAGAGATCTTGGTATTTTAGGCTTAGTCTAAGAGTCTCAAGTAGCTGGGGTTTTTGCTTGGGCCTAATCCATACGGTCTTATGGCTTTCCTCCTCGTCTGAAGACGAATGTGCTAGAAACTATAAAGCAAAAACATGTCCTGCAGCCTAGCCTTGCCTTGCCTGTCCTTGCCTGTCCTAGCCTTGCCTTATGTCCTTCTCATCCTGTTCTCTGTCCCATCCTCTCTCACTAAGCCCTCATCTGGCTGCATGTCTCTTCTTTCCTTTTCTCTCACTCTCCTGCTTCCTGCCTCTTTTCTTGCAATTCCTCCATCTCACTCCTGCAGCCCAACACTACTTTTTATTCTTCCTTCCCTTTCTCCTGCTCCCTTCGCTTTCTCCCTCTGTCCCATATCTTTCTTCCCGACTTGTCTCTTGCAGACTTTGGGCCAAACTGGCCCCAAGTCTGGGCATGGTTTGACAAGTTTTCAGAGGCCTGGCTGGTGGCAGCAGGGACACCAGGCAGTGACAGGCCCGGGGCTGACAGGCTCCCCATCCCCTAGGGGGCGCCTGGCTGCCACACCCAGCTGACATAGAACCTTTGTCACAATGCCCGCTACCGTGGCGAGGATGCGGTGGCTCTGCAGGTGTCAGGGACACTGCAGGACTTGGTGTCAGCTCAGCAATTTCTCACTTCCCCTAAGAAGCGGAATTCTGCAAATTGCTGCCTTTGCTCTTGAAAGGATGTCATCGGGTGGGTGTTTTGGTGTCATACACTGAAAACCAGAGCAGAAACTGTGAAATATTCCCATGATATGCATGGTCCCTGCCCCAAAGCACCATGACTCAGCTTAAGGAGATCTGCAGCTTATTTTTCTGTACTGCCAGCAGATTGTGGAAGTACAGTATAAAAACCATCCTTATGGAGAGATCTTGGTATTTTAGGCTTAGTCTAAGTGTCTCAAGTAGCTGGGGTTTTTGCTTGGGCCTAATCCATACGGTCTTATGGCTTTCCTCCTCGTCTGAAGACGAATGTGCTAGAAACTATAAAGCAAAAACATGTCCTGCAGCCTAGCCTTGCCTTGCCTGTCCTTGCCTATCCTAGCCTTGCCTTATGTCCTTCTCATCCTGTTCTCTGTCCCATCCTCTCTCACTAAGCCCTCGTCTGGCTGCATGTCTCTTCTTTCCTTTTCTCTCACTCTCCTGCTTCCTGCCTCTTGTCTTGCAATTCCTCCATCTCACTCCTGCAGCCCAACACTACTTTTTATTCTTCCTTCCCTTTCTCCTGCTCCCTTCGCTTTCTCCCTCTGTCCCATATCTTTCTTCCCGACTTGTCTCTTGCAGACTTTGGGCCAAACTGGCCCCAAGTCTGGGCATGGTTTGAAAAGATTTCAGAGGCCTGGCTGGTGGCAGCAGGGACACCAGGCAGTGACAGGCCCGGGGCTGACAGGCTCCCCATCCCCTAGGGGGCGCCTGGCTGCCACACCCAGCTGACATAGAACCTTTGTCACAATGCCCGCTACCGTGGCGAGGATGCGGTGGCTCTGCAGGTGTCAGGGACACTGCAGGACTTGGTGTCAGCTCAGCAGTTTCTCACTTCCCCTAAGAAGCGGAATTCTGCTAATTGCTGCCTTTGCTCTTGAAAGGATGTCATCAGGTGGGTGTTTTGGTGTCATACACTGAAAACAGAGCAGAAACTGTGAACTATTCGCATGATATGCATGGTCCCTGCCCCAAAGCACCATGACTCAGCCTAAGGAGATCTGCAGCTTATTTTTTTGTACTGCCAGCAGATTGTGGAAGTACAGTATAAAAACCATCCTTATGGAGAGATCTTGGTATTTTAGGCTTAGTCTAAGTGTCTCAAGTAGCTGGGGTTTTTGCTTGGGCCTAATCCATACGGTCTTATGGCTTTCCTCCTCGTCTGAAGACGAATGTGCTAGAAACTATAAAGCAAAAACATGTCCTGCAGCCTAGCCTTGCCTTGCCTGTCCTTGCCTGTCCCAGCCTTGCCTTCTTTCCTTCTCATCCTGTTCTCTGTCCCATCCTCTCTCACTAAGCCCTCGTCTGGCTGCATGTCTCTTCTTTCCTTTTCTCTCACTCTCCTGCTTCCTGCCTCTTTTCTTGCAATTCCTCCATCTCACTCCTGCAGCCCAACACTACTTTTTATTCTTCCTTCCCTTTCTCCTGCTCCCTTCGCTTTCTCCCTCTGTCCCATATCTTTCTTCCCGACTTGTCTCTTGCAGACTTTGGGCCAAACTGGCCCCAAGTCTGGGCATGGTTTGACAAGTTTTCAGAGGCCTGGCTGGTGGCAGCAGGGACACCAGGCAGTGACAGGCCCGGGGCTGACAGGCTCCCCATCCCCTAGGGGGCGCCTGGCTGCCACACCCAGCTGACATAGAACCTTTGTCACAATGCCCGCTACCGTGGCGAGGATGCGGTGGCTCTGCAGGTGACAGGGACACTGCAGGACTTGGTGTCAGCTCAGCAATTTCTCACTTCCCCTAAGAAGCGGAATTCTGCAAATTGCTGCCTTTGCTCTTGAAAGGATGTCATCAGGTGGGTGTTTTGGTGTCATACACTGAAAACAGAGCAGAAACTGTGAAATATTCCCATGATATGCATGGTCCCTGCCCCAAAGCACCATGACTCAGCCTAAGGAGATCTGCAGCTTATTTTTTTGTACTGCCAGCAGATTGTGGAAGTACAGTATAAAAACCATCCTTATGGAGAGATCTTGGTATTTTAGGCTTAGTCTAAGTGTCTCAAGTAGCTGGGGTTTTTGCTTGGGCCTAATCCATACGGTCTTATGGCTTTCCTCCTCGTCTGAAGACGAATGTGCTAGAAACTATAAAGCAAAAACATGTCCTGCAGCCTAGCCTTGCCTTGCCTGTCCTTGCCTGTCCTAGCCTTGCCTTCTTCCCTTCTCATCCTGTTCTCTGTCCCATCCTCTCTCACTAAGCCCTCGTCTGGCTGCATGTCTCTTCTTTCCTTTTCTCTCACTCTCCTGCTTCCTGCCTCTTTTCTTGCAATTCCTCCATCTCACTCCTGCAGCCCAACACTACTTTTTATTCTTCCTTCCCTTTCTCCTGCTCCCTTCGCTTTCTCCCTCTGTCCCATATCTTTCTTCCCGACTTGTCTCTTGCAGACTTTGGGCCAAACTGGCCCCAAGTCTGGGCATGGTTTGAAAAGTTTTCAGAGGCCTGGCTGGTGGCAGCAGGGACACCAGGCAGTGACAGGCCCGGGGCTGACAGGCTCCCCATCCCCTAGGGGGCGCCTGGCTGCCACACCCAGCTGACATAGAACCTTTGTCACAATGCCCGCTACCGTGGCGAGGATGCGGTGGCTCTGCAGGTGTCAGGGACACTGCAGGACTTGGTGTCTAGCTCAGCAGTTTCTCACTTCCCCTAAGAAGCGGAATTCTGCAAATTGCTGCCTTTGCTCTTGAAAGGATGTCATCAGGTGGGTGTTTTGGTGTCATACACTGAAAACAGAGCAGAAACTGTGAAATATTCCCATGATATGCATGGTCCCTGCCCCAAAGCACCATGACTCAGCCTAAGGAGATCTGCAGCTTATTTTTTTGTACTGCCAGCAGATTGTGGAAGTACAGTATAAAAACCATCCTTATGGAGAGATCTTGGTATTTTAGGCTTAGTCTAAGTGTCTCAAGTAGCTGGGGTTTTTGCTTGGGCCTAATCCATACGGTCTTATGGCTTTCCTCCTCGTCTGAAGACGAATGTGCTAGAAACTATAAAGCAAAAACATGTCCTGCAGCCTAGCCTTGCCTTGCCTGTCCTTGCCTGTCCTAGCCTTGCCTTATGTCCTTCTCATCCTGTTCTCTGTCCCATCCTCTCTCACTAAGCCCTCGTCTGGCTGCATGTCTCTTCTTTCCTTTTCTCTCACTCTCCTGCTTCCTGCCTCTTGTCTTGCAATTCCTCCATCTCACTCCTGCAGCCCAACACTACTTTTTATTCTTCCTTCCCTTTCTCCTGCTCCCTTCGCTTTCTCCCTCTGTCCCATATCTTTCTTCCCGACTTGTCTCTTGCAGACTTTGGGCCAAACTGGCCCCAAGTCTGGGCATGGTTTGGCAAGTTTTCAGAGGCCTGGCTGGTGGCAGCAGGGACACCAGGCAGTGACAGGCCCGGGGCTGACAGGCTCCCCATCCCCTAGGGGGCGCCTGGCTGCCACACCCAGCTGACATAGAACCTTTGTCACAATGCCCGCTACCGTGGCGAGGATGCGGTGGCTCTGCAGGTGACAGGGACACTGCAGGACTTGGTGTCAGCTCAGCAATTTCTCACTTCCCCTAAGAAGCGGAAGTCTGCAAACTGCTGCCTTTGCTCTTGAAAGGATGTCATCAGGTGGGTGTTTTGGTGTCATACACTGAAAACAGAGCAGAAACTGTGAAATATTCCCCTGATATGCATGGTCCCTGCCCCAAAGCACCATGACTCAGCCTAAGGAGATCTGCAGCTTATTTTTTTGTACTGCCAGCAGATTGTGGAAATACAGTATAAAAACCATCCTTATGGAGAGATCTTGGTATTTTAGGCTTAGTCTAAGTGTCTCAAGTAGCTGGGGTTTTTGCTTGCGCCTAATCCATACGGTCTTATGGCTTTCCTCCTAGTCTGAAGACGAATGTGCTAGAAACTATAAAGCAAAAACATGTCCTGCAGCCTAGCCTTGCCTTGCCTGTCCTTGCCTGTCCTAGCCTTGCCTTATGTCCTTCTCATCCTGTTCTCTGTCCCATCCTCTCTCACTAACCCCTCGTCTGGCTTCATGTCTCTTCTTTCCTTTTCTCTCACTCTCCTGCTTCCTGCCTCTTTTCTTGCAATTCCTCCATCTCACTCCTGCAGCCCAACACTACTTTTTATTCTTCCTTCCCTTTCTCCTGCTCCCTTCGCTTTCTCCCTCTGTCCCATATCTTTCTTCCCAACTTGTCTCTTGGAGACTTTGGGCCAAACAGGCCCCAAGTCTGGGCATGGTTTGACAAGTTTTCAGAGGCCTGGCTGGTGGCAGCAGGGCCAGCAGGCACTGACAGGCCCAGGGCTGACAGGCTCCCCATCCCCTAGGGGGCGCCTGGCTGCCACACCCAGCTGACATAGAACCTTTGTCACAATGCCCGCTACCGTGGCGAGGATGCGGAGGCTCTGCAGGTGACAGGGACACTGCAGGACTTGGTGTCAGCTCAGCAATTTCTCACTTCCCCTGAGAAGCGGAAGTCTGCAAACTGCTGCCTTTGCTCTTGAAAGGATGTCATGAGGTGGGTGTTTTGGTGTCATACACTGAAAACAGAGCAGAAACTGTGAAATATTCCCCTGATATGCATGGTCCCTGCCCCAAAGCACCATGACTCAGCCTAAGGAGATCTGCAGCTTATTTTTTGGTACTGCCAGCAGATTGTGGAAGTACAGTATAAAAACCATCCTTATGGAGAGATCTTGGTATTTTAGGCTTAGTCTAAGTGTCTCAAGTAGCTGGGGTTTTTGCTTGGGCCTAATCCATACGGTCTTATGGCTTTCCTCCTAGTCTGAAGACGAATGTGCTAGAAACTATAAAGCAAAAACATGTCCTGCAGCCTAGCCTTGCCTTGCCTGTCTTTGCCTGTCCTAGCCTTGCCTTATGTCCTTCTCATCCTGTTCTCTGTCCCATCCTCTCTCACTAAGCCCTCGTCTGGCTGCATGTCTCTTCTTTCCTTTTCTCTCACTCTCCTGCTTCCTGCCTCTTTTCTTGCAATTCCTCCATCTCACTCCTGCAGCCCAACACTACTTTTTATTCTTCCTTCCCTTTCTCCTGCTCCCTTCGCTTTCTCCCTCTGTCCCATATCTTTCTTCCCGACTTGTCTCTTGCAGACTTTGGGCCAAAATGGCCCCAAGTCTGGGCATGCTCTGACAAGTTTTCAGAGGCCTGGCTGGTGGCAGCAGGGACATTAGGCAGTGACAGGCCCGGGGCTGACAAGGTCCCCATCCCCTAGGGGGAGCCTGGCTGCCACACCCAGCTGACATAGAACCTTTGTCACAGTGCCTGCTACCGTGGCGAGGATGCGGTGGCTCTGCAGGTGACAGGGACACTGCAGGACTTGGTGTCAGCTCAGCAATTTCTCACTTCCCCTAAGAAGCGGAATTCTGCAAATTGCTGCCTTTGTTCTTGAAAGGATGTCATCAGGTGGGTGTTTTGGTGTCATACACTGAAAACAGAGCAGAAACTGTGAAATATTCCCATGATATGCATGGTCCCTGCGCCAAAGCACCATGACTCAGCCTAAGGAGATCTGCAGATTATTTTTTTGTACTGCCAGCAGATTGTGGAAGTACAGTATAAAAACTTTCCTTATGGAGAGATCTTGGTATTTTAGGCTTAGTCTAAGAGTCTCAAGTAGCTGGGGTTTTTGCTTGGGCCTAATCCATACGGTCTTATGGCTTTCCTCCTAGTCTGAAGACGAATGTGCTAGAAACTATAAAGCAAAAACATGTCCTGCAGCCTAGCCTTGCCTTGCCTGTCCTTGGCTGTCCTAGCCTTGCCTTATGTCCTTCTCATCCTGTTCTCTGTCCCATCCTCTCTCACTAACCCCTCGTCTGGCTGCATGTCTCTTCTTTCCTTTCCTCTCACTCTCCTGCTTCCTGCCTCTTTTCTTGCAATTCCTCCATCTCACTCCTGCAGCCCAACACTACTTTTTATTCTTCCTTCCCTTTCTCCTGCTCCCTTCGCTTTCTCCCTCTGTCCCATATCTTTCTTCCCGACTTGTCTCTTGCAGACTTTGGGCCAAAATGGCCCCAAGTCTGGGCATGCTTTGACAAGTTTTCAGAGGCCTGGCTGGTGGCAGCAGGGACACCAGGCAGTGACAGGCCCGGGGCTGACAGGCTCCCCATCCCCTAGGGGGCGCCTGGCTGCCACACCCAGCTGACATAGAACCTTTGTCACAATGCCCGCTACCGTGGCGAGGATGCGGTGTCTCTGCAGGTGACAGGGACACTGCAGGACTTGGTGTCAGCTCAGCAATTTCTCACTTCCCCTAAGAAGCGGAATTCTGCAAATTGCTGCCTTTGCTCTTGAAAGGATGTCATCAGGTGGGTGTTTTGGTGTCATACACTGAAAACAGAGCAGAAACTGTGAAATATTCCCATGATATGCACGGTCCCTGCCCCTAAGCACCATGACTCAGCCTAAGTAGATCTGCAGCTTATTTTTTTGTACTGCCAGCAGATTGTGGAAATACAGTATAAAAACCATCCTTATGGAGAGATCTTGGTATTTTAGGCTTAGTCTAAGAGTCTCAAGTAGCTGGGGTTTTTGCTTGGGCCTAATCCATACGGTCTTATGGCTTTCCTCCTAGTCTGAAGACGAATGTGCTAGAAACTATAAAGCAAAAACATGTCCTGCAGCCTAGCCTTGCCTTGCCTGTCCTTGCCTGTCCTAGCCTTGCCTTATGTCCTTCTCATCCTGTTCTCTGTCCCATCCTCTCTCACTAAGCCCTCGTCTGGCTGCATGTCTCTTCTTTCCTTTTCTCTCACTCTCCTGCTTCCTGCCTCTTTTCTTGCAATTCCTCCATCTCACTCCTGCAGCCCAACACTACTTTTTATTCTTCCTTCCCTTTCTCCTGCTCCCTTCGCTTTCTCCCTCTGTCCCATATCTTTCTTCCCGACTTGTCTCTTGGAGACCTTGGGTCAAACTGGCCCCAAGTCTGGGCATGGTTTGACAAGTTTTCAGAGGCCTGGCTGGTGGCAGTAGGGCCACCAGGGAGTGACAGGCCCGGGGCTGACAGGCTCCCCATCCCCTAGGGGGCGCCTGGCTGCCACACCCAGCTGACATAGAACCTTTGTCACAATGCCCGCTACCGTGGCGAGGATGTGGTGGCTCTGCAGGTGACAGGGACACTGCAGGACTTGGTGTCAGCTCAGCAATTTCTCACTTCCCCTAAGAAGCGGAATTCTGCAAATTGCTGCCTTTGTTCTTGAAAGGATGTCATCAGGTGGGTGTTTTGGTGTCATACACTGAAAACAGAGCAGAAACTGTGAAATATTCCCATGATATGCATGGTCCCTGCCCCAAAGCACCATGACTCAGCCTAAGGAGATCTGCAGCTTATTTTTTTGTACTGCCAGCAGATTGTGGAAGTACAGTATAAAAAACTTCCTTATGGAGAGATCTTGGTATTTTAGGCTTAGTCTAAGTGTCTCAAGTAGCTGGGGTTTTTGCTTGGGCCTAATCCAAACGGTCTTATGGCTTTCCTCCTAGTCTGAAGACGAATGTGCTAGAAACTATAAAGCAAAAACATGTCCTGCAGCCTAGCCTTGCCTTGCCTGTCCTTGCCTGTCCTAGCCTTGCCTTATGTCCTTCTCATCCTGTTCTCTGTTCCATCCTCTCTCACTAAGCCCTCGTCTGGCTGCATGTCTCTTCTTTCCTTTTCTCTCACTCTCCTGCTTCCTGCCTCTTTTCTTGCAATTCCTCCATCTCACTCCTGCAGCCCAACACTACTTTTTATTCTTCCTTCCCTTTCTCCTGCTCCCTTCGCTTTCTCCCTCTGTCCCATATCTTTTTCCCGACTTGTCTCTTGCAGACTTTGGGCCAAACTGGCCCCAAGTCTGGGCATGGTTTGACAAGTTTTCAGAGGCCTGGCTGGTGGCAGCAGGGACACCAGGCAGTGACAGGCCCGGGGCTGACAGGCTCCCCATCCCCTAGGGGGCGCCTGGCTGCCACACCCAGCTGACATAGAACCTTTGTCACAATGCCCGCTACCGTGGCGAGGATGCGGTGGCTCTGCAGGTGACAGGGACACTGCAGGACTTGGTGTCAGCTCAGCAATTTCTCACTTCCCCTAAGAAGCGGAATTCTGCAAATTGCTGCCTTTGCTCTTGAAAGGATGTCATCAGGTGGGTGTTTTGGTGTCATACACTGAAAACAGAGCAGAAACTGTGAAATATTCCCATGATATGCATGGTCCCTGCCCCAAAGCACCATGACTCAGCCTAAGGAGATCTGCAGCTTATTTTTTTGTACTGCCAGCAGATTGTGGAAGTACAGTATAAAAACCATCCTTATGGAGAGATCTTCCTGTTTTAGGCTTAGTCTAAGAGTCTCAAGTAGCTGGGGTTTTTGCTTGGGCCTAATCCATACGGTCTTATGGCTTTCCTCCTAGTCTGAAGACGAATATGCTAGAAACTATAAAGCAAAAACATGTCCTGCAGCCTAGCCTTGCCTTGCCTGTCCTTGCCTGTCCTAGCCTTGCCTTATGTCCTTCTCATCCTGTTCTCTGTCCCATCCTCTCTCACTAACCCCTCGTCTGGCTGCATGTCTCTTCTTTCCTTTTCTCTCACTCTCCTGCTTCCTGCATCTTTTCTTGCAATTCCTCCATCTCACTCCTGCAGCTGAACACTATTTTTTATTCTTCCTTCCCTTTCTCCTTCTCCCTTCGCTTTCTCCCTCTGTCCCATATCTTTCTTCCCGACTTGTCTCTTGGAGACCTTGGGTCAAACTTGCCCCAAGTCTGGGCATGGTTTGACAAGTTTTCAGAGGCCTGGCTGGTGGCAGCAGGGACACCAGGCAGTGACAGGCCCGGGGCTGACAGGCTCCCCATCCCCTAGGGGGCGCCTGGCTGCCACACCCAGCTGACATAGAACCTTTGTCACAATGCCCGCTACTGTGGCGAGGATGCGGTGGCTCTGCAGGTGACAGGGACACTGCAGGACTTGGTGTCAGCTCAGCAATTTCTCACTTCCCCTAAGAAGCGGAATTCTGCAAATTGCTGCCTTTGCTCTTGAAAGGATGTCATGAGGTGGGTGTTTTGGTGTCATACACTGAAAACAGAGCAGAAACTGTGAAATATTCCCATGATATGCATGGTCCCTGCCCCAAAGCACCATGACTCAGCCTAAGGAGATCTGCAGCTTATTTTTTTGTACTGCCAGCAGATTGTGGAAGTACAGTATAAAAACCATCCTTATGGTGAGATCTTGGTATTTTAGGCTTAGTCTAAGTGTTTCAAGTAGCTGGGGTTTTTGCTTGGGCCTAATCCATACGGTCTAATGGCTTTCCTCCTCGTCTGAAGACGAATGTGCTAGAAACTACAAAGCAAAAACATGTCCTGCAGCCTAGCCTTGCCTTGCCTGTCCTGGCCTGTCCTAGCCTTGCCTTATGTCCTTCTCATCCTGTTCTCTGTCCCATCCTCTCTCACTAACCCCTCGTCTGGCTGCATGCCTCTTCTTTCCTTTCTCTCACTCTCCTGCTTCCTGCCTCTTTTCTTGCAATTCCTCCATCTCACTCCTGCAGCTGAACACTATTTTTTATTCTTCCTTCCCTTTCTCCTGCTCCCTTCGCTTTCTCCCTCTGTCCCATATCTTTCTTCCCGACTTGTCTCTTGGAGACCTTGGGTCAAACTGGCCCCAAGTCTGGGCATGGTTTGACAAGTTTTCAGAGGCCTGGCTGGTGGCAGCAGGGCCAGCAGGCACTGACAGGCCCGGGGCTGACAGGCTCCCCATCCCCTAGGGGGCGCCTGGCTGCCACACCCAGCTGACATAGAACCTTTGTCACAATGCCCGCTACCGTGGCGAGGATGCGGTGGCTCTGCAGGTGACAGGGACACTGCAGGACTTGGTGTCAGCTCAGCAATTTCTCACTTCCCCTAAGAAGCGGAATTCTGCAAATTGCTGCCTTTGCTCTTGAAAGGATGTCATCAGGTGGGTGTTTTGGTGTCATACACTGAAAACAGAGCAGAAACTGTGAAATATTCCCATGATATGCATGTTCCTGCCCCAAAGCACCATGACTCAGCCTAAGGAGATCTGCAGCTTATTTTTTTGTACTGCCAGCAGATTGTGGAAGTACAGTATAAAAACCATCCTTATGGTGAGATCTTGGTATTTTAGGCTTAGTCTAAGTGTTTCAAGTAGCTGGGGTTTTTGCTTGGGCCTAATCCATACGGTCTTATGGCTTTCCTCCTCGTCTGAAGACGAATGTGCTAGAAACTACAAAGCAAAAACATGTCCTGCAGCCTAGCCTTGCCTTGCCTGTCCTGGCCTGTCCTAGCCTTGCCTTATGTCCTTCTCATCCTGTTCTCTGTCCCATCCTCTCTCACTAACCCCTCGTCTGGCTGCATGCCTCTTCTTTCCTTTTCTCTCACTCTCCTGCTTCCTGCCTCTTTTCTTGCAATTCCTCCATCTCACTCCTGCAGCTGAACACTATTTTTTATTCTTCCTTCCCTTTCTCCTGCTCCCTTCGCTTTCTCCCTCTGTCCCATATCTTTCTTCCCGACTTGTCTCTTGGAGACCTTGGGTCAAACTGGCCCCAAGTCTGGGCATGGTTTGACAAGTTTTCAGAGGCCTGGCTGGTGGCAGCAGGGCCAGCAGGCACTGACAGGCCCGGGGCTGACAGGCTCCCCATCCCCTAGGGGGCGCCTGGCTGCCACACCCAGCTGACATAGAACCTTTGTCACAATGCCCGCTACCGTGGCGAGGATGCGGTGGCTCTGCAGGTGACAGGGACACTGCAGGACTTGGTGTCAGCTCAGCAATTTCTCACTTCCCCTAAGAAGCGGAATTCTGCAAATTGCTGCCTTTGCTCTTGAAAGGATGGCATCAGGTGGGTGTTTTGGTGTCATACACTGAAAACAGAGCAGAAACTGTGAAATATTCCCATGATATGCATGGTCCCTGCCCCAAAGCACCATGACTCAGCCTAAGGAGATCTGCAGCTTATTTTTTTGTACTGCCAGCAGATTGTGGAAGTACAGTATAAAAACCATCCTTATGGAGAGATCTTGGTATTTTAGGCTTAGTCTAAGAGTCTCAAGTAGCTGGGGTTTTTGCTTGGGCCTAATCCATACGGTCTTATGGCTTTCCTCCTCGTCTGAAGACGAATGTGCTAGAAACTATAAAGCAAAAACATGTCCTGCAGCCTAGCCTTGCCTTGCCTGTCCTTGCCTGTCCTAGCCTTGCCTTATGTCCTTCTCATCCTGTTCTCTGTCCCATCCTCTCTCACTAAGCCCTCATCTGGCTGCATGTCTCTTCTTTCCTTTTCTCTCACTCTCCTGCTTCCTGCCTCTTTTCTTGCAATTCCTCCATCTCACTCCTGCAGCCCAACACTACTTTTTATTCTTCCTTCCCTTTCTCCTGCTCCCTTCGCTTTCTCCCTCTGTCCCATATCTTTCTTCCCGACTTGTCTCTTGCAGACTTTGGGCCAAACTGGCCCCAAGTCTGGGCATGGTTTGACAAGTTTTCAGAGGCCTGGCTGGTGGCAGCAGGGACACCAGGCAGTGACAGGCCCGGGGCTGACAGGCTCCCCATCCCCTAGGGGGCGCCTGGCTGCCACACCCAGCTGACATAGAACCTTTGTCACAATGCCCGCTACCGTGGCGAGGATGCGGTGGCTCTGCAGGTGTCAGGGACACTGCAGGACTTGGTGTCAGCTCAGCAATTTCTCACTTCCCCTAAGAAGCGGAATTCTGCAAATTGCTGCCTTTGCTCTTGAAAGGATGTCATCGGGTGGGTGTTTTGGTGTCATACACTGAAAACCAGAGCAGAAACTGTGAAATATTCCCATGATATGCATGGTCCCTGCCCCAAAGCACCATGACTCAGCTTAAGGAGATCTGCAGCTTATTTTTCTGTACTGCCAGCAGATTGTGGAAGTACAGTATAAAAACCATCCTTATGGAGAGATCTTGGTATTTTAGGCTTAGTCTAAGTGTCTCAAGTAGCTGGGGTTTTTGCTTGGGCCTAATCCATACGGTCTTATGGCTTTCCTCCTCGTCTGAAGACGAATGTGCTAGAAACTATAAAGCAAAAACATGTCCTGCAGCCTAGCCTTGCCTTGCCTGTCCTTGCCTATCCTAGCCTTGCCTTATGTCCTTCTCATCCTGTTCTCTGTCCCATCCTCTCTCACTAAGCCCTCGTCTGGCTGCATGTCTCTTCTTTCCTTTTCTCTCACTCTCCTGCTTCCTGCCTCTTGTCTTGCAATTCCTCCATCTCACTCCTGCAGCCCAACACTACTTTTTATTCTTCCTTCCCTTTCTCCTGCTCCCTTCGCTTTCTCCCTCTGTCCCATATCTTTCTTCCCGACTTGTCTCTTGCAGACTTTGGGCCAAACTGGCCCCAAGTCTGGGCATGGTTTGAAAAGATTTCAGAGGCCTGGCTGGTGGCAGCAGGGACACCAGGCAGTGACAGGCCCGGGGCTGACAGGCTCCCCATCCCCTAGGGGGCGCCTGGCTGCCACACCCAGCTGACATAGAACCTTTGTCACAATGCCCGCTACCGTGGCGAGGATGCGGTGGCTCTGCAGGTGTCAGGGACACTGCAGGACTTGGTGTCAGCTCAGCAGTTTCTCACTTCCCCTAAGAAGCGGAATTCTGCTAATTGCTGCCTTTGCTCTTGAAAGGATGTCATCAGGTGGGTGTTTTGGTGTCATACACTGAAAACAGAGCAGAAACTGTGAACTATTCGCATGATATGCATGGTCCCTGCCCCAAAGCACCATGACTCAGCCTAAGGAGATCTGCAGCTTATTTTTTTGTACTGCCAGCAGATTGTGGAAGTACAGTATAAAAACCATCCTTATGGAGAGATCTTGGTATTTTAGGCTTAGTCTAAGTGTCTCAAGTAGCTGGGGTTTTTGCTTGGGCCTAATCCATACGGTCTTATGGCTTTCCTCCTCGTCTGAAGACGAATGTGCTAGAAACTATAAAGCAAAAACATGTCCTGCAGCCTAGCCTTGCCTTGCCTGTCCTTGCCTGTCCCAGCCTTGCCTTCTTTCCTTCTCATCCTGTTCTCTGTCCCATCCTCTCTCACTAAGCCCTCGTCTGGCTGCATGTCTCTTCTTTCCTTTTCTCTCACTCTCCTGCTTCCTGCCTCTTTTCTTGCAATTCCTCCATCTCACTCCTGCAGCCCAACACTACTTTTTATTCTTCCTTCCCTTTCTCCTGCTCCCTTCGCTTTCTCCCTCTGTCCCATATCTTTCTTCCCGACTTGTCTCTTGCAGACTTTGGGCCAAACTGGCCCCAAGTCTGGGCATGGTTTGACAAGTTTTCAGAGGCCTGGCTGGTGGCAGCAGGGACACCAGGCAGTGACAGGCCCGGGGCTGACAGGCTCCCCATCCCCTAGGGGGCGCCTGGCTGCCACACCCAGCTGACATAGAACCTTTGTCACAATGCCCGCTACCGTGGCGAGGATGCGGTGGCTCTGCAGGTGACAGGGACACTGCAGGACTTGGTGTCAGCTCAGCAATTTCTCACTTCCCCTAAGAAGCGGAATTCTGCAAATTGCTGCCTTTGCTCTTGAAAGGATGTCATCAGGTGGGTGTTTTGGTGTCATACACTGAAAACAGAGCAGAAACTGTGAAATATTCCCATGATATGCATGGTCCCTGCCCCAAAGCACCATGACTCAGCCTAAGGAGATCTGCAGCTTATTTTTTTGTACTGCCAGCAGATTGTGGAAGTACAGTATAAAAACCATCCTTATGGAGAGATCTTGGTATTTTAGGCTTAGTCTAAGTGTCTCAAGTAGCTGGGGTTTTTGCTTGGGCCTAATCCATACGGTCTTATGGCTTTCCTCCTCGTCTGAAGACGAATGTGCTAGAAACTATAAAGCAAAAACATGTCCTGCAGCCTAGCCTTGCCTTGCCTGTCCTTGCCTGTCCTAGCCTTGCCTTCTTCCCTTCTCATCCTGTTCTCTGTCCCATCCTCTCTCACTAAGCCCTCGTCTGGCTGCATGTCTCTTCTTTCCTTTTCTCTCACTCTCCTGCTTCCTGCCTCTTTTCTTGCAATTCCTCCATCTCACTCCTGCAGCCCAACACTACTTTTTATTCTTCCTTCCCTTTCTCCTGCTCCCTTCGCTTTCTCCCTCTGTCCCATATCTTTCTTCCCGACTTGTCTCTTGCAGACTTTGGGCCAAACTGGCCCCAAGTCTGGGCATGGTTTGAAAAGTTTTCAGAGGCCTGGCTGGTGGCAGCAGGGACACCAGGCAGTGACAGGCCCGGGGCTGACAGGCTCCCCATCCCCTAGGGGGCGCCTGGCTGCCACACCCAGCTGACATAGAACCTTTGTCACAATGCCCGCTACCGTGGCGAGGATGCGGTGGCTCTGCAGGTGTCAGGGACACTGCAGGACTTGGTGTCTAGCTCAGCAGTTTCTCACTTCCCCTAAGAAGCGGAATTCTGCAAATTGCTGCCTTTGCTCTTGAAAGGATGTCATCAGGTGGGTGTTTTGGTGTCATACACTGAAAACAGAGCAGAAACTGTGAAATATTCCCATGATATGCATGGTCCCTGCCCCAAAGCACCATGACTCAGCCTAAGGAGATCTGCAGCTTATTTTTTTGTACTGCCAGCAGATTGTGGAAGTACAGTATAAAAACCATCCTTATGGAGAGATCTTGGTATTTTAGGCTTAGTCTAAGTGTCTCAAGTAGCTGGGGTTTTTGCTTGGGCCTAATCCATACGGTCTTATGGCTTTCCTCCTCGTCTGAAGACGAATGTGCTAGAAACTATAAAGCAAAAACATGTCCTGCAGCCTAGCCTTGCCTTGCCTGTCCTTGCCTGTCCTAGCCTTGCCTTATGTCCTTCTCATCCTGTTCTCTGTCCCATCCTCTCTCACTAAGCCCTCGTCTGGCTGCATGTCTCTTCTTTCCTTTTCTCTCACTCTCCTGCTTCCTGCCTCTTGTCTTGCAATTCCTCCATCTCACTCCTGCAGCCCAACACTACTTTTTATTCTTCCTTCCCTTTCTCCTGCTCCCTTCGCTTTCTCCCTCTGTCCCATATCTTTCTTCCCGACTTGTCTCTTGCAGACTTTGGGCCAAACTGGCCCCAAGTCTGGGCATGGTTTGGCAAGTTTTCAGAGGCCTGGCTGGTGGCAGCAGGGACACCAGGCAGTGACAGGCCCGGGGCTGACAGGCTCCCCATCCCCTAGGGGGCGCCTGGCTGCCACACCCAGCTGACATAGAACCTTTGTCACAATGCCCGCTACCGTGGCGAGGATGCGGTGGCTCTGCAGGTGACAGGGACACTGCAGGACTTGGTGTCAGCTCAGCAATTTCTCACTTCCCCTAAGAAGCGGAATTCTGCAAATTGCTGCCTTTGCTCTTGAAAGGATGTCATCAGGTGGGTGTTTTGGTGTCATACACTGAAAACAGAGCAGAAACTGTGAAATATTCCCATGATATGCATGGTCCCTGCCCCAAAGCACCATGACTCAGCCTAAGGAGATCTGCAGCTTATTTTTTTGTACTGCCAGCAGATTGTGGAAGTACAGTATAAAAACCATCCTTATGGAGAGATCTTGGTATTTTAGGCTTAGTCTAAGTGTCTCAAGTAGCTGGGGTTTTTGCTTGGGCCTAATCCATACGGTCTTATGGCTTTCCTCCTCGTCTGAAGACGAATGTGCTAGAAACTATAAAGCAAAAACATGTCCTGCAGCCTAGCCTTGCCTTGCCTGTCCTTGCCTGTCCTAGCCTTGCCTTCTTCCCTTCTCATCCTGTTCTCTGTCCCATCCTCTCTCACTAAGCCCTCGTCTGGCTGCATGTCTCTTCTTTCCTTTTCTCTCACTCTCCTGCTTCCTGCCTCTTGTCTTGCAATTCCTCCATCTCACTCCTGCAGCCCAACACTACTTTTTATTCTTCCTTCCCTTTCTCCTGCTCCCTTCGCTTTCTCCCTCTGTCCCATATCTTTCTTCCCGACTTGTCTCTTGCAGACTTTGGGCCAAACTGGCCCCAAGTCTGGGCATGGTTTGAAAAGTTTTCAGAGGCCTGGCTGGTGGCAGCAGGGACACCAGGCAGTGACAGGCCCGGGGCTGACAGGCTCCCCATCCCCTAGGGGGCGCCTGGCTGCCACACCCAGCTGACATAGAACCTTTGTCACAATGCCCGCTACCGTGGCGAGGATGCGGTGGCTCTGCAGGTGTCAGGGACACTGCAGGACTTGGTGTCTAGCTCAGCAGTTTCTCACTTCCCCTAAGAAGCGGAATTCTGCAAATTGCTGCCTTTGCTCTTGAAAGGATGTCATCAGGTGGGTGTTTTGGTGTCATACACTGAAAACAGAGCAGAAACTGTGAAATATTCCCATGATATGCATGGTCCCTGCCCCAAAGCACCATGACTCAGCCTAAGGAGATCTGCAGCTTATTTTTTTGTACTGCCAGCAGATTGTGGAAGTACAGTATAAAAACCATCCTTATGGAGAGATCTTGGTATTTTAGGCTTAGTCTAAGTGTCTCAAGTAGCTGGGGTTTTTGCTTGGGCCTAATCCATACGGTCTTATGGCTTTCCTCCTCGTCTGAAGACGAATGTGCTAGAAACTATAAAGCAAAAACATGTCCTGCAGCCTAGCCTTGCCTTGCCTGTCCTTGCCTGTCCTAGCCTTGCCTTATGTCCTTCTCATCCTGTTCTCTGTCCCATCCTCTCTCACTAAGCCCTCGTCTGGCTGCATGTCTCTTCTTTCCTTTTCTCTCACTCTCCTGCTTCCTGCCTCTTGTCTTGCAATTCCTCCATCTCACTCCTGCAGCCCAACACTACTTTTTATTCTTCCTTCCCTTTCTCCTGCTCCCTTCGCTTTCTCCCTCTGTCCCATATCTTTCTTCCCGACTTGTCTCTTGCAGACTTTGGGCCAAACTGGCCCCAAGTCTGGGCATGGTTTGGCAAGTTTTCAGAGGCCTGGCTGGTGGCAGCAGGGACACCAGGCAGTGACAGGCCCGGGGCTGACAGGCTCCCCATCCCCTAGGGGGCGCCTGGCTGCCACACCCAGCTGACATAGAACCTTTGTCACAATGCCCGCTACCGTGGCGAGGATGCGGTGGCTCTGCAGGTGACAGGGACACTGCAGGACTTGGTGTCAGCTCAGCAATTTCTCACTTCCCCTAAGAAGCGGAATTCTGCAAATTGCTGCCTTTGCTCTTGAAAGGATGTCATCAGGTGGGTGTTTTGGTGTCATACACTGAAAACAGAGCAGAAACTGTGAAATATTCCCATGATATGCATGGTCCCTGCCCCAAAGCACCATGACTCAGCCTAAGGAGATCTGCAGCTTATTTTTTTGTACTGCCAGCAGATTGTGGAAGTACAGTATAAAAACCATCCTTATGGAGAGATCTTGGTATTTTAGGCTTAGTCTAAGTGTCTCAAGTAGCTGGGGTTTTTGCTTGGGCCTAATCCATACGGTCTTATGGCTTTCCTCCTCGTCTGAAGACGAATGTGCTAGAAACTATAAAGCAAAAACATGTCCTGCAGCCTAGCCTTGCCTTGCCTGTCCTTGCCTGTCCTAGCCTTGCCTTCTTCCCTTCTCATCCTGTTCTCTGTCCCATCCTCTCTCACTAAGCCCTCGTCTGGCTGCATGTCTCTTCTTTCCTTTTCTCTCACTCTCCTGCTTCCTGCCTCTTGTCTTGCAATTCCTCCATCTCACTCCTGCAGCCCAACACTACTTTTTATTCTTCCTTCCCTTTCTCCTGCTCCCTTCGCTTTCTCCCTCTGTCCCATATCTTTCTTCCCGACTTGTCTCTTGCAGACTTTGGGCCAAACTGGCCCCAAGTCTGGGCATGGTTTGAAAAGTTTTCAGAGGCCTGGCTGGTGGCAGCAGGGACACCAGGCAGTGACAGGCCCGGGGCTGACAGGCTCCCCATCCCCTAGGGGGCGCCTGGCTGCCACACCCAGCTGACATAGAACCTTTGTCACAATGCCCGCTACCGTGGCGAGGATGCGGTGGCTCTGCAGGTGTCAGGGACACTGCAGGACTTGGTGTCTAGCTCAGCAGTTTCTCACTTCCCCTAAGAAGCGGAATTCTGCAAATTGCTGCCTTTGCTCTTGAAAGGATGTCATCAGGTGGGTGTTTTGGTGTCATACACTGAAAACAGAGCAGAAACTGTGAAATATTCCCATGATATGCATGGTCCCTGCCCCAAAGCACCATGACTCAGCCTAAGGAGATCTGCAGCTTATTTTTTTGTACTGCCAGCAGATTGTGGAAGTACAGTATAAAAACCATCCTTATGGAGAGATCTTGGTATTTTAGGCTTAGTCTAAGTGTCTCAAGTAGCTGGGGTTTTTGCTTGGGCCTAATCCATACGGTCTTATGGCTTTCCTCCTATGCTGAAGACGAATGTGCTAGAAACTATAAAGCAAAAACATGTCCTGCAGCCTAGCCTTGCCTTGCCTGTCCTTGCCTGTCCTAGCCTTGCCTTCTTCCCTTCTCATCCTGTTCTCTGTCCCATCCTCTCTCACTAAGCCCTCGTCTGGCTGCATGTCTCTTCTTTCCTTTTCTCTCACTCTCCTGCTTCCTGCCTCTTGTCTTGCAATTCCTCCATCTCACTCCTGCAGCCCAACACTACTTTTTATTCTTCCTTCCCTTTCTCCTGCTCCCTTCGCTTTCTCCCTCTGTCCCATATCTTTCTTCCCGACTTGTCTCTTGCACACTTTGGGCCAAACTGGCCCCAAGTCTGGGCATGGTTTGACAAGTTTTCAGAGGCCTGGCTGGTGGCAGCAGGGACACCAGGCAGTGACAGGCCCGGGGCTGACAGGCTCCCCATCCCCTAGGGGGCGCCTGGCTGCCACACCCAGCTGACATAGAACCTTTGTCACAATGCCCGCTACCGTGGCGAGGATGCGGTGGCTCTGCAGGTGTCAGGGACACTGCAGGACTTGGTGTCAGCTCAGCAGTTTCTCACTTCCCCTAAGAAGCGAAATTCTGCAAATTGCTGCCTTTGCTCTTGAAAGGATGTCATCAGGTGGGTGTTTTGGTGTCATACACTGAAAACAGAGCAGAAACTGTGAAATATTCCCATGATATGCATGGTCCCTGCCCCAAAGCACCATGACTCAGCCTAAGGAGATCTGCAGCTTCTTTTTTTGTACTGCCAGCAGATTGTGGAAGTACAGTATAAAAACCATCCTTATGGAGAGATCTTGGTATTTTAGGCTTAGTCTAAGTGTCTCAAGTAGCTGGGGTTTTTGCTTGGGCCTAATCCATACGGTCTTATGGCTTTCCTCCTCGTCTGAAGACGAATGTGCTAGAAACTATAAAGCAAAAACATGTCCTGCAGCCTAGCCTTGCCTTGCCTGTCCTTGCCTGTCCTAGCCTTGCCTTATGTCCTTCTCATCCTGTTCTCTGTCCCATCCTCTCTCACTAAGCCCTCGTCTGGCTGCATGTCTCTTCTTTCCTTTTCTCTCACTCTCCTGCTTCCTGCCTCTTGTCTTGCAATTCCTCCATCTCACTCCTGCAGCCCAACACTACTTTTTATTCTTCCTTCCCTTTCTCCTGCTCCCTTCGCTTTCTCCCTCTGTCCCATATCTTTCTTCCCGACTTGTCTCTTGCAGACCTTGGGCCAAACTGGCCCCAAGTCTGGGCATGGTTTGGCAAGTTTTCAGAGGCCTGGCTGGTGGCAGCAGGGACACCAGGCAGTGACAGGCCCGGGGCTGACAGGCTCCCCATCCCCTAGGGGGCGCCTGGCTGCCACACCCAGCTGACATAGAACCTTTGTCACAATGCCCGCTACCGTGGCGAGGATGCGGTGGCTCTGCAGGTGACAGGGACACTGCAGGACTTGGTGTCAGCTCAGCAATTTCTCACTTCCCCTAAGAAGCGGAATTCTGCAAATTGCTGCCTTTGCTCTTGAAAGGATGTCATCAGGTGGGTGTTTTGGTGTCATACACTGAAAACAGAGCAGAAACTGTGAAATATTCCCATGATATGCATGGTCCCTGCCCCAAAGCACCATGACTCAGCCTAAGGAGATCTGCAGCTTATTTTTTTGTACTGCCAGCAGATTGTGGAAGTACAGTATAAAAACCATCCTTATGGAGAGATCTTGGTATTTTAGGCTTAGTCTAAGTGTCTCAAGTAGCTGGGGTTTTTGCTTGGGCCTAATCCATACGGTCTTATGGCTTTCCTCCTCGTCTGAAGACGAATGTGCTAGAAACTATAAAGCAAAAACATGTCCTGCAGCCTAGCCTTGCCTTGCCTGTCCTGGCCTGTCCTAGCCTTGCCTTATGTCCTTCTCATCCTGTTCTCTGTCCCATCCTCTCTCACTAAGCCCTCGTCTGGCTGTATGTCTCTTCTTTCCTTTTCTCTCACTCTCCTGCTTCCTGCCTCTTGTCTTGCAATTCCTCCATCTCACTCCTGCAGCCCAACACTACTTTTTATTCTTCCTTCCCTTTCTCCTGCTCCCTTCGCTTTCTCCCTCTGTCCCATATCTTTCTTCCCGACTTGTCTCTTGCAGACCTTGGGCCAAACTGGCCCCAAGTCTGGGCATGGTTTGACAAGTTTTCAGAGGCCTGGCTGGTGGCAGCAGGGACACCAGGCAGTGACAGGCCCGGGGCTGACAGGCTCCCCATCCCCTAGGGGGCGCCTGGCTGCCACACCCAGCTGACATAGAACCTTTGTCACAATGCCCACTACCGTGGCGAGGATGCGGTGGCTCTGCAGGTGACAGGGACACTGCAGGACTTGGTGTCAGCTCAGCAATTTCTCACTTCCCCTAAGAAGCGGAATTCTGCAAATTGCTGCCTTTGCTCTTGAAAGGATGTCATCAGGTGGGTGTTTTGGTGTCATACACTGAAAACAGAGCAGAAACTGTGAAATATTCCCATGATATGCATGGTCCCTGCCCCAAAGCACCATGACTCAGCCTAAGGAGATCTGCAGCTTATTTTTTTGTACTGCCAGCAGATTGTGGAAGTACAGTATAAAAACCATCCTTATGGAGAGATCTTGGTATTTTAGGCTTAGTCTAAGTGTCTCAAGTAGCTGGGGTTTTTGCTTGGGCCTAATCCATACGGTCTTATGGCTTTCCTCCTCGTCTGAAGACGAATGTGCTAGAAACATTAAAGCAAAAACATGTCCTGCAGCCTAGCCTTGCCTTGCCTGTCCTTGCCTGTCCTAGCCTTGCCTTATGTCCTTCTCATCCTGTTCTCTGTCCCATCCTCTCTCACTAAGCCCTCGTCTGGCTGCATGTCTCTTCTTTCCTTTTCTCTCACTCTCCTGCTTCCTGCCTCTTTTCTTGCAATTCCTCCATCTCACTCCTGCAGCCCAACACTACTTTTTATTCTTCCTTCCCTTTCTCCTGCTCCCTTCGCTTTCTCCCTCTGTCCCATATCTTTCTTCCCGACTTGTCTCTTGCAGACTTTGGGCCAAACTGGCCCCAAGTCTGGGCATGGTTTGACAAGTTTTCAGAGGCCTGGCTGGTGGCAGCAGGGACACCAGGCAGTGACAGGCCCGGGGCTGACAGGCTCCCCATCCCCTAGGGGGCGCCTGGCTGCCACACCCAGCTGACATAGAACCTTTGTCACAATGCCCGCTACCGTGGCGAGGATGCGGTTGCTCTGCAGGTGACAGGGACACTGCAGGACTTGGTGTCAGCTCAGCAATTTCTCACTTCCCCTAAGAAGCGGAATTCTGCAAATTGCTGCCTTTGCTCTTGAAAGGATGTCATCAGGTGGGTGTTTTGGTGTCATACACTGAAAACAGAGCAGAAACTGTGAAATATTCCCATGATATGCATGGTCCCTGCCCCAAAGCACCATGACTCAGCCTAAGGAGATCTGCAGCTTATTTTTTTGTACTGCCAGCAGATTGTGGAAGTACAGTATAAAAACCATCCTTATGGAGAGATCTTGGTATTTTAGGCTTAGTCTAAGTGTCTCAAGTAGCTGGGGTTTTTGCTTGGGCCTAATCCATACGGTCTTATGGCTTTCCTCCTCGTCTGAAGACGAATGTGCTAGAAACTATAAAGCAAAAACATGTCCTGCAGCCTAGCCTTGCCTTGCCCGTCCTTGCCTGTCCTAGCCTTGCCTTCTTCCCTTCTCATCCTGTTCTCTGTCCCATCCTCTCTCACTAAGCCCTCGTCTGGCTGCATGTCTCTTCTTTCCTTTTCTCTCACTCTCCTGCTTCCTGCCTCTTTTCTTGCAATTCCTCCATCTCACTCCTGCAGCCCAACACTACTTTTTATTCTTCCTTCCCTTTCTCCTGCTCCCTTCGCTTTCTCCCTCTGTCCCATATCTTTCTTCCCGACTTGTCTCTTGCAGACTTTGGGCCAAACTGGCCCCAAGTCTGGGCATGGTTTGACAAGTTTTCAGAGGCCTGGCTGGTGGCAGCAGGGACACCAGGCAGTGACAGGCCCGGGGCTGACAGGCTCCCCATCCCCTAGGGGGCGCCTGGCTGCCACACCCAGCTGACATAGAACCTTTGTCACAATGCCCGCTACCGTGGCGAGGATGCGGTGGCTCTGCAGGTGTCAGGGACACTGCAGGACTTGGTGTCAGCTCAGCAGTTTCTCACTTCCCCTAAGAAGCGGAATTCTGCAAATTGCTGCCTTTGCTCTTGAAAGGATGTCATCAGGTGGGTGTTTTGGTGTCATACACTGAAAACAGAGCAGAAACTGTGAACTATTCGCATGATATGCATGGTCCCTGCCCCAAAGCACCATGACTCAGCCTAAGGAGATCTGCAGCTTATTTTTTTGTACTGCCAGCAGATTGTGGAAGTACAGTATAAAAACCATCCTTATGGAGAGATCTTGGTATTTTAGGCTTAGTCTAAGTGTCTCAAGTAGCTGGGGTTTTTGCTTGGGCCTAATCCATACGGTCTTATGGCTTTCCTCCTCGTCTGAAGACGAATGTGCTAGAAACTATAAAGCAAAAACATGTCCTGCAGCCTAGCCTTGCCTTGCCTGTCCTTGCCTGTCCTAGCCTTGCCTTATGTCCTTCTCATCCTGTTCTCTGTCCCATCCTCTCTCACTAAGCCCTCGTCTGGCTGCATGTCTCTTCTTTCCTTTTCTCTCACTCTCCTGCTTCCTGCCTCTTGTCTTGCAATTCCTCCATCTCACTCCTGCAGCCCAACACTACTTTTTATTCTTCCTTCCCTTTCTCCTGCTCCCTTCGCTTTCTCCCTCTGTCCCGTATCTTTCTTCCCGACTTGTCTCTTGCAGACCTTGGGCCAAACTGGCCCCAAGTCTGGGCATGGTTTGACAAGTTTTCAGAGGCCTGGCTGGTGGCAGCAGGGACACCAGGCAGTGACAGGCCCGGGGCTGACAGGCTCCCCATCCCCTAGGGGGCGCCTGGCTGCCACACCCAGCTGACATAGAACCTTTGTCACAATGCCCGCTACCGTGGCGAGGATGCGGTGGCTCTGCAGGTGACAGGGACACTGCAGGACTTGGTGTCAGCTCAGCAATTTCTCACTTCCCCTAAGAAGCGGAATTCTGCAAATTGCTGCCTTTGCTCTTGAAAGGATGTCATCAGGTGGGTGTTTTGGTGTCATACACTGAAAACAGAGCAGAAACTGTGAAATATTCCCATGATATGCATGGTCCCTGCCCCAAAGCACCATGACTCAGCCTAAGGAGATCTGCAGCTTATTTTTTTGTACTGCCAGCAGATTGTGGAAGTACAGTATAAAAACCATCCTTATGGAGAGATCTTGGTATTTTAGGCTTAGTCTAACTGTCTCAAGTAGCTGGGGTTTTTGCTTGGGCCTAATCCATACGGTCTTATGGCTTTCCTCCTCGTCTGAAGACGAATGTGCTAGAAACTATAAAGCAAAAACATGTCCTGCAGCCTAGCCTTGCCTTGCCTGTCCTTGCCTGTCCTAGCCTTGCCTTATGTCCTTCTCATCCTGTTCTCTGTCCCATCCTCTCTCACTAAGCCCTCGTCTGGCTGCATGTCTCTTCTTTCCTTTTCTCTCACTCTCCTGCTTCCTGCCTCTTGTCTTGCAATTCCTCCATCTCACTCCTGCAGCCCAACACTACTTTTTATTCTTCCTTCCCTTTCTCCTGCTCCCTTCGCTTTCTCCCTCTGTCCCGTATCTTTCTTCCCGACTTGTCTCTTGCAGACCTTGGGCCAAACTGGCCCCAAGTCTGGGCATGGTTTGACAAGTTTTCAGAGGCCTGGCTGGTGGCAGCAGGGACACCAGGCAGTGACAGGCCCGGGGCTGACAGGCTCCCCATCCCCTAGGGGGCGCCTGGCTGCCACACCCAGCTGACATAGAACCTTTGTCACAATGCCCGCTACCGTGGCGAGGATGCGGTGGCTCTGCAGGTGACAGGGACACTGCAGGACTTGGTGTCAGCTCAGCAATTTCTCACTTCCCCTAAGAAGCGGAATTCTGCAAATTGCTGCCTTTGCTCTTGAAAGGATGTCATCAGGTGGGTGTTTTGGTGTCATACACTGAAAACAGAGCAGAAACTGTGAAATATTCCCATGATATGCATGGTCCCTGCCCCAAAGCACCATGACTCAGCCTAAGGAGATCTGCAGCTTATTTTTTTGTACTGCCAGCAGATTGTGGAAGTACAGTATAAAAACCATCCTTATGGAGAGATCTTGGTATTTTAGGCTTAGTCTAAGTGTCTCAAGTAGCTGGGGTTTTTGCTTGGGCCTAATCCATACGGTCTTATGGCTTTCCTCCTCGTCTGAAGACGAATGTGCTAGAAACTATAAAGCAAAAACATGTCCTGCAGCCTAGCCTTGCCTTGCCCGTCCTTGCCTGTCCTAGCCTTGCCTTATGTCCTTCTCATCCTGTTCTCTGTCCCATCCTCTCTCACTAAGCCCTCGTCTGGCTGCATGTCTCTTCTTTCCTTTTCTCTCACTCTCCTGCTTCCTGCCTCTTGTCTTGCAATTCCTCCATCTCACTCCTGCAGCCCAACACTACTTTTTATTCTTCCTTCCCTTTCTCCTGCTCCCTTCGCTTTCTCCCTCTGTCCCATATCTTTCTTCCCGACTTGTCTCTTGCAGACTTTGGGCCAAACTGGCCCCAAGTCTGGGCATGGTTTGACAAGTTTTCAGAGGCCTGGCTGGTGGCAGCAGGGACACCAGGCAGTGACAGGCCCGGGGCTGACAGGCTCCCCATCCCCTAGGGGGCGCCTGGCTGCCACACCCAGCTGACATAGAACCTTTGTCACAATGCCCGCTACCGTGGCGAGGATGCGGTGGCTCTGCAGGTGACAGGGACACTGCAGGACTTGGTGTCAGCTCAGCAATTTCTCACTTCCCCTAAGAAGCGGAATTCTGCAAATTGCTGCCTTTGCTCTTGAAAGGATGTCATCAGGTGGGTGTTTTGGTGTCATACACTGAAAACAGAGCAGAAACTGTGAAATATTCCCATGATATGCATGGTCCCTGCCCCAAAGCACCATGACTCAGCCTAAGGAGATCTGCAGCTTATTTTTTTGTACTGCCAGCAGATTGTGGAAGTACAGTATAAAAATCATCCTTATGGAGAGATCTTGGTATTTTAGGCTTAGTCTAAGTGTCTCAAGTAGCTGGGGTTTTTGCTTGGGCCTAATCCATACGGTCTTATGGCTTTCCTCCTCGTCTGAAGACGAATGTGCTAGAAACTATAAGGCAAAAACATGTCCTGCAGCCTAGCCTTGCCTTTCCTGTCCTTGCCTGTCCCAGACTTGCATTCTTTCCTTCTCATCCTGTTCTCTGTCCCATCCTCTCTCACCAGCCCCTCGTCTGGCTGCATGTCTCTTCTTTCCTTTTCTCTCACTCTCCTGCTTCCTGCCTCTTGTCTTGCAATTCCTCCATCTCACTCCTGCAGCCCAACACTACTTTTTATTCTTCCTTCCCTTTCTCCTGCTCCCTTCGCTTTCTCCCTCTGTCCCGTATCTTTCTTCCCGACTTGTCTCTTGCAGACCTTGGGCCAAACTGGCCCCAAGTCTGGGCATGGTTTGACAAGTTTTCAGAGGCCTGGCTGGTGGCAGCAGGGACACCAGGCAGTGACAGGCCCGGGGCTGACAGGCTCCCCATCCCCTAGGGGGCGCCTGGCTGCCACACCCAGCTGACATAGAACCTTTGTCACAATGCCCGCTACCGTGGCGAGGATGCGGTGGCTCTGCAGGTGACAGGGACACTGCAGGACTTGGTGTCAGCTCAGCAATTTCTCACTTCCCCTAAGAAGCGGAATTCTGCAAATTGCTGCCTTTGCTCTTGAAAGGATGTCATCAGGTGGGTGTTTTGGTGTCATACACTGAAAACAGAGCAGAAACTGTGAAATATTCCCATGATATGCATGGTCCCTGCCCCAAAGCACCATGACTCAGCCTAAGGAGATCTGCAGCTTATTTTTTTGTACTGCCAGCAGATTGTGGAAGTACAGTATAAAAACCATCCTTATGGAGAGATCTTGGTATTTTAGGCTTAGTCTAAGTGTCTCAAGTAGCTGGGGTTTTTGCTTGGGCCTAATCCATACGGTCTTATGGCTTTCCTCCTCGTCTGAAGACGAATGTGCTAGAAACTATAAAGCAAAAACATGTCCTGCAGCCTAGCCTTGCCTTGCCTGTCCTTGCCTGTCCCAGCCTTGCCTTCTTTCCTTCTCATCCTGTTCTCTGTCCCATCCTCTCTCACTAAGCCCTCGTCTGGCTGCATGTCTCTTCTTTCCTTTTCTCTCACTCTCCTGCTTCCTGCCTCTTGTCTTGCAATTCCTCCATCTCACTCCTGCAGCCCAACACTACTTTTTATTCTTCCTTCCCTTTCTCCTGCTCCCTTCGCTTTCTCCCTCTGTCCCATATCTTTCTTCCCGACTTGTCTCTTGCAGACTTTGGGCCAAACTGGCCCCAAGTCTGGGCATGGTTTGACAAGTTTTCAGAGGCCTGGCTGGTGGCAGCAGGGACACCAGGCAGTGACAGGCCCGGGGCTGACAGGCTCCCCATCCCCTAGGGGGCGCCTGGCTGCCACACCCAGCTGACATAGAACCTTTGTCACAATGCCCGCTACCGTGGCGAGGATGCGGTGGCTCTGCAGGTGACAGGGACACTGCAGGACTTGGTGTCAGCTCAGCAATTTCTCACTTCCCCTAAGAAGTGGAATTCTGCAAATTGCTGCCTTTGCTCTTGAAAGGATGTCATCAGGTGGGTGTTTTGGTGTCATACACTGAAAACAGAGCAGAAACTGTGAAATATTCCCATGATATGCATGGTCCCTGCCCCAAAGCACCATGACTCAGCCTAAGGAGATCTGCAGCTTATTTTTTTGTACTGCCAGCAGATTGTGGAAGTACAGTATAAAAACCATCCTTATGGAGAGATCTTGGTATTTTAGGCTTAGTCTAAGTGTCTCAAGTAGCTGGGGTTTTTGCTTGGGCCTAATCCATACGGTCTTATGGCTTTCCTCCTCGTCTGAAGACGAATGTGCTAGAAACTATAAAGCAAAAACATGTCCTGCAGCCTAGCCTTGCCTTGCCCGTCCTTGCCTGTCCTAGCCTTGCCTTATGTCCTTCTCATCCTGTTCTCTGTCCCATCCTCTCTCACTAAGCCCTCGTCTGGCTGCATGTCTCTTCTTTCCTTTTCTCTCACTCTCCTGCTTCCTGCCTCTTGTCTTGCAATTCCTCCATCTCACTCCTGCAGCCCAACACTACTTTTTATTCTTCCTTCCCTTTCTCCTGCTCCCTTCGCTTTCTCCCTCTGTCCCATATCTTTCTTCCCGACTTGTCTCTTGCAGACTTTGGGCCAAACTGGCCCCAAGTCTGGGCATGGTTTGACAAGTTTTCAGAGGCCTGGCTGGTGGCAGCAGGGACACCAGGCAGTGACAGGCCCGGGGCTGACAGGCTCCCCATCCCCTAGGGGGCGCCTGGCTGCCACACCCAGCTGACATAGAACCTTTGTCACAATGCCCGCTACCGTGGCGAGGATGCGGTGGCTCTGCAGGTGACAGGGACACTGCAGGACTTGGTGTCAGCTCAGCAATTTCTCACTTCCCCTAAGAAGCGGAATTCTGCAAATTGCTGCCTTTGCTCTTGAAAGGATGTCATCAGGTGGGTGTTTTGGTGTCATACACTGAAAACAGAGCAGAAACTGTGAAATATTCCCATGATATGCATGGTCCCTGCCCCAAAGCACCATGACTCAGCCTAAGGAGATCTGCAGCTTATTTTTTTGTACTGCCAGCAGATTGTGGAAGTACAGTATAAAAACCATCCTTATGGAGAGATCTTGGTATTTTAGGCTTAGTCTAAGTGTCTCAAGTAGCTGGGGTTTTTGCTTGGGCCTAATCCATACGGTCTTATGGCTTTCCTCCTCGTCTGAAGACGAATGTGCTAGAAACTATAAAGCAAAAACATGTCCTGCAGCCTAGCCTTGCCTTGCCTGTCCTTGCCTGTCCCAGCCTTGCCTTCTTTCCTTCTCATCCTGTTCTCTGTCCCATCCTCTCTCACTAAGCCCTCGTCTGGCTGCATGTCTCTTCTTTCCTTTTCTCTCACTCTCCTGCTTCCTGCCTCTTGTCTTGCAATTCCTCCATCTCACTCCTGCAGCCCAACACTACTTTTTATTCTTCCTTCCCTTTCTCCTGCTCCCTTCGCTTTCTCCCTCTGTCCCATATCTTTCTTCCCGACTTGTCTCTTGCAGACTTTGGGCCAAACTGGCCCCAAGTCTGGGCATGGTTTGACAAGTTTTCAGAGGCCTGGCTGGTGGCAGCAGGGACACCAGGCAGTGACAGGCCCGGGGCTGACAGGCTCCCCATCCCCTAGGGGGCGCCTGGCTGCCACACCCAGCTGACATAGAACCTTTGTCACAATGCCCGCTACCGTGGCGAGGATGCGGTGGCTCTGCAGGTGACAGGGACACTGCAGGACTTGGTGTCAGCTCAGCAATTTCTCACTTCCCCTAAGAAGCGGAATTCTGCAAATTGCTGCCTTTGCTCTTGAAAGGATGTCATCAGGTGGGTGTTTTGGTGTCATACACTGAAAACAGAGCAGAAACTGTGAAATATTCCCATGATATGCATGGTCCCTGCCCCAAAGCACCATGACTCAGCCTAAGGAGATCTGCAGCTTATTTTTTTGTACTGCCAGCAGATTGTGGAAGTACAGTATAAAAACCATCCTTATGGAGAGATCTTGGTATTTTAGGCTTAGTCTAAGTGTCTCAAGTAGCTGGGGTTTTTGCTTGGGCCTAATCCATACGGTCTTATGGTTTTCCTCCTCGTCTGAAGACGAATGTGCTAGAAACTATAAAGCAAAAACATGTCCTGCAGCCTAGCCTTGCCTTGCCTGTCCTTGCCTGTCGCAGCCTTGCCTTCTTTCCTTCTCATCCTGTTCTCTGTCCCATCCTCTCTCACTAAGCCCTCGTCTGGCTGCATGTCTCTTCTTTCCTTTTCTCTCACTCTCCTGCTTCCTGCCTCTTCTCTTGCAATTCCTCCATCTCACTCCTGCAGCCCAACACTACTTTTTATTCTTCCTTCCCTTTCTCCTGCTCCCTTCGCTTTCTCCCTCTGTCCCGTATCTTTCTTCCCGACTTGTCTCTTGCAGACCTTGGGCCAAACTGGCCCCAAGTCTGGGCATGGTTTGACAAGTTTTCAGAGGCCTGGCTGGTGGCAGCAGGGACACCAGGCAGTGACAGGCCCGGGGCTGACAGGCTCCCCATCCCCTAGGGGGCGCCTGGCTGCCACACCCAGCTGACATAGAACCTTTGTCACAATGCCCGCTACCGTGGCGAGGATGCGGTGGCTCTGCAGGTGACAGGGACACTGCAGGACTTGGTGTCAGCTCAGCAATTTCTCACTTCCCCTAAGAAGTGGAATTCTGCAAATTGCTGCCTTTGCTCTTGAAATGATGTCATCAGGTGGGTGTTTTGGTGTCATACACTGAAAACAGAGCAGAAACTGTGAAATATTCCCATGATATGCATGGTCCCTGCCCCAAAGCACCATGACTCAGCCTAAGGAGATCTGCAGCTTATTTTTTTGTACTGCCAGCAGATTGTGGAAGTACAGTATAAAAACCATCCTTATGGAGAGATCTTGGTATTTTAGGCTTAGTCTAAGTGTCTCAAGTAGCTGGGGTTTTTGCTTGGGCCTAATCCATACGGTCTTATGGCTTTCCTCCTCGTCTGAAGACGAATGTGCTAGAAACTATAAAGCAAAAACATGTCCTGCAGCCTAGCCTTGCCTTGCCCGTCCTTGCCTGTCCTAGCCTTGCCTTATGTCCTTCTCATCCTGTTCTCTGTCCCATCCTCTCTCACTAAGCCCTCGTCTGGCTGCATGTCTCTTCTTTCCTTTTCTCTCACTCTCCTGCTTCCTGCCTCTTGTCTTGCAATTCCTCCATCTCACTCCTGCAGCCCAACACTACTTTTTATTCTTCCTTCCCTTTCTCCTGCTCCCTTCGCTTTCTCCCTCTGTCCCATATCTTTCTTCCCGACTTGTCTCTTGCAGACTTTGGGCCAAACTGGCCCCAAGTCTGGGCATGGTTTGACAAGTTTTCAGAGGCCTGGCTGGTGGCAGCAGGGACACCAGGCAGTGACAGGCCCGGGGCTGACAGGCTCCCCATCCCCTAGGGGGCGCCTGGCTGCCACACCCAGCTGACATAGAACCTTTGTCACAATGCCCGCTACCGTGGCGAGGATGCGGTGGCTCTGCAGGTGACAGGGACACTGCAGGACTTGGTGTCAGCTCAGCAATTTCTCACTTCCCCGAAGAAGCGGAATTCTGCAAATTGCTGCCTTTGCTCTTGAAAGGATGTCATCAGGTGGGTGTTTTGGTGTCATACACTGAAAACAGAGCAGAAACTGTGAAATATTCCCATGATATGCATGGTCCCTGCCCCAAAGCACCATGACTCAGCCTAAGGAGATCTGCAGCTTATTTTTTTGTACTGCCAGCAGATTGTGGAAGTACAGTATAAAAACCATCCTTATGGAGAGATCTTGGTATTTTAGGCTTAGTCTAAGTGTCTCAAGTAGCTGGGGTTTTTGCTTGGGCCTAATCCATACGGTCTTATGGTTTTCCTCCTCGTCTGAAGACGAATGTGCTAGAAACTATAAAGCAAAAACATGTCCTGCAGCCTAGCCTTGCCTTGCCTGTCCTTGCCTGTCCCAGCCTTGCCTTCTTTCCTTCTCATCCTGTTCTCTGTCCCATCCTCTCTCACTAAGCCCTCGTCTGGCTGCATGTCTCTTCTTTCCTTTTCTCTCACTCTCCTGCTTCCTGCCTCTTTTCTTGCAATTCCTCCATCTCACTCCTGCAGCCCAACACTACTTTTTATTCTTCCTTCCCTTTCTCCTGCTCCCTTCGCTTTCTCCCTCTGTCCCATATCTTTCTTCCCGACTTGTCTCTTGCAGACTTTGGGCCAAACTGGCCCATGTCTGGGCATGGTTTGACAAGTTTTCAGAGGCCTGGCTGGTGGCAGCAGGGACACCAGGCAGTGACAGGCCCGGGGCTGACAGGCTCCCCATCCCCTAGGGGGCGCCTGGCTGCCACACCCAGCTGACATAGAACCTTTGTCACAATGCCCGCTACCGTGGCGAGGATGCGGTGGCTCTGCAGGTGACAGGGACACTGCAGGACTTGGTGTCAGCTCAGCAATTTCTCACTTCCCCTAAGAAGTGGAATTCTGCAAATTGCTGCCTTTGCTCTTGAAATGATGTCATCAGGTGGGTGTTTTGGTGTCATACACTGAAAACAGAGCAGAAACTGTGAAATATTCCCATGATATGCATGGTCCCTGCCCCAAAGCACCATGACTCAGCATAAGGAGATCTGCAGCTTATTTTTTTGTACTGCCAGCAGATTGTGGAAGTACAGTATAAAAACCATCCTTATGGAGAGATCTTGGTATTTTAGGCTTAGTCTAAGTGTCTCAAGTAGCTGGGGTTTTTGCTTGGGCCTAATCCATACGGTCTTATGGCTTTCCTCCTCGTCTGAAGACGAATGTGCTAGAAACTATAAAGCAAAAACATGTCCTGCAGCCTAGCCTTGCCTTGCCCGTCCTTGCCTGTCCTAGCCTTGCCTTATGTCCTTCTCATCCTGTTCTGTGTCCCATCCTCTCTCACTAAGCCCTCGTCTGGCTGCATGTCTCTTCTTTCCTTTTCTCTCACTCTCCTGCTTCCTGCCTCTTCTCTTGCAATTCCTCCATCTCACTCCTGCAGCCCAACACTACTTTTTATTCTTCCTTCCCTTTCTCCTGCTCCCTTCGCTTTCTCCCTCTGTCCCATATCTTTCTTCCCGACTTGTCTCTTGCAGACTTTGGGCCAAACTGTCCCCAAGTCTGGGCATGGTCTGACAAGTTTTCAGAGGCCTGGCTGGTGGCAGCAGGGACACCAGGCAGTGACAGGCCCGGGGCTGACAGGCTCCCCATCCCCTAGGGGGCGCCTGGCTGCCACACCCAGCTGACATAGAACCTTTGTCACAATGCCCGCTACCGTGGCGAGGATGCGGTGGCTCTGCAGGTGACAGGGACACTGCAGGACTTGGTGTCACCTCAGCAGATTCTCACTTCCCCGAAGAAGCGGAATTCTGCAAATTGCTGCCTTTGCTCTTGAAAGGATGTCATCAGGTGGGTGTTTTGGTGTCATACACTGAAAACCAGAGCAGAAACTGTGAAATATTCCCATGATATGCATGGTCCCTGCCCCAAAGCACCATGACTCAGCATAAGGAGATCTGCAGCTTATTTTTTTGTACTGCCAGCAGATTGGGGAAGTACAGTATAAAAACCATCCTTATGGAGAGATCTTGGTATTTTAGGCTTAGTCTAAGTGTCTCAAGTAGCTGGGGTTTTTGCTTGGGCCTAATCCATACGGTCTTATGGCTTTCCTCCTCGTCTGAAGACGAATGTGCTAGAAACTATAAAGCAAAAACATGTCCTGCAGCCTAGCCTTGCCTTGCCCGTCCTTGCCTGTCCTAGACTTGCCTTATGTCCTTCTCATCCTGTTCTGTGTCCCATCCTCTCTCACTAAGCCCTCGTCTGGCTGCATGTCTCTTCTTTCCTTTTCTCTCACTCTCCTGCTTCCTGCCTCTTCTCTTGCAATTCCTCCATCTCACTCCTGCAGCCCAACACTACTTTTTATTCTTCCTTCCCTTTCTCCTGCTCCCTCCGCTTTCTCCCTCTGTCCCATATCTTTCTTCCCGACTTGTCTCTTGCAGACCTTGGGCCAAACTGGCCCCAAGTCTGGGCATGGTTTGACAAGTTTTCAGAGGCCTGGCTGGTGGCAGCAGGGACACCAGGCAGTGACAGGCCCGGGGCTGACAGGCTCCCCATCCCCTAGGGGGCGCCTGGCTGCCACACCCAGCTGACATAGAACATTTGTCACAATGCCCGCTACCGTGGCGAGGATGCGGTGGCTCTGCAGGTGACAGGGACACTGCAGGACTTGGTGTCAGCTCAGCAATTTCTCACTTCCCCGAAGAAGCGGAATTCTGCAAATTGCTGCCTTTGCTCTTGAAAGGATGTCATCAGGTGGGTGTTTTGGTGTCATACACTGAAAACAGAGCAGAAACTGTGAAATATTCCCATGATATGCATGGTCCCTGCCCCAAAGCACCATGACTCAGCCTAAGGAGATCTGCAGCTTATTTTTTTGTACTGCCAGCAGATTGTGGAAGTACAGTATAAAAACCATCCTTATGGAGAGATCTTGGTATTTTAGGCTTAGTCTAAGTGTCTCAAGTAGCTGGGGTTTTTGCTTGGGCCTAATCCATACGGTCTTATGGCTTTCCTCCTCGTCTGAAGACGAATGTGCTAGAAACTATAAAGCAAAAACATGTCCTGCAGCCTAGCCTTGCCTTGCCTGTCCTTGCCTGTCCTAGCCTTGCCTTATGTCCTTCTCATCCTGTTCTCTGTCCCATCCTCTCTCACTAACCCCTCGTCTGGCTGCATGTCTCTTCTTTCCTTTTCTCTCACTCTCCTGCTTCCTGCCTCTTGTCTTGCAATTCCTCCATCTCACTCCTGCAGCCCAACACTACTTTTTATTCTTCCTTCCCTTTCTCCTGCTCCCTTCGCTTTCTCCCTCTGTCCCATATCTTTCTTCCCGACTTGTCTCTTGCAGACTTTGGGCCAAACTGTCCCCAAGTCTGGGCATGGTCTGACAAGTTTTCAGAGGCCTGGCTGGTGGCAGCAGGGACACCAGGCAGTGACAGGCCCGGGGCTGACAGGCTCCCCATCCCCTAGGGGGCGCCTGGCTGCCACACCCAGCTGACATAGAACCTTTGTCACAATGCCCGCTACCGTGGCGAGGATGCGGTGGCTCTGCAGGTGACAGGGACACTGCAGGACTTGGTGTCACCTCAGCAGATTCTCACTTCCCCGAAGAAGCGGAATTCTGCAAATTGCTGCCTTTGCTCTTGAAAGGATGTCATCAGGTGGGTGTTTTGGTGTCATACACTGAAAACAGAGCAGAAACTGTGAAATATTCCCATGATATGCATGGTCCCTGCCCCAAAGCACCATGACTCAGCCTAAGGAGATCTGCAGCTTATTTTTTTGTACTGCCAGCAGATTGTGGAAGTACAGTATAAAAACCATCCTTATGGAGAGATCTTGGTATTTTAGGCTTAGTCTAAGTGTCTCAAGTAGCTGGGGTTTTTGCTTGGGCCTAATCCATACGGTCTTATGGCTTTCCTCCTCGTCTGAAGACGAATGTGCTAGAAACTATAAAGCAAAAACATGTCCTGCAGCCTAGCCTTGCCTTGCCTGTCCTTGCCTGTCCTAGCCTTGCCTTATGTCCTTCTCATCCTGTTCTCTGTCCCATCCTCTCTCACTAAGCCCTCGTCTGGCTGCATGTCTCTTCTTTCCTTTTCTCTCACTCTCCTGCTTCCTGCCTCTTTTCTTGCAATTCCTCCATCTTACTCCTGCAGCCCAACACTACTTTTTATTCTTCCTTCCCTTTCTCCTGCTCCCTTCGCTTTCTCCCTCTGTCCCATATCTTTCTTCCCGACTTGTCTCTTGCAGACTTTGGGCCAAACTGGCCCCAAGTCTGGGCATGGTCTGACAAGTTTTCAGAGGCCTGGCTGGTGGCAGCAGGGACACCAGGCAGTGACAGGCCCGGGGCTGACAGGCTCCCCATCCCCTAGGGGGCGCCTGGCTGCCACACCCAGCTGACATAGAACCTTTGTCACAATGCCCGCTACTGTGGCGAGGATGCGGTGGCTCTGCAGGTGACAGGGACACTGCAGGACTTGGTGTCACCTCAGCAGATTCTCACTTCCCCTAAGAAGCGGAATTCTGCAAATTGCTGCCTTTGCTCTTGAAAGGATGTCATCAGGTGGGTGTTTTGGTGTCATACACTGAAAACAGAGCAGAAACTGTGAAATATTCCCATGATATGCATGGTCCCTGCCCCAAAGCACCATGACTCAGCCTAAGGAGATCTGCAGCTTATTTTTTTGTACTGCCAGCAGATTGTGGAAGTACAGTATAAAAAC
The DNA here is from genome assembly GCF_036013475.1 of Columba livia. Lineage (NCBI taxonomy): Eukaryota > Metazoa > Chordata > Aves > Columbiformes > Columbidae > Columba > Columba livia. The sequence goes on along the minus strand of NW_027043010.1, from coordinate 780,754 downwards.
CATCCTTATGGAGAGATCTTGGTATTTTAGGCTTAGTCTAAGTGTCTCAAGTAGCTGGGGTTTTTGCTTGGGCCTAATCCATACGGTTTTATGGCTTTCCTCCTCGTCTGAAGACGAATGTGCTAGAAACTATAAAGCAAAAACATGTCCTGCAGCCTAGCCTTGCCTTGCCTGTCCTTGCCTGTCCCAGCCTTGCCTTCTTTCCTTCTCATCCTGTTCTCTGTCCCATCCTCTCTCACTAAGCCCTCGTCTGGCTGCATGTCTCTTCTTTCCTTTTCTCTCACTCTCCTGCTTCCTGCCTCTTTTCTTGCAATTCCTCCATCTCACTCCTGCAGCCCAACACTACTTTTTATTCTTCCTTCCCTTTCTCCTGCTCCCTTCGCTTTCTCCCTCTGTCCCATATCTTTCTTCCCGACTTGTCTCTTGCAGACTTTGGGCCAAACTGGCCCCAAGTCTGGGCATGGTTTGACAAGTTTTCAGAGGCCTGGCTGGTGGCAGCAGGGACACCAGGCAGTGACAGGCCCGGGGCTGACAGGCTCCCCATCCCCTAGGGGGCGCCTGGCTGCCACACCCAGCTGACATAGAACCTTTGTCACAATGCCCGCTACCGTGGCGAGGATGCGGTGGCTCTGCAGGTGACAGGGACACTGCAGGACTTGGTGTCAGCTCAGCAATTTCTCACTTCCCCTAAGAAGCGGAATTCTGCAAATTGCTGCCTTTGCTCTTGAAAGGATGTCATCAGGTGGGTGTTTTGGTGTCATACACTGAAAACAGAGCAGAAACTGTGAAATATTCCCATGATATGCATGGTCCCTGCCCCAAAGCACCATGACTCAGCCTAAGGAGATCTGCAGCTTATTTTTTTGTACTGCCAGCAGATTGTGGAAGTACAGTATAAAAACCATCCTTATGGAGAGATCTTGGTATTTTAGGCTTAGTCTAAGTGTCTCAAGTAGCTGGGGTTTTTGCTTGGGCCTAATCCATACGGTCTTATGGCTTTCCTCCTCGTCTGAAGACGAATGTGCTAGAAACTATAAAGCAAAAACATGTCCTGCAGCCTAGCCTTGCCTTGCCTGTCCTTGCCTGTCCTAGCCTTGCCTTATGTCCTTCTCATCCTGTTCTCTGACCCATCCTCTCTCACTAACCCCTCGTCTGGCTGCATGTCTCTTCTTTCCTTTTCTCTCACTCTCCTGCTTCCTGCCTCTTGTCTTGCAATTCCTCCATCTCACTCCTGCAGCCCAACACTACTTTTTATTCTTCCTTCCCTTTCTCCTGCTCCCTTCGCTTTCTCCCTCTGTCCCATATCTTTCTTCCCGACTTGTCTCTTGCAGACTTAGGGCCAAACTGGCCCCAAGTCTGGGCATGCTTTGACAAGTTTTCAGAGGCCTGGCTGGTGGCAGCAGGGACACCAGGCAGTGACAGGCCCGGGGCTGACAGGCTCCCCATCCCCTAGGGGGCGCCTGGCTGCCACACCCAGCTGACATAGAACCTTTGTCACAATGCCCGCTACCGTGGCGAGGATGCGGTGGCTCTGCAGGTGACAGGGACACTGCAGGACTTGGTGTCAGCTCAGCAATTTCTCACTTCCCCTAAGAAGCGGAATTCTGCAAATTGCTGCCTTTGCTCTTGAAAGGATGTCATCAGGTGGGTGTTTTGGTGTCATACACTGAAAACAGAGCAGAAACTGTGAAATATTCCCATGATATGCATGGTCCCTGCCCCAAAGCACCATGACTCAGCCTAAGGAGATCTGCAGCTTATTTTTTTGTACTGCCAGCAGATTGTGGAAGTACAGTATAAAAACCATCCTTATGGAGAGATCTTGGTATTTTAGGCTTAGTCTAAGTGTCTCAAGTAGCTGGGGTTTTTGCTTGGGCCTAATCCATACGGTCTTATGGCTTTCCTCCTCGTCTGAAGACGAATGTGCTAGAAACTATAAAGCAAAAACATGTCCTGCAGCCTAGCCTTGCCTTGCCTGTCCTTGCCTGTCCTAGCCTTGCCTTATGTCCTTCTCATCCTGTTCTCTGTCCCATCCTCTCTCACTAAGCCCTCGTCTGGCTGCATGTCTCTTCTTTCCTTTTCTCTCACTCTCCTGCTTCCTGCCTCTTTTCTTGCAATTCCTCCATCTTACTCCTGCAGCCCAACACTACTTTTTATTCTTCCTTCCCTTTCTCCTGCTCCCTTCGCTTTCTCCCTCTGTCCCATATCTTTCTTCCCGACTTGTCTCTTGCAGACTTTGGGCCAAACTGTCCCCAAGTCTGGGCATGGTCTGACAAGTTTTCAGAGGCCTGGCTGGTGGCAGCAGGGACACCAGGCAGTGACAGGCCCGGGGCTGACAGGCTCCCCATCCCCTAGGGGGCGCCTGGCTGCCACACCCAGCTGACATAGAACCTTTGTCACAATGCCCGCTACCGGGGCGAGGATGCGGTGGCTCTGCAGGTGACAGGGACACTGCAGGACTTGGTGTCACCTCAGCAGATTCTCACTTCCCCTAAGAAGCGGAATTCTGCAAATTGCTGCCTTTGCTCTTGAAAGGATGTCATCAGGTGGGTGTTTTGGTGTCATACACTGAAAACAGAGCAGAAACTGTGAAATATTCCCATGATATGCATGGTCCCTGCCCCAAAGCACCATGACTCAGCCTAAGGAGATCTGCAGCTTATTTTTTTGTACTGCCAGCAGATTGTGGAAGTACAGTATAAAAACCATCCTTATGGAGAGATCTTGGTATTTTAGGCTTAGTCTAAGTGTCTCAAGTAGCTGGGGTTTTTGCTTGGGCCTAATCCATACGGTCTTATGGCTTTCCTCCTCGTCTGAAGACGAATGTGCTAGAAACTATAAAGCAAAAACATGTCCTGCAGCCTAGCCTTGCCTTGCCTGTCCTTGCCTGTCCCAGCCTTGCCTTCTTTCCTTCTCATCCTGTTCTCTGTCCCATCCTCTCTCACTAAGCCCTCGTCTGGCTGCATGTCTCTTCTTTCCTTTTCTCTCACTCTCCTGCTTCCTGCCTCTTTTCTTGCAATTCCTCCATCTCACTCCTGCAGCCCAACACTACTTTTTATTCTTCCTTCCCTTTCTCCTGCTCCCTTCGCTTTCTCCCTCTGTCCCATATCTTTCTTCCCGACTTGTCTCTTGCAGACTTTGGGCCAAACTGGCCCCAAGTCTGGGCATGGTTTGACAAGTTTTCAGAGGCCTGGCTGGTGGCAGCAGGGACACCAGGCAGTGACAGGCCCGGGGCTGACAGGCTCCCCATCCCCTAGGGGGCGCCTGGCTGCCACACCCAGCTGACATAGAACCTTTGTCACAATGCCCGCTACCGTGGCGAGGATGCGGTGGCTCTGCAGGTGACAGGGACACTGCAGGACTTGGTGTCAGCTCAGCAATTTCTCACTTCCCCTAAGAAGCGGAATTCTGCAAATTGCTGCCTTTGCTCTTGAAAGGATGTCATCAGGTGGGTGTTTTGGTGTCATACACTGAAAACAGAGCAGAAACTGTGAAATATTCCCATGATATGCATGGTCCCTGCCCCAAAGCACCATGACTCAGCCTAAGGAGATCTGCAGCTTATTTTTTTGTACTGCCAGCAGATTGTGGAAGTACAGTATAAAAACCATCCTTATGGAGAGATCTTGGTATTTTAGGCTTAGTCTAAGTGTCTCAAGTAGCTGGGGTTTTTGCTTGGGCCTAATCCATACGGTCTTATGGCTTTCCTCCTCGTCTGAAGACGAATGTGCTAGAAACTATAAAGCAAAAACATGTCCTGCAGCCTAGCCTTGCCTTGCCTGTCCTTGCCTGTCCCAGCCTTGCCTTCTTTCCTTCTCATCCTGTTCTCTGTCCCATCCTCTCTCACTAAGCCCTCGTCTGGCTGCATGTCTCTTCTTTCCTTTTCTCTCACTCTCCTGCTTCCTGCCTCTTGTCTTGCAATTCCTCCATCTTACTCCTGCAGCCCAACACTACTTTTTATTCTTCCTTCCCTTTCTCCTGCTCCCTTCGCTTTCTCCCTCTGTCCCATATCTTTCTTCCCGACTTGTCTCTTGCAGACTTTGGGCCAAACTGTCCCCAAGTCTGGGCATGGTCTGACAAGTTTTCAGAGGCCTGGCTGGTGGCAGCAGGGACACCAGGCAGTGACAGGCCCGGGGCTGACAGGCTCCCCATCCCCTAGGGGGCGCCTGGCTGCCACACCCAGCTGACATAGAACCTTTGTCACAATGCCCGCTACCGTGGCGAGGATGCGGTGGCTCTGCAGGTGACAGGGACACTGCAGGACTTGGTGTCAGCTCAGCAGTTTCTCACTTCCCCTAAGAAGCGGAATTCTGCAAATTGCTGCCTTTTCTCTTGAAAGGATGTCATCAGGTGGGTGTTTTGGTGTCATACACTGAAAACAGAGCAGAAACTGTGAAATATTCCCATGATATGCATGGTCCCTGCCCCAAAGCACCATGATTCAGCCTAAGGAGATCTGCAGCTTATTTTTTTGTACTGCCAGCAGATTGTGGAAGTACAGTATAAAAACCATCCTTATGGAGAGATCTTGGTATTTTAGGCTTAGTCTAAGTGTCTCAACTAGCTGGGGTTTTTGCTTGGGCCTAATCCATACGGTCTTATGGCTTTCCTCCTCGTCTGAAGATGAATGTGCTAGAAACTATAAAGCAAAAACATGTCCTGCAGCCTAGCCTTGCCTTGCCTGTCCTTGCCTGTCCCAGCCTTGCCTTATGTCCTTCTCATCCTGTTCTCTGTCCCATCCTCTCTCACTAAGCCCTCGTCTGGCTGCATGTCTCTTCTTTCCTTTTCTCTCACTCTCCTGCTTCCTGCCTCTTTTCTTGCAATTCCTCCATCTTACTCCTGCAGCCCAACACTACTTTTTATTCTTCCTTCCCTTTCTCCTGCTCCCTTCGCTTTCTCCCTCTGTCCCATATCTTTCTTCCCGACTTGTCTCTTGCAGACTTTGGGCCAAACTGTCCCCAAGTCTGGGCATGGTCTGACAAGTTTTCAGAGGCCTGGCTGGTGGCAGCAGGGACACCAGGCAGTGACAGGCCCGGGGCTGACAGGCTCCCCATCCCCTAGGGGGCGCCTGGCTGCCACACCCAGCTGACATAGAACCTTTGTCACAATGCCCGCTACCGGGGCGAGGATGCGGTGGCTCTGCAGGTGACAGGGACACTGCAGGACTTGGTGTCACCTCAGCAGATTCTCACTTCCCCTAAGAAGCGGAATTCTGCAAATTGCTGCCTTTGCTCTTGAAAGGATGTCATCAGGTGGGTGTTTTGGTGTCATACACTGAAAACAGAGCAGAAACTGTGAAATATTCCCATGATATGCATGGTCCCTGCCCCAAAGCACCATGACTCAGCCTAAGGAGATCTGCAGCTTATTTTTTTGTACTGCCAGCAGATTGTGGAAGTACAGTATAAAAACCATCCTTATGGAGAGATCTTGGTATTTTAGGCTTAGTCTAAGTGTCTCAAGTAGCTGGGGTTTTTGCTTGGGCCTAATCCATACGGTCTTATGGCTTTCCTCCTCGTCTGAAGACGAATGTGCTAGAAACTATAAAGCAAAAACATGTCCTGCAGCCTAGCCTTGCCTTGCCTGTCCTTGCCTGTCCCAGCCTTGCCTTCTTTCCTTCTCATCCTGTTCTCTGTCCCATCCTCTCTCACTAAGCCCTCGTCTGGCTGCATGTCTCTTCTTTCCTTTTCTCTCACTCTCCTGCTTCCTGCCTCTTTTCTTGCAATTCCTCCATCTCACTCCTGCAGCCCAACACTACTTTTTATTCTTCCTTCCCTTTCTCCTGCTCCCTTCGCTTTCTCCCTCTGTCCCATATCTTTCTTCCCGACTTGTCTCTTGCAGACTTTGGGCCAAACTGGCCCCAAGTCTGGGCATGGTTTGACAAGTTTTCAGAGGCCTGGCTGGTGGCAGCAGGGACACCAGGCAGTGACAGGCCCGGGGCTGACAGGCTCCCCATCCCCTAGGGGGCGCCTGGCTGCCACACCCAGCTGACATAGAACCTTTGTCACAATGCCCGCTACCGTGGCGAGGATGCGGTGGCTCTGCAGGTGACAGGGACACTGCAGGACTTGGTGTCAGCTCAGCAATTTCTCACTTCCCCTAAGAAGCGGAATTCTGCAAATTGCTGCCTTTGCTCTTGAAAGGATGTCATCAGGTGGGTGTTTTGGTGTCATACACTGAAAACAGAGCAGAAACTGTGAAATATTCCCATGATATGCATGGTCCCTGCCCCAAAGCACCATGACTCAGCCTAAGGAGATCTGCAGCTTATTTTTTTGTACTGCCAGCAGATTGTGGAAGTACAGTATAAAAACCATCCTTATGGAGAGATCTTGGTATTTTAGGCTTAGTCTAAGTGTCTCAAGTAGCTGGGGTTTTTGCTTGGGCCTAATCCATACGGTCTTATGGCTTTCCTCCTCGTCTGAAGACGAATGTGCTAGAAACTATAAAGCAAAAACATGTCCTGCAGCCTAGCCTTGCCTTGCCTGTCCTTGCCTGTCCCAGCCTTGCCTTCTTTCCTTCTCATCCTGTTCTCTGTCCCATCCTCTCTCACTAAGCCCTCGTCTGGCTGCATGTCTCTTCTTTCCTTTTCTCTCACTCTCCTGCTTCCTGCCTCTTGTCTTGCAATTCCTCCATCTTACTCCTGCAGCCCAACACTACTTTTTATTCTTCCTTCCCTTTCTCCTGCTCCCTTCGCTTTCTCCCTCTGTCCCATATCTTTCTTCCCGACTTGTCTCTTGCAGACTTTGGGCCAAACTGTCCCCAAGTCTGGGCATGGTCTGACAAGTTTTCAGAGGCCTGGCTGGTGGCAGCAGGGACACCAGGCAGTGACAGGCCCGGGGCTGACAGGCTCCCCATCCCCTAGGGGGCGCCTGGCTGCCACACCCAGCTGACATAGAACCTTTGTCACAATGCCCGCTACCGTGGCGAGGATGCGGTGGCTCTGCAGGTGACAGGGACACTGCAGGACTTGGTGTCAGCTCAGCAGTTTCTCACTTCCCCTAAGAAGCGGAATTCTGCAAATTGCTGCCTTTTCTCTTGAAAGGATGTCATCAGGTGGGTGTTTTGGTGTCATACACTGAAAACAGAGCAGAAACTGTGAAATATTCCCATGATATGCATGGTCCCTGCCCCAAAGCACCATGATTCAGCCTAAGGAGATCTGCAGCTTATTTTTTTGTACTGCCAGCAGATTGTGGAAGTACAGTATAAAAACCATCCTTATGGAGAGATCTTGGTATTTTAGGCTTAGTCTAAGTGTCTCAACTAGCTGGGGTTTTTGCTTGGGCCTAATCCATACGGTCTTATGGCTTTCCTCCTCGTCTGAAGATGAATGTGCTAGAAACTATAAAGCAAAAACATGTCCTGCAGCCTAGCCTTGCCTTGCCTGTCCTTGCCTGTCCCAGCCTTGCCTTCTTTCCTTCTCATCCTGTTCTCTGTCACATCCTCTCTCACTAAGCCCTCGTCTGGCTGCATGTCTCTTCTTTCCTTTTCTCTCACTCTCCTGCTTCCTGCCTCTTCTCTTGCAATTCCTCCATCTCACTCCTGCAGCCCAACACTACTTTTTATTCTTCCTTCCCTTTCTCCTGCTCCCTTCGCTTTCTCCCTCTGTCCCATATCTTTCTTCCCGACTTGTCTCTTGCAGACTTTGGGCCAAACTGTCCCCAAGTCTGGGCATGGTCTGACAAGTTTTCAGAGGCCTGGCTGGTGGCAGCAGGGACAGCAGGCAGTGACAGGCCCGGGGCTGACAGGCTCCCCATCCCCTAGGGGGCGCCTGGCTGCCACACCCAGCTGACATAGAACCTTTGTCACAATGCCCGCTACCGTGGCGAGGATGCGGTGGCTCTGCAGGTGACAGGGACACTGCAGGACTTGGTGTCAGCTCAGCAATTTCTCACTTCCCCTAAGAAGCGGAATTCTGCAAATTGCTGCCTTTGCTCTTGAAAGGATGTCATCAGGTGGGTGTTTTGGTGTCATACACTGAAAACAGAGCAGAAACTGTGAAATATTCCCATGATATGCATGGTCCCTGCCCCAAAGCACAATGACTCAGCCTAAGGAGATCTGCAGCTTATTTTTTTGTACTGCCAGCAGATTGTGGAAGTACAGTATAAAAACCATTCTTATGGAGAGATCTTGGTATTTTAGGCTTAGTCTAAGTGTCTCAAGTAGCTGGGGTTTTTGCTTGGGCCTAATCCATACGGTCTTATGGCTTTCCTCCTCGTCTGAAGACGAATGTGCTAGAAACTATAAAGCAAAAACATGTCCTGCAGCCTAGCCTTGCCTTGCCTGTCCTTGCCTGTCCTAGCCTTGCCTTCTTTCCTTCTCATCCTGTTCTCTGACCCATCCTCTCTCACTAACCCCTCGTCTGGCTGCATGTCTCTTCTTTCCTTTTCTCTCACTCTCCTGCTTCCTGCCTCTTTTCTTGCAATTCCTCCATCTTACTCCTGCAGCCCAACACTACTTTTTATTCTTCCTTCCCTTTCTCCTGCTCCCTTCGCTTTCTCCCTCTGTCCCATATCTTTCTTCCCGACTTGTCTCTTGCAGACTTTGGGCCAAACTGGCCCCAAGTCTGGGCATGGTCTGACAAGTTTTCAGAGGCCTGGCTGGTGGCAGCAGGGACACCAGGCACTGACAGGCCCGGGGCTGACAGGCTCCCCATCCCCTAGGGGGCGCCTGGCTGCCACACCCAGCTGACATAGAACCTTTGTCACAATGCCCGCTACCGTGGCGAGGATGCGGTGGCTCTGCAGGTGACAGGGACACTGCAGGACTTGGTGTCACCTCAGCAGATTCTCACTTCCCCTAAGAAGCGGAATTCTGCAAATTGCTGCCTTTGCTCTTGAAAGGATGTCATCAGGTGGGTGTTTTGGTGTCATACACTGAAAACAGAGCAGAAACTGTGAAATATTCCCATGATATGCATGGTCCCTGCCCCAAAGCACCATGACTAAGCCTAAGGAGATCTGCAGCTTATTTTTTTGTACTGCCAGCAGATTGGGGAAGTACAGTATAAAAACCATCCTTATGGAGAGATCTTGGTATTTTAGGCTTAGTCTAAGTGTCTCAAGTAGCTGGGGTTTTTGCTTGGGCCTAATCCATACGGTCTTATGGCTTTCCTCCTAGTCTGAAGACGAATGTGCTAGAAACTATAAAGCAAAAACATGTCCTGCAGCCTAGCCTTGCCTTGCCTGTCCTTGCCTGTCCCAGCCTTCCCTTCTTTCCTTCTCATCCTGTTCTCTGTCCCATCCTCTCTCACTAACCCCTCGTCTGGCTGCATGTCTCTTCTTTCCTTTTCTCTCACTCTCCTGCTTCCTGCCTCTTTTCTTGCAATTCCTCCATCTCACTCCTGCAGCCCAACACTACTTTTTATTCTTCCTTCCCTTTCTCCTGCTCCCTTCGCTTTCTCCCTCTGTCCCATATCTTTCTTCCCGACTTGTCTCTTGGAGACTTTGGGCCAAACTGGCCCCAAGTCTGGGCAAGGTTTGACAAGTTTTCAGAGGCCTGGCTGGTGGCAGCAGGGACACCAGGCAGTGACAGGCCCGGGGCTGACAGGCTCCCCATCCCCTAGGGGGCGCCTGGCTGCCACACCCAGCTGACATAGAACCTTTGTCACAATGCCCGCTACCGTGGCGAGGATGCGGTGGCTCTGCAGGTGACAGGGACACTGCAGGACTTGGTGTCAGCTCAGCAATTTCTCACTTCCCCTAAGAAGCAGAATTCTGCAAATTGCTGCCTTTGCTCTTGAAAGTATGTCATCAGGTGGGTGTTTTGGTGTCATACACTGAAAACAGAGCAGAAACTGTGAAATATTCCCATGATATGCATGGTCCCTGCCCCAAAGCACCATGACTCAGCCTAAGGAGATCTGCAGCTTTTTTTTTTTGTACTGCCAGCAGATTGGGGAAGTACAGTATAAAAACCATCCTTATGGAGAGATCTTGGTATTTTAGGCTTAGTCTAAGTGTCTCAAGTAGCTGGGGTTTTTGCTTGGGCCTAATCCATACGGTCTTATGGCTTTCCTCCTCGTCTGAAGACGAATGTGCTAGAAACTATAAAGCAAAAACATGTCCTGCAGCTTAGCCTTGCCTTGCCTGTCCTTGCCTGTCCTAGCCTTGCCTTCTTTCCTTCTCATCCTGTTCTCTGTCCCATCCTCTCTCACTAAGCCCTCGTCTGGCTGCATGTCTCTTCTTTCCTTTTCTCTCACTCTCCTGCTTCCTGCCTCTTTTCTTGCAATTCCTCCATCTCACTCCTGCAGCCCAACACTACTTTTTATTCTTCCTTCCCTTTCTCCTGCTCCATTCGCTTTCTCCCTCTGTCCCATATCTTTCTTCCCGACTTGTCTCTTGCAGACTTTGGGCCAAACTGGCCCCAAGTCTGGGCATGCTTTGACAAGTTTTCAGAGGCCTGGCTGGTGGCAGCAGGGACACCAGGCACTGACAGGCCCGGGGCTGACAGGCTCCCCATCCCCTAGGGGGCGCCTGGCTGCCACACCCAGCTGACATAGAACCTTTGTCACAATGCCCGCTACCGTGGCGAGGATGCGGTGGCTCTGCAGGTGACAGGGACACTGCAGGACTTGGTGTCAGCTCAGCAATTTCTCACTTCCCCTAAGAAGCGGAATTCTGCAAATTGCTGCCTTTGCTCTTGAAAGGATGTCATCAGGTGGGTGTTTTGGTGTCATACACTGAAAACAGAGCAGAAACTGTGAAATATTCCCATGATATGCATGGTCCCTGCCCCAAAGCACCATGACTAAGCCTAAGGAGATCTGCAGCTTATTTTTTTGTACTGCCAGCAGATTGTGGAAGTACAGTATAAAAACCATCCTTATGGAGAGATCTTGGTATTTTAGGCTTAGTCTAAGTGTCTCAAGTAGCTGGGGTTTTTGCTTGGGCCTAATCCATACGGTCTTATGGCTTTCCTCCTCGTCTGAAGACGAATGTGCTAGAAACTATAAAGCAAAAACATGTCCTGCAGCCTAGCCTTGCCTTGCCCGTCCTTGCCTGTCCTAGCCTTGCCTTCTTTCCTTCTCATCCTGTTCTCTGTCCCATCCTCTCTCACTAACCCCTCGTCTGGCAGCATGTCTCTTCTTTCCTTTTCTCTCACTCTCCTGCTTCCTGCCTCTTCTCTTGCAATTCCTCCATCTCACTCCTGCAGCCCAACACTACTTTTTATTCTTCCTTCCCTTTCTCCTGCTCCCTTCGCTTTCTCCCTCTGTCCCATATCTTTCTTCCCGACTTGTCTCTTGCAGACTTTGGGCCAAACTGGCCCCAAGTCTGGGCATGGTTTGACAAGTTTTCAGAGTCCTGGCTGGTGGCAGCAGGGACACCAGGCAGTGACAGGCCCGGGGCTGACAGGCTCCCCATCCCCTAGGGGGCGCCTGGCTGCCACACCCAGCTGACATAGAACCTTTGTCACAATGCCCGCTACCGTGGCGAGGATGCGGTGGCTCTGCAGGTGACAGGGACACTGCAGGACTTGGTGTCAGCTCAGCAATTTCTCACTTCCCCTAAGAAGCGGAATTCTGCAAATTGCTGCCTTTGCTCTTGAAAGGATGTCATCAGGTGGGTGTTTTGGTGTCATACACTGAAAACAGAGCAGAAACTGTGAAATATTCCCATGATATGCATGGTCCCTGCCCCAAAGCACCATGACTCAGCCTAAGGAGATCTGCAGCTTATTTTTTTGTACTGCCAGCAGATTGGGGAAGTACAGTATAAAAGCCATCCTTATGGAGAGATCTTGGTATTTTAGGCTTAGTCTAAGTGTCTCAAGTAGCTGGGGTTTTTGCTTGAGCCTAATCCATACGGTCTTATGGCTTTCCTCCTAGTCTGAAGACGAATGTTCTAGCAACTATAAAGCAAAAACATGTCCTGCAGCCTAGCCTTGCCTTGCCTGTCCTTGCCTGTCCCAGCCTTCCCTTCTTTCCTTCTCATCCTGTTCTCTGTCCCATCCTCTCTCACTAACCCCTCGTCTGGCTGCATGTCTCTTCTTTTCTTTTCTCTCACTCTCCTGCTTCCTGCCTCTTTTCTTGCAATTCCTCCATCTCACTCCTGCAGCCCAACACTACTTTTTATTCTTCCTTCCCTTTCTCCTGCTCCCTTCGCTTTCTCCCTCTGTCCCATATCTTTCTTCCCGACTTGTCTCTTGGAGACTTTGGGCCAAACTGGCCCCAAGTCTGGGCAAGGTTTGACAAGTTTTCAGAGGCCTGGCTGGTGGCAGCAGGGACACCAGGCAGTGACAGGCCCGGGGCTGACAGGCTCCCCATCCCCTAGGGGGCGCCTGGCTGCCACACCCAGCTGACATAGAACCTTTGTCACAATGCCCGCTACCGTGGCGAGGATGCGGTGGCTCTGCAGGTGACAGGGACACTTCAGGACTTGGTGTCAGCTCAGCAATTTCTCACTTCCCCTAAGAAGCAGAATTCTGCAAATTGCTGCCTTTGCTCTTGAAAGTATGTCATCAGGTGGGTGTTTTGGTGTCATACACTGAAAACAGAGCAGAAACTGTGAAATATTCCCATGATATGCATGGTCCCTGCCCCAAAGCACCATGACTCAGCCTAAGGAGATCTGCAGCTTATTTTTTTGTACTGCCAGCAGATTGGGGAAGTACAGTATAAAAACCATCCTTATGGAGAGATCTTGGTATTTTAGGCTTCGTCTAAGTGTCTCAAGTAGCTGGGGTTTTTGCTTGGGCCTAATCCATACGGTCTTATGGCTTTCCTCCTCGTCTGAAGACGAATGTGCTAGAAACTATAAAGCAAAAACATGTCCTGCAGCTTAGCCTTGCCTTGCCTGTCCTTGCCTGTCCTAGCCTTGCCTTCTTTCCTTCTCATCCTGTTCTCTGTCCCATCCTCTCTCACTAAGCCCTCGTCTGGCTGCATGTCTCTTCTTTCCTTTTCTCTCACTCTCCTGCTTCCTGCCTCTTTTCTTGCAATTCCTCCATCTCACTCCTGCAGCCCAACACTACTTTTTATTCTTCCTTCCCTTTCTCCTGCTCCCTTCACTTTCTCCCTCTGTCCCATATCTTTCTTCCTGACTTGTCTCTTGCAGACTTTGGGCCAAACTGGCCCCAAGTCTGGGCATGGTTTGACAAGTTTTCAGAGGCCTGGCTGGTGGCAGCAGGGCCAGCAGGCACTGACAGGCCCGGGGCTGACAGGCTCCCCATCCCCTAGGGGGCGCCTGGCTGCCACACTCAGCTGACATAGAACCTTTGTCACAATGCCCGCTACCGTGGCGAGGATGCGGTGGCTCTGCAGGTGACAGGGACACTGCAGGACTTGGTGTCAGCTCAGCAATTTCTCACTTCCCCTAAGAAGCGGAATTCTGCAAATTGCTGCCTTTGCTCTTGAAAGGATGTCATCAGGTGGGTGTTTTGGTGTCATACACTGAAAACAGAGCAGAAACTGTGAAATATTCCCATGATATGCATGGTCCCTGCCCCAAAGCACCATGACTCAGCCTAAGGAGATCTGCAGCTTATTTTTTTGTACTGCCAGCAGATTGGGGAAGTACAGTATAAAAGCCATCCTTATGGAGAGATCTTGGTATTTTAGGCTTAGTCTAAGTGTCTCAAGTAGCTGGGGTTTTTGCTTGGGCCTAATCCATACGGTCTTATGGCTTTCCTCCTCGTCTGAAGACGAATGTGCTAGAAACTATAAAGCAAAAACATGTCCTGCAGCCTAGCCTTGCCTTGCCTGTCCTTGCCTGTCCCAGCCTTGCCTTCTTTCCTTCTCATCCTGTTCTCTGTCCCATCCTCTCTCACTAACCCCTCGTCTGGCTGCATGTCTCTTCTTTCCTTTTCTCTCACTCTCCTGCTTCCTGCCTCTTGTCTTGCAATTCCTCCATCTCACTCCTGCAGCCCAACACTACTTTTTATTCTTCCTTCCCTTTCTCCTGCTCCCTTCACTTTCTCCCTCTGTCCCATATCTTTCTTCCCGACTTGTCTCTTGCAGACTTTGGGCCAAACTGGCCCCAAGTCTGGGCATGGTTTGACAAGTTTTCAGAGGCCTGGCTGGTGGCAGCAGGGACACCAGGCAGTGACAGGCCCGGGGCTGACAGGCTCCCCATCCCCTAGGGGGCGCCTGGCTGCCACACCCAGCTGACATAGAACCTTTGTCACAATGCCCGCTACCGTGGCGAGGATGCGGTGGCTCTGCAGGTGACAGGGACACTGCAGGACTTGGTGTCAGCTCAGCAATTTCTCACTTCCCCTAAGAAGCGGAATTCTGCAAATTGCTGCCTTTGCTCTTGAAAGGATGTCATCAGGTGGGTGTTTTGGTGTCATACACTGAAAACAGAGCAGAAACTGTGAAATATTCCCATGATATGCATGGTCCCTGCCCCAAAGCACCATGACTCAGCCTAAGGAGATCTGCAGCTTATTTTTTTGTACTGCCAGCAGATTGTGGAAGTACAGTATAAAAACCATCCTTATGGAGAGATCTTGGTATTTTAGGCTTAGTCTAAGTGTCGCAAGTAGCTGGGGTTTTTGCTTGGGCCTAATCCATACGGTCTTATGGCTTTCCTCCTCGTCTGAAGAGGAATGTGCTAGAAACTATAAAGCAAAAACATGTCCTGCAGCCTTGCCTTGCCTTGCCTTTCCTTGCCTGTCCTAGCCTTGCCTTATGTCCTTCTCATCCTGTTCTCTGTCCCATCCTCTCTCACTAAGCCCTCGTCTGGCTGCATGTCTCTTCTTTCCTTTTCTCTCACTCTCCTGCTTCCTGCCGCTTTTCTTGCAATTCCTCCATCTCACTCCTGCAGCCCAACACTACTTTTTATTCTTCCTTCCCTTTCTCCTGCTCCCTTCGCTTTCTCCCTCTGTCCCATACCTTTCTTCCCGACTTGTCTCTTGGAGACTTTGGGCCAAACTGGCCCCAAGTCTGGGCATGGTTTGACAAGTTTTCAGAGGCCTGGCTGGTGGCAGCAGGGACACCAGGCAGTGACAGGCCCGGGGCTGACAGGCTCCCCATCCCCTAGGGGGCGCCTGGCTGCCACACCCAGCTGACATAGAACCTTTGTCACAATGCCCGCTACCGTGGCGAGGATGCGGTGGCTCTGCAGGTGACAGGGACACTGCAGGACTTGGTGTCACCTCAGCAGATTCTCACTTCCCCGAAGAAGCGGAATTCTGCAAATTGCTGCCTTTGCTCTTGAAAGGATGTCATCAGGTGGGTGTTTTGGTGTCATACACTGAAAACAGAGCAGAAACTGTGAAATATTCCCATGATATGCATGGTCCCTGCCCCAAAGCACCATGATTCAGCCTAAGGAGATCTGCAGCTTATTTTTTTGTACTGCCAGCAGATTGTGGAAGTACAGTATAAAAACCATCCTTATGGAGAGATCTTGGTATTTTAGGCTTAGTCTAAGTGTCTCAAGTAGCTGGGGTTTTTGCTTGGGCCTAATCCATACGGTCTTATGGCTTTCCTCCTCGTCTGAAGACGAATGTGCTAGAAACTATAAAGCAAAAACATGTCCTGCAGCCTAGCCTTGCCTTGCCTGTCCTTGCCTGTCCTAGCCTTGCCTTATGTCCTTCTCATCCTGTTCTCTGTCCCATCCTCTCTCACTAAGCCCTCGTCTGGCTGCATGTCTCTTCTTTCCTTTTCTCTCACTCTCCTGCTTCCTGCCTCTTTTCTTGCAATTCCTCCATCTCACTCCTGCAGCCCAACACTACTTTTTATTCTTCCTTCCCTTTCTCCTGCTCCCTTCGCTTTCTCCCTCTGTCCCATACCTTTCTTCCCGACTTGTCTCTTGGAGACTTTGGGCCAAACTGGCCCCAAGTCTGGGCATGGTTTGACAAGTTTTCAGAGGCCTGGCTGGTGGCAGCAGGGACACCAGGCAGTGACAGGCCCGGGGCTGACAGGCTCCCCATCCCCTAGGGGGCGCCTGGCTGCCACACCCAGCTGACATAGAACCTTTGTCACAATGCCCGCTACCGTGGCGAGGATGCGGTGGCTCTGCAGGTGACAGGGACACTGCAGGACTTGGTGTCAGCTCAGCAATTTCTCACTTCCCCTAAGAAGCGGAATTCTGCAAATTGCTGCCTTTGCTCTTGAAAGGATGTCATCAGGTGGGTGTTTTGGTGTCATACACTGAAAACAGAGCAGAAACTGTGAAATATTCCCATGATATGCATGGTCCCTGCCCCAAAGCACCATGACTCAGCCTAAGGACATCTGCAGCTTATTTTTTTGTACTGCCAGCAGATTGTGGAAGTACAGTATAAAAACCATCCTTATGGAGAGATCTTGGTATTTTAGGCTTAGTCTAAGTGTCTCAAGTACCTGGGGTTTTTGCTTGGGCCTAATCCATACGGTCTTATGGCTTTCCTCCTCGTCTGAAGACGAATGTGCTAGAAACTATAAAGCAAAAACATGTCCTGCAGCCTAGCCTTGCCTTGCCTTTCCTTGCCTGTCCTAGCCATGCCTTATGTCCTTCTCATCCTGTTCTCTGTCCCATCCTCTCTCACTAAGCCCTCGTCTGGCTGCATGTCTCTTCTTTCCTTCTCTCTCACTCTCCTGCTTCCTGCCTCTTTTCTTGCAATTCCTCCATCTCACTCCTGAAGCCCAACACTACTTTTTATTCTTCCTTCCCTTTCTTCTGCTCCCTTCGCTTTCTCCCTCTGTCCCATATCTTTCTTCCCGACTTGTCTCTTGGAGACTTTGGGCCAAACTGGCCCCAAGTCTGGGCATGCTTTGACAAGTTTTCAGAGGCCTGGCTGGTGGCAGCAGGGACACCAGGCAGTGACAGGCCCGGGGCTGACAGGCTCCCCATCCCCTAGGGGGCGCCTGGCTGCCACACCCAGCTGACATAGAACCTTTGTCACAATGCCCGCTACTCTGTCGAGGATGCGGTGGCTCTGCAGGTGACAGGGACACTGCAGGACTTGGTGTCACCTCAGCAATTTCTCACTTCCCCTAAGAAGGGGAATTCTGCAAATTGCTGCCTTTGCTCTTGAAAGGATGTCATCAGGTGGGTGTTTTGGTGTCATACACTGAAAACAGAGCAGAAACTGTGAAATATTCCCATGATATGCATGGTCCCTGCCCCAAAGCACCATGACTCAGCCTAAGGAGACCTGCAGCTTCTTTTTTTGTACTGCCAGCAGATTGTGGAAGTACAGTATAAAAACCATCCTTATGGAGAGATCTTGGTATTTTAGGCTTAGTCTAAGTGTCTCAAGTAGCTGGGGTTTTTGCTTGGGCCTAATCCATACGGTCTTATGGCTTTCCTCCTCGTCTGAAGACGAATGTGCTAGAAACTATAAAGCAAAAACATGTCCTGCAGCCTAGCCTTGCCTTGCCTTTCCTTGCCTGTCCTAGCCTTGCCTTATGTCCTTCTCATCCTGTTCTCTGTCCCATCCTCTCTCACTAAGCCCTCGTCTGGCTGCATATCTCTTCTTTCCTTTTCTCTCACTCTCCTGCTTCCTGCCTCTTTTCTTGCAATTCCTCCATCTCACTCCTGCAGCCCAACACTACTTTTTATACTTCCTACCCTTTCTCCTGCTCCCTTCACTTTCTCCCTCTGTCCCATATCTTTCTTCCCGACTTGTCTCTTGCAGACTTTGGGCCAAACTGGCCCCAAGTCTGGGCATGGTTTGACAAGTTTTCAGAGGCCTGGCTGGTGGCAGCAGGGACAGCAGGCAGTGACAGGCCCGGGGCTGACAGGCTCCCCATCCCCTTAGGGGGCGCCTGGCTGCCACACCCAGCTGACATAGAACCTTTGTCACAATGCCCGCTACCGTGGCGAGGATGCGGTGGCTCTGCAGGTGACAGGGACACTGCAGGACTTGGTGTCAGCTCAGCAATTTCTCACTTCCCCTAAGAAGCGGAATTCAGCAAATTGCTGCCTTTGCTCTTGAAAGGATGTCATCACGTGGGTGTTTTGGTGTCATACACTGAAAACAGAGCAGAAACTGTGAAATATTCCCATGATATGCATGGTCCCTGCCCCAAAGCACCATGACTCAGCCTAAGGAGATCTGCAGCTTATTTTTTTGTACTGCCAGCAGATTGTGGAAGTACAGTATAAAAACCATCCTTATGGAGAGATCTTGGTATTTTAGGCTTAGTCTAAGTGTCTCAAGTAGCTGGGGTTTTTGCTTGGGCCTAATCCATACGGTCTTATGGCTTTCCTCCTCGTCTGAAGACGAATGTGCTAGAAACTATAAAGCAAAAACATGTCCTGCAGCCTAGCCTTGCCTTGCCTCTCCTTGCCTGTCCCAGCCTTGCATTCTTTCCTTCTCATCCTGTTCTCTGTCCCATCCTCTCTCACTAAGCCCTCGTCTGGCTGCATATCTCTTCTTTCCTTTTCTCTCACTCTCCTGCTTCCTGCCTCTTTTCTTGCAATTCCTCCATCTCACTCCTGCAGCCCAACACTACTTTTTATTCTTCCTTCCCTTTCTCCTGCTCCCTTCGCTTTCTCCCTCTGTCCCATATCTTTCTTCCCGACTTGTCTCTTGGAGACTTTGGGCCAAACTGGCCCCAAGTCTGGGCATGGTTTGACAAGTTTTCAGAGGCCTGGCTGGTGGCAGCAGGGACAGCAGGCAGTGACAGGCCCGGGGCTGACAGGCTCCCCATCCCCTAGGGGGCGCCTGGCTGCCACACCCAGCTGACATAGAACCTTTGTCACAATGCCCGCTACCGTGGCGAGGATGCGGTGGCTCTGCAGGTGACAGGGACACTGCAGGACTTGGTGTCAGCTCAGCAATTTCTCACTTCCCCTAAGAAGCGGAATTCTGCAAATTGCTGCCTTTGCTCTTGAAAGGATGTCATCAGGTGGGTGTTTTGGTGTCATACACTGAAAACAGAGCAGAAACTGTGAAATATTCCCATGATATGCATGGTCCCTGCCCCAAAGCACCATGACTCAGCCTAAGGAGATCTGCAGCTTATTTTTTTGTACTGCCAGCAGATTGTGGAAGTACAGTATAAAAATCATCCTTATGGAGAGATCTTGGTATTTTAGGCTTAGTCTAAGTGTCTCAAGTAGCTGGGGTTTTTGCTTGGGCCTAATCCATACGGTCTTATGGCTTTCCTCCTCGTCTGAAGACGAATGTGCTAGAAACTATAAGGCAAAAACATGTCCTGCAGCCTAGCCTTGCCTTGCCTTTCCTTGCCTGTCCTAGCCTTGCCTTATGTCCTTCTCATCCTGTTCTCTGTCCCATCCTCTCTCACTAAGCCCTCGTCTGGCTGCATATCTCTTCTTTCCTTTTCTCTCACTCTCCTGCTTCCTGCCTCTTTTCTTGCAATTCCTCCATCTCACTCCTGCAGCCCAACACTACTTTTTATACTTCCTACCCTTTCTCCTGCTCCCTTCACTTTCTCCCTCTGTCCCATATCTTTCTTCCCGACTTGTCTCTTGCAGACTTTGGGCCAAACTGGCCCCAAGTCTGGGCATGGTTTGACAAGTTTTCAGAGGCCTGGCTGGTGGCAGCAGGGACAGCAGGCAGTGACAGGCCCGGGGCTGACAGGCTCCCCATCCCCTTAGGGGGCGCCTGGCTGCCACACCCAGCTGACATAGAACCTTTGTCACAATGCCCGCTACCGTGGCGAGGATGCGGTGGCTCTGCAGGTGACAGGGACACTGCAGGACTTGGTGTCAGCTCAGCAATTTCTCACTTCCCCTAAGAAGCGGAATTCAGCAAATTGCTGCCTTTGCTCTTGAAAGGATGTCATCACGTGGGTGTTTTGGTGTCATACACTGAAAACAGAGCAGAAACTGTGAAATATTCCCATGATATGCATGGTCCCTGCCCCAAAGCACCATGACTCAGCCTAAGGAGATCTGCAGCTTATTTTTTTGTACTGCCAGCAGATTGTGGAAGTACAGTATAAAAACCATCCTTATGGAGAGATCTTGGTATTTTAGGCTTAGTCTAAGTGTCTCAAGTAGCTGGGGTTTTTGCTTGGGCCTAATCCATACGGTCTTATGGCTTTCCTCCTCGTCTGAAGACGAATGTGCTAGAAACTATAAAGCAAAAACATGTCCTGCAGCCTAGCCTTGCCTTGCCTCTCCTTGCCTGTCCCAGCCTTGCATTCTTTCCTTCTCATCCTGTTCTCTGTCCCATCCTCTCTCACTAAGCCCTCGTCTGGCTGCATATCTCTTCTTTCCTTTTCTCTCACTCTCCTGCTTCCTGCCTCTTTTCTTGCAATTCCTCCATCTCACTCCTGCAGCCCAACACTACTTTTTATTCTTCCTTCCCTTTCTCCTGCTCCCTTCGCTTTCTCCCTCTGTCCCATATCTTTCTTCCCGACTTGTCTCTTGGAGACTTTGGGCCAAACTGGCCCCAAGTCTGGGCATGGTTTGACAAGTTTTCAGAGGCCTGGCTGGTGGCAGCAGGGACAGCAGGCAGTGACAGGCCCGGGGCTGACAGGCTCCCCATCCCCTAGGGGGCGCCTGGCTGCCACACCCAGCTGACATAGAACCTTTGTCACAATGCCCGCTACCGTGGCGAGGATGCGGTGGCTCTGCAGGTGACAGGGACACTGCAGGACTTGGTGTCAGCTCAGCAATTTCTCACTTCCCCTAAGAAGCGGAATTCTGCAAATTGCTGCCTTTGCTCTTGAAAGGATGTCATCAGGTGGGTGTTTTGGTGTCATACACTGAAAACAGAGCAGAAACTGTGAAATATTCCCATGATATGCATGGTCCCTGCCCCAAAGCACCATGACTCAGCCTAAGGAGATCTGCAGCTTATTTTTTTGTACTGCCAGCAGATTGTGGAAGTACAGTATAAAAATCATCCTTATGGAGAGATCTTGGTATTTTAGGCTTAGTCTAAGTGTCTCAAGTAGCTGGGGTTTTTGCTTGGGCCTAATCCATACGGTCTTATGGCTTTCCTCCTCGTCTGAAGACGAATGTGCTAGAAACTATAAGGCAAAAACATGTCCTGCAGCCTAGCCTTGCCTTTCCTGTCCTTGCCTGTCCCAGACTTGCATTCTTTCCTTCTCATCCTGTTCTCTGTCCCATCCTCTCTCACCAGCCCCTCGTCTGGCTGCATGTCTCTTCTTTCCTTTTCTCTCACTCTCCTGCTTCCTGCCTCTTTTCTTGCAATTCCTCCATCTCACTCCTGCAGCCCAACACTACTTTTTATTCTTCCTTCCCTTTCTCCTGCTCCCTTCGCTTTCTCCCTCTGTCCCATACCTTTCTTCCCGACTTGTCTCTTGGAGACTTTGGGCCAAACTGGCCCCAAGTCTGGGCATGGTTTGACAAGTTTTCAGAGGCCTGGCTGGTGGCAGCAGGGACAGCAGGCAGTGACAGGCCCGGGGCTGACAGGCTCCCCATCCCCTAGGGGGCGCCTGGCTGCCACACCCAGCTGACATAGAACCTTTGTCACAATGCCCGCTACCGTGGCGAGGATGCGGTGGCTCTGCAGGTGACAGGGACACTGCAGGACTTGGTGTCAGCTCAGCAATTTCTCACTTCCCCTAAGAAGCGGAATTCTGCAAATTGCTGCCTTTGCTCTTGAAAGGATGTCATCAGGTGGGTGTTTTGGTGTCATACACTGAAAACAGAGCAGAAACTGTGAAATATTCCCATGATATGCATGGTCCCTGCCCCAAAGCACCATGACTCAGCCTAAGGAGATCTACAGCTTCTTTTTTTGTACTGCCAGCAGATTGTGGAAGTACAGTATAAAAACCATCCTTATGGAGAGATCTTGGTATTTTAGGCTTAGTCTAAGTGTCTCAAGTAGCTGGGGTTTTTGCTTGGGCCTAATCCATACGGTCTTATGGCTTTCCTCCTCGTCTGAAGACGAATGTGCTAGAAACTATAAAGCAAAAACATGTCCTGCAGCCTAGCCTTGCCTTGCCTGTCCTTGCCTGTCCTAGCCTTGCCTTATGTCCTTCTCATCCTGTTCTCTGTCCCATCCTCTCTCACTAAGCCCTCGTCTGGCTGCATATCTCTTCTTTCCTTTTCTCTCACTCTCCTGCTTCCTGCCTCTTTTCTTGCAATTCCTCCATCTCACTCCTGCAGCCCAACACTACTTTTTATTCTTCCTTCCCTTTCTCCTGCTCCCTTCGCTTTCTCCCTCTGTCCCATACCTTTCTTCCCGACTTGTCTCTTGGAGACATTGGGCCAAACTGGCCCCAAGTCTGGGCATGGTTTGACAAGTTTTCAGAGGCCTGGCTGGTGGCAGCAGGGACACCAGGCAGTGACAGGCCCGGGGCTGACAGGCTCCCCATCCCCTAGGGGGCGCCTGGCTGCCACACCCAGCTGACATAGAACCTTTGTCACAATGCCCGCTACCGTGGCGAGGATGCGGTGGCTCTGCAGGTGACAGGGACACTGCAGGACTTGGTGTCAGCTCAGCAATTTCTCACTTCCCCTAAGAAGCGGAATTCTGCAAATTGCTGCCTTTGCTCTTGAAAGGATGTCATCAGGTGGGTGTTTTGGTGTCATACACTGAAAACAGAGCAGAAACTGTGAAATATTCCCATGATATGCATGGTCCCTGCCCCAAAGCACCATGACTCAGCCTAAGGAGATCTGCAGCTTATTTTTTTGTACTGCCAGCAGATTGTGGAAGTACAGTATAAAAACCATCCTTATGGAGAGATCTTGGTATTTTAGGCTTAGTCTAAGTGTCTCAAGTAGCTGGGGTTTTTGCTTGGGCCTAATCCATACGGTCTTATGGCTTTCCTCCACGTCTGAAGACGAATGTGCTAGAAACTATAAGGCAAAAACATGTCCTGCAGCCTAGCCTTGCCTTGCCTGTCCTTGCCTGTCCCAGCCTTGCCTTATGTCCTTCTCATCCTGTTCTCTGTCCCATCCTCTCTCACCAGCCCCTCGTCTGGCTGCATGTCTCTTCTTTCCTTTTCTCTCACTCTCCTGCTTCCTGCCTCTTTTCTTGCAATTCCTCCATCTCACTCCTGCAGCCCAACACTACTTTTTATTCTTCCTTCCCTTTCTCCTGCTCCCTTCGCTTTCTCCCTCTGTCCCATATCTTTCTTCCTGACTTGTCTCTTGGAGACTTTGGGCCAAACTGGCCCCAAGTCTGGGCATGGTTTGACAAGTTTTCAGAGGCCTGGCTGGTGGCAGCAGGGACACCAGGCAGTGACAGGCCCGGGGCTGACAGGCTCCCCATCCCCTAGGGGGCGCCTGGCTGCCACACCCAGCTGACATAGAACCTTTGTCACAATGCCCGCTACCGTGGCGAGGATGCGGTGGCTCTGCAGGTGACAGGGAAACTGCAGGACTTGGTGTCAGCTCAGCAATTTCTCACTTCCCCTAAGAAGCGGAATTCTGCAAATTGCTGCCTTTGCTCTTGAAAGGATGTCATCAGGTGGGTGTTTTGGTGTCATACACTGAAAACAGAGCAGAAACTGTGAAATATTCCCATGATATGCATGGTCCCTGCCCCAAAGCAACATGACTCAGCTTAAGGAGATCTGCAGCTTATTTTTTTGTATTGCCAGCAGATTATGGAAGTACAGTATAAAAACCATCCTTATGGAGAGATCTTGGTATTTTAGGCTTAGTCTAAGTGTCTCAAGTAGCTGGGGTTTTTGCTTGGGCCTAATCCATACGGTCTTATGGCTTTCCTCCTCGTCTGAAGACGAATGTGCTAGAAACTATAAGGCAAAAACATGTCCTGCAGCCTAGCCTTGCCTTGCCTGTCCTTGCCTGTCCCAGCCTTGCCTTATGTCCTTCTCATCCTGTTCTCTGTCCCATCCTCTCTCACCAGCCCCTCGTCTGGCTGCATGTCTCTTCTTTCCTTTTCTCTCACTCTCCTGCTTCCTGCCTCTTTTCTTGCAATTCCTCCATCTCACTCCTGCAGCCCAACACTACTTTTTATTCTTCCTTCCCTTTCTCCTGCTCCCTTCGCTTTCTCCCTCTGTCCCATACCTTTCTTCCCGACTTGTCTCTTGGAGACTTTGGGCCAAACTGGCCCCAAGTCTGGGCATGGTTTGACAAGTTTTCAGAGGCCTGGCTGGTGGCAGCAGGGACACCAGGCAGTGACAGGCCCGGGGCTGACAGGCTCCCCATCCCCTAGGGGGCGCCTGGCTGCCACACCCAGCTGACATAGAACCTTTGTCACAATGCCCGCTACCGTGGCGAGGATGCGGTGGCTCTGCAGGTGACAGGGAAACTGCAGGACTTGGTGTCAGCTCAGCAATTTCTCACTTCCCCTAAGAAGCGGAATTCTGCAAATTGCTGCCTTTGCTCTTGAAAGGATGTCATCAGGTGGGTGTTTTGGTGTCATACACTGAAAACAGAGCAGAAACTGTGAAATATTCCCATGATATGCATGGTCCCTGCCCCAAAGCAACATGACTCAGCTTAAGGAGATCTGCAGCTTATTTTTTTGTATTGCCAGCAGATTATGGAAGTACAGTATAAAAACCATCCTTATGGAGAGATCTTGGTATTTTAGGCTTAGTCTAAGTGTCTCAAGTAGCTGGGGTTTTTGCTTGGGCCTAATCCATACGGTCTTATGGCTTTCCTCCTCGTCTGAAGACGAATGTGCTAGAAACTATAAGGCAAAAACATGTCCTGCAGCCTAGCCTTGCCTTGCCTGTCCTTGCCTGTCCCAGCCTTGCCTTATGTCCTTCTCATCCTGTTCTCTGTCCCATCCTCTCTCACCAGCCCCTCGTCTGGCTGCATGTCTCTTCTTTCCTTTTCTCTCACTCTCCTGCTTCCTGCCTCTTTTCTTGCAATTCCTCCATCTCACTCCTGCAGCCCAACACTACTTTTTATTCTTCCTTCCCTTTCTCCTGCTCCCTTCGCTTTCTCCCTCTGTCCCATACCTTTCTTCCCGACTTGTCTCTTGGAGACTTTGGGCCAAACTGGCCCCAAGTCTGGGCATGGTTTGACAAGTTTTCAGAGGCCTGGCTGGTGGCAGCAGGGACAGCAGGCAGTGACAGGCCCGGGGCTGACAGGCTCCCCATCCCCTAGGGGGCGCCTGGCTGCCACACCCAGCTGACATAGAACCTTTGTCACAATGCCCGCTACCGTGGCGAGTATGCGGTGGCTCTGCAGGTGACAGGGACACTGCAGGACTTGGTGTCAGCTCAGCAATTTCTCACTTCCCCTAAGAAGCGGAATTCTGCAAATTGCTGCCTTTGCTCTTGAAAGGATGTCATCAGGTGGGTGTTTTGGTGTCATACACTGAAAACAGAGCAGAAACTGTGAAATATTCCCATGATATGCATGGTCCCTGCCCCAAAGCACCATGACTCAGCCTAAGGAGATCTACAGCTTCTTTTTTTGTACTGCCAGCAGATTGTGGAAGTACAGTATAAAAACCATCCTTATGGAGAGATCTTGGTATTTTAGGCTTAGTCTAAGTGTCTCAAGTAGCTGGGGTTTTTGCTTGGGCCTAATCCATACGGTCTTATGGCTTTCCTCCTCGTCTGAAGACGAATGTGCTAGAAACTATAAAGCAAAAACATGTCCTGCAGCCTAGCCTTGCCTTGCCTGTCCTTGCCTGTCCTAGCCTTGCCTTATGTCCTTCTCATCCTGTTCTCTGTCCCATCCTCTCTCACTAAGCCCTCGTCTGGCTGCATATCTCTTCTTTCCTTTTCTCTCACTCTCCTGCTTCCTGCCTCTTTTCTTGCAATTCCTCCATCTCACTCCTGCAGCCCAACACTACTTTTTATTCTTCCTTCCCTTTCTCCTGCTCCCTTCGCTTTCTCCCTCTGTCCCATACCTTTCTTCCCGACTTGTCTCTTGGAGACTTTGGGCCAAACTGGCCCCAAGTCTGGGCATGGTTTGACAAGTTTTCAGAGGCCTGGCTGGTGGCAGCAGGGACACCAGGCAGTGACAGGCCCGGGGCTGACAGGCTCCCCATCCCCTAGGGGGCGCCTGGCTGCCACACCCAGCTGACATAGAACCTTTGTCACAATGCCCGCTACCGTGGCGAGGATGCGGTGGCTCTGCAGGTGACAGGGACACTGCAGGACTTGGTGTCAGCTCAGCAATTTCTCACTTCCCCTAAGAAGCGGAATTCTGCAAATTGCTGCCTTTGCTCTTGAAAGGATGTCATCAGGTGGGTGTTTTGGTGTCATACACTGAAAACAGAGCAGAAACTGTGAAATATTCCCATGATATGCATGGTCCCTGCCCCAAAGCACCATGACTCAGCCTAAGGAGATCTGCAGCTTATTTTTTTGTACTGCCAGCAGATTGTGGAAGTACAGTATAAAAACCATCCTTATGGAGAGATCTTGGTATTTTAGGCTTAGTCTAAGTGTCTCAAGTAGCTGGGGTTTTTGCTTGGGCCTAATCCATACGGTCTTATGGCTTTCCTCCACGTCTGAAGACGAATGTGCTAGAAACTATAAGGCAAAAACATGTCCTGCAGCCTAGCCTTGCCTTGCCTGTCCTTGCCTGTCCCAGCCTTGCCTTATGTCCTTCTCATCCTGTTCTCTGTCCCATCCTCTCTCACCAGCCCCTCGTCTGGCTGCATGTCTCTTCTTTCCTTTTCTCTCACTCTCCTGCTTCCTGCCTCTTTTCTTGCAATTCCTCCATCTCACTCCTGCAGCCCAACACTACTTTTTATTCTTCCTTCCCTTTCTCCTGCTCCCTTCGCTTTCTCCCTCTGTCCCATATCTTTCTTCCTGACTTGTCTCTTGGAGACTTTGGGCCAAACTGGCCCCAAGTCTGGGCATGGTTTGACAAGTTTTCAGAGGCCTGGCTGGTGGCAGCAGGGACACCAGGCAGTGACAGGCCCGGGGCTGACAGGCTCCCCATCCCCTAGGGGGCGCCTGGCTGCCACACCCAGCTGACATAGAACCTTTGTCACAATGCCCGCTACCGTGGCGAGGATGCGGTGGCTCTGCAGGTGACAGGGAAACTGCAGGACTTGGTGTCAGCTCAGCAATTTCTCACTTCCCCTAAGAAGCGGAATTCTGCAAATTGCTGCCTTTGCTCTTGAAAGGATGTCATCAGGTGGGTGTTTTGGTGTCATACACTGAAAACAGAGCAGAAACTGTGAAATATTCCCATGATATGCATGGTCCCTGCCCCAAAGCACCATGACTCAGCCTAAGGAGATCTGCAGCTTATTTTTTTGTATTGCCAGCAGATTATGGAAGTACAGTATAAAAACCATCCTTATGGAGAGATCTTGGTATTTTAGGCTTAGTCTAAGTGTCTCAAGTAGCTGGGGTTTTTGCTTGGGCCTAATCCATACGGTCTTATGGCTTTCCTCCTCGTCTGAAGACGAATGTGCTAGAAATTATAAGGCAAAAACATGTCCTGCAGCCTAGCCTTGCCTTGCCTGTCCTTGCCTGTCCCAGCCTTGCATTCTTTCCTTCTCATCCTGTTCTCTGTCCCATCCTCTCTCACCAGCCCCTCGTCTGGCTGCATGTCTCTTCTTTCCTTTTCTCTCACTCTCCTGCTTCCTGCCTCTTTTCTTGCAATTCCTCCATCTCACTCCTGCAGCCCAACACTACTTTTTATTCTTCCTTCCCTTTCTCCTGCTCCCTTCACTTTCTCCCTCTGTCCCATACCTTTCTTCCCGACTTGTCTCTTGGAGACATTGGGCCAAACTGGCCCCAAGTCTGGGCATGGTTTGACAAGTTTTCAGAGGCCTGGCTGGTGGCAGCAGGGACACCAGGCAGTGACAGGCCCGGGGCTGACAGGCTCCCCATCCCCTAGGGGGCGCCTGGCTGCCACACCCAGCTGACATAGAACCTTTGTCACAATGCCCGCTACCGTGGCGAGGATGCGGTGGCTCTGCAGGTGACAGGGACACTGCAGGACTTGGTGTCAGCTCAGCAATTTCTCACTTCCCCTAAGAAGCGGAATTCTGCAAATTGCTGCCTTTGCTCTTGAAAGGATGTCATCAGGTGGGTGTTTTGGTGTCATACACTGAAAACAGAGCAGAAACTGTGAAATATTCCCATGATATGCATGGTCCCTGCCCCAAAGCACCATGACTCAGCCTAAGGAGATCTGCAGCTTATTTTTTTGTATTGCCAGCAGATTATGGAAGTACAATATAAAAACCATCCTTATGGAGAGATCTTGGTATTTTAGGCTTAGTCTAAGTGTCTCAAGTAGCTGGGGTTTTTGCTTGGGCCTAATCCATACGGTCTTATGGCTTTCCTCCTCGTCTGAAGACAAATGTGCTAGAAACTATAAAGCAAAAACATGTCCTGCAGCCTTGCCTTGCCTTGCCTGTCCTTGCCTGTCCCAGCCTTGCCTTCTTTCCTTCTCATCCTGTTCTCTGTCCCATCCTCTCTCACTAACCCCTCGTCTGGCTGCATGTCTCTTCTTTCCTTTTCTCTCACTCTCCTGCTTCCTGCCTCTTGTCTTGCAATTCCTCCATCTCACTCCTGCAGCCCAACACTACTTTTTATTCTTCCTTCCCTTTCTCCTGCTCCCTTCGCTTTCTCCCTCTGTCCCATATCTTTCTTCCCGACTTGTCTCTTGCAGACTTTGGGCCAAACTGGCCCCAAGTCTGGGCATGGTTTGACAAGTTTTCAGAGGCCTGGCTGGTGGCAGCAGGGACACCAGGCAGTGACAGGCCCGGGGCTGACAGGCTCCCCATCCCCTAGGGGGCGCCTGGCTGCCACACCCAGCTGACATAGAACCTTTGTCACAATGCCCGCTACCGTGGCGAGGATGCGGTGGCTCTGCAGGTGACAGGGACACTGCAGGACTTGGTGTCAGCTCAGCAATTTCTCACTTCCCCTAAGAAGCGGAATTCTGCAAATTGCTGCCTTTGCTCTTGAAAGGATGTCATCAGGTGGGTGTTTTGGTGTCATAAACTGAAAACAGAGCAGAAACTGTGAAATATTCCCATGATATGCATGGTCCTTCCCCCAAAGCAAAATGACTCAGCCTAAGGAGATCTGCAGCTTATTTTTTTGTACTGCCAGCAGATTGTGGAAGTACAGTATAAAAACCATCCTTATGGAGAGATCTTGGTATTTTAGGCTTAGTCTAAGTGTCTCAAGTAGCTGGGGTTTTTGCTTGGGCCTAAACCATACGGTCTTATGGCTTTCCTCCTCGTCTGAAGACGAATGTGCTAGAAACTACAAAGCAAAAACATGTCCTGCAGCCTAGCCTTGCCTTGCCTGTCCTTGCCTGTCCTAGCCTTGCCTTATGTCCTTCTCATCCTGTTCTGTGTCCCGTCCTCTCTCACTAACCCCTCGTCTGGCTGCATGTCTCTTCTTTCCTTTTCTCTCACTCTCCTGCTTCCCGCCTCTTTTCTTGCAATTACTCCATCTCACTCCTGCAGCGCAACAGTACTTTTTATTCTTCCTTCCCTTTCTCCTGCTCCCTTCGCTTTCTCCCTCTGTCCCATATCTTTCTTCCCGACTTGTCTCTTGGAGACTTTGGGCCAAACTGGCCCCAAGTCTGGGCATGGTTTGACAAGTTTTCAGAGGCCTGGCTGGTGGCAGCAGGGACACCAGGCAGTGACAGGCCCGGGGCTGACAGGCTCCCCATCCCCTAGGGGGCGCCTGGCTGCCACACCCAGCTGACATAGAACCTTTGTCACAATGCCCGCTACCGTGGTGAGGATGCGGTGGCTCTGCAGGTGACAGGGACACTGCAGGACTTGGTGTCAGCTCAGCAATTTCTCA
This sequence comes from Columba livia, assembly GCF_036013475.1. Lineage (NCBI taxonomy): Eukaryota > Metazoa > Chordata > Aves > Columbiformes > Columbidae > Columba > Columba livia. The sequence goes on along the minus strand of NW_027043010.1, from coordinate 751,206 downwards.
CTTCCCCTAAGAAGCGGAATTCTGCAAATTGCTGCCTTTGCTCTTGAAAGGATGTCATCAGGTGGGTGTTTTGGTGTCATACACTGAAAACAGAGCAGAAACTGTGAAATATTCCCATGATATGCATGGTCCCTGCCCCAAAGCACCATGACTCAGCCTAAGGAGATCTGCAGCTTCTTTTTTTGTACTGCCAGCAGATTGTGGAAGTACAGTATAAAAACCATCCTTATGGAGAGATCTTGGTATTTTAGGCTTAGTCTAAGTGTCTCAAGTAGCTGGGGTTTTTGCTTGGGCCTAATCCATACGGTCTTATGGCTTTCCTCCTCGTCTGAAGACGAATGTGCTAGAAACTATAAAGCAAAAACATGTCCTGCAGCCTAGCCTTGCCTTGCCTGTCCTTGCCTGTCCTAGCCTTGCCTTCTTTCCTTCTCATCCTGTTCTCTGTCCCCTCCTCTCTCACTAACCCCTCGTCTGGCTGCATGTCTCTTCTTTCCTTTTCTCTCACTCTCCTGCTTCCTGCCTCTTTTCTTGCAATTCCTCCATCTCACTCCTGCAGCCCAACACTACTTTTTATTCTTCCTTCCCTTTCTCCTGCTCCCTTCACTTTCTCCCTCTGTCCCATACCTTTCTTCCCGACTTGTCTCTTGGAGACTTTGGGCCAAACTGGCCCCAAGTCTGGGCATGGTTTGACAAGTTTTCAGAGGCCTGGCTGGTGGCAGCAGGGACACCAGGCAGTGACAGGCCCGGGGCTGACAGGCTCCCCATCCCCTAGGGGGCGCCTGGCTGCCACACCCAGCTGACATAGAACCTTTGTCACAATGCCCGCTACCGTGGCGAGGATGCGGTGGCTCTGCAGGTGACAGGGACACTGCAGGACTTGATGTCAGCTCAGCAATTTCTCACTTCCCCTAAGAAGCGGAATTCTGCAAATTGCTGCCTTTGCTCTTGAAAGGATGTCATCAGGTGGGTGTTTTGGTGTCATACACTGAAAACAGAGCAGGAACTGTGAAATATTCCCATGATATGCATGGTCCCTGCCCCAAAGCACCATGACTCAGCCTAAGGAGATCTGCAGCTTATTTTTTTGTACTGCCAGCAGATTGTGGAAGTACAGTATAAAAACCATCCTTATGGAGAGATCTTGGTATTTTAGGCTTAGTCTAAGTGTCTCAAGTAGCTTGAGTTTTTGCTTGGGCCTAATCCATACGGTCCTATGGCTTTCCTCCTAGTCTGAAGACAAATGTGCTAGAAACTATAAAGCAAAAACATGTCCTGCAGCCTTGCCTTGCCTTGCCTGTCCTTGCCTGTCCCAGCCTTGCCTTATGTCCTTCTCCTCCTGTTCTCTGTCCCATCCTCTCTCACTAAGCCCTCGTCTGGCTGCATGTCTCTTCTTTCCTTTTCTCTCACTCTCCTGCTTCCTGCCTCTTTTCTTGCAATTCCTCCATCTCACTCCTGCAGCCCAACACTACTTTTTATTCTTCCTTCCCTTTCTCCTGCTCCCTTCACTTTCTCCCTCTGTCCCATATCTTTCTTCCCGACTTGTCTCTTGCAGACTTTGGGCCAAACTGGCCCCAAGTCTGGGCATGGTTTGAAAAGTTTTCAGAGGCCTGGCTGGTGGCAGCAGGGACAGCAGGCAGTGACAGGCCCGGGGCTGACAGGCTCCCCATCCCCTAGGGGGCGCCTGGCTGCCACACCCAGCTGACATAGAACCTTTGTCACAATGCCCGCTACCGTGGTGAGGATGCGGTGGCTCTGCAGGTGACAGGGACACTGCAGGACTTGGTGTCAGCTCAGCAATTTCTCACTTCCCCTAAGAAGCGGAATTCTGCAAATTGCTGCCTTTGCTCTTGAAAGGATGTCATCAGGTGGGTGTTTTGGTGTCATACACTGAAAACAGAGCAGAAACTGTGAAATATTCCCATGATATGCATGGTCCCTGCCCCAAAGCACCATGACTCAGCCTAAGGAGATCTGCAGCTTATTTTTTTGTACTGCCAGCAGATTGTGGAAGTACAGTATAAAAACCATCCTTATGGAGAGATCTTGGTATTTTAGGCTTAGTCTAAGTGTCTCAAGTAGCTGGGGTTTTTGCTTGGGCCTAATCCATACGGTCTTATGGCTTTCCTCCTCGTCTGAATACGAATGTGCTAGAAACTATAAAGCAAAAACATGTCCTGCAGCCTAGCCTTGCCTTGCCTGTCCTTGCCTGTCCTAGCCTTGCCTTATGTCCTTCTCATCCTGTTCTGTGTCCCGTCCTCTCTCACTAACCCCTCGTCTGGCTGCATGTCTCTTCTTTCCTTTTCTCTCACTCTCCTGCTTCCTGCCTCTTTTCTTGCAATTCCTCCATCTCACTCCTGCAGCCCAACACTACTTTTTATTCTTCCTTCCCTTTCTCCTGCTCCCTTCACTTTCTCCCTCTGTCCCATACCTTTCTTCCCGACTTGTCTCTTGGAGACTTTGGGCCAAACTGGCCCCAAGTCTGGGCATGGTTTGACAAGTTTTCAGAGGCCTGGCTGGTGGCAGCAGGGACACCAGGCAGTGACAGGCCCGGGGCTGACAGGCTCCCCATCCCCTAGGGGGCGCCTGGCTGCCACACCCAGCTGACATAGAACCTTTGTCACAATGCCCGCTACCGTGGCGAGGATGCGGTGGCTCTGCAGGTGACAGGGACACTGCAGGACTTGATGTCAGCTCAGCAATTTCTCACTTCCCCTAAGAAGCGGAATTCTGCAAATTGCTGCCTTTGCTCTTGAAAGGATGTCATCAGGTGGGTGTTTTGGTGTCATACACTGAAAACAGAGCAGGAACTGTGAAATATTCCCATGATATGCATGGTCCCTGCCCCAAAGCACCATGACTCAGCCTAAGGAGATCTGCAGCTTATTTTTTTGTACTGCCAGCAGATTGTGGAAGTACAGTATAAAAACCATCCTTATGGAGAGATCTTGGTATTTTAGGCTTAGTCTAAGTGTCTCAAGTAGCTTGAGTTTTTGCTTGGGCCTAATCCATACGGTCCTATGGCTTTCCTCCTAGTCTGAAGACAAATGTGCTAGAAACTATAAAGCAAAAACATGTCCTGCAGCCTTGCCTTGCCTTGCCTGTCCTTGCCTGTCCCAGCCTTGCCTTATGTCCTTCTCCTCCTGTTCTCTGTCCCATCCTCTCTCACTAAGCCCTCGTCTGGCTGCATGTCTCTTCTTTCCTTTTCTCTCACTCTCCTGCTTCCTGCCTCTTTTCTTGCAATTCCTCCATCTCACTCCTGCAGCCCAACACTACTTTTTATTCTTCCTTCCCTTTCTCCTGCTCCCTTCACTTTCTCCCTCTGTCCCATATCTTTCTTCCCGACTTGTCTCTTGCAGACTTTGGGCCAAACTGGCCCCAAGTCTGGGCATGGTTTGAAAAGTTTTCAGAGGCCTGGCTGGTGGCAGCAGGGACAGCAGGCAGTGACAGGCCCGGGGCTGACAGGCTCCCCATCCCCTAGGGGGCGCCTGGCTGCCACACCCAGCTGACATAGAACCTTTGTCACAATGCCCGCTACCGTGGCGAGGATGCGGTGGCTCTGCAGGTGACAGGGACACTGCAGGACTTGGTGTCAGCTCAGCAATTTCTCACTTCCCCTAAGAAGCGGAATTCTGCAAATTGCTGCCTTTGCTCTTGAAAGGATGTCATCAGGTGGGTGTTTTGGTGTCATACACTGAAAACAGAGCAGAAACTGTGAACTATTCCCATGATATGCATGGTCCCTTCCCCAAAGCACCATGATTCAGCCTAAGGAGATCTGCAGCTTATTGTTTTGTACTGCCAGCAGATTGTGGAAGTACAGTATAAAAACCATCCTTATGGAGAGATCTTGGTATTTTAGGCTTAGTCTAAGTGTCTCAAGTAGCTGGGGTTTTTGCTTGGGCCTAATCCATACGGTCTTATGGCTTTCCTCCTCGTCTGAAGACGAATGTGCTAGAAACTACAAAGCAAAAACATGTCCTGCAGCCTAGCCTTGCCTTGCCTGTCCTTGCCTGTCCTAGCCTTGCCTTATGTCCTTCTCATCCTGTTCTGTGTCCCGTCCTCTCTCACTAACCCCTCGTCTGGCTGCATGTCTCTTCTTTCCTTTTCTCTCACTCTCCTGCTTCCTGCCTCTTTTCTTGCAATTCCTCCATCTCACTCCTGCAGTCCAACACTACTTTTTATTCTTCCTTCCCTTTCTCCTGCTCCCTTCGCTTTCTCCCTCTGTCCCATACCTTTCTTCCCGACTTGTCTCTTGGAGACTTTGAGCCAAACTGGCCCCAAGTCTGGGCATGGTTTGACAAGTTTTCAGAGGCCTGGCTGGTGGCAGCAGGGACACCAGGCAGTGACAGGCCCGGGGCTGACAGGATCCCCATCCCCTAGGGGGCGCCTGGCTGCCACACCCAGCTGACATAGAACCTTTGTCACAATGCCCGCTACCGTGGCGAGGATGCGGTGGCTCTGCAGGTGACAGGGACACTGCAGGACTTGGTGTCAGCTCAGCAATTTCTCACTTCCCCTAAGAAGCGGAATTCTGCAAATTGCTGCCTTTGCTCTTGAAAGGATGTCATCAGGTGGGTGTTTTGGTGTCATACACTGAAAACAGAGCAGAAACTGTGAAATATTCCCATGATATGCATGGTCCCTGCCCCAAAGCACCATGACTCAGCCTAAGGAGATCTGCAGCTTATTTTTTTGTACTGCCAGCAGATTGTGGAAGTACAGTATAAAAACCATCCTTATGGAGAGATCTTGGTATTTTAGGCTTAGTCTAAGTGTCTCAAGTAGCTGGGGTTTTTGCTTGGGCCTAATCCATACGGTCTTATGGCTTTCCTCCTAGTCTGAAGACGAATGAGCTAGAAACTATAAAGCAAAAACATGTCCTGCAGCCTAGCCTTGCCTTGCCTCTCCTTGCCTGTCCTAGCCTTGCCTTATGTCCTTCTCATCCTGTTCTCTGTCCCATCCTCTCTCACTAAGCCCTCGTCTGGCTGCATATCTCTTCTTTCCTTTTCTCTCACTCTCCTGCTTCCTGCCTCTTTTCTTGCAATTCCTCCATCTCACTCCTGCAGCCCAACACTACTTTTTATACTTCCTACCCTTTCTCCTGCTCCCTTCACTTTCTCCCTCTGTCCCATATCTTTCTTCCCGACTTGTCTCTTGCAGACTTTGGGCCAAACTGGCCCCAAGTCTGGGCATGGTTTGAAAAGTTTTCAGAGGCCTGGCTGGTGGCAGCAGGGACAGCAGGCAGTGACAGGCCCGGGGCTGACAGGCTCCCCATCCCCTAGGGAGCGCCTGGCTGCCACACCCAGCTGACATAGAACCTTTGTCACAATGCCCGCTACCATGGCGAGGATGCGGTGGCTCTGCAGGTGACAGGGACACTGCAGGACTTGGTGTCAGCTCAGCAATTTCTCACTTCCCCTAAGAAGCGGAATTCTGCAAATTGCTGCCTTTGCTCTTGAAAGGATGTCATCAGGTGGGTGTTTTGGTGTCATACCCTGAAAACAGAGCAGAAACTGTGAAATATTCCCATGATATGCATGGTCCCTGCCCCAAAGCACCATGACTCAGCCTAAGGAGATCTGCAGCTTATTTTTTTGTACTGCCAGCAGATTGTGGAAGTACAGTATAAAAACCATCCTTATGGAGAGATCTTGGTATTTTAGGCTTAGTCTAAGTGTCTCAAGTAGCTGGGGTTTTTGCTTGGGCCTAATCCATACGGTCTTATGGCTTTCCTCCTCGTCTGTAGACGAATGTGCTAGAAACTATAAAGCTAAAACATGTCCTGCAGCCTAGCCTTGCCTTGCCTGTCCTTGCCTGTCCTAGCCTTGCCTTATGTCCGTCTCATCCTGTTCTGTGTCCCATCCTCTCTCACTAACCCCTCGTCTGGCTGCATGTCTCTTCTTTCCTTTTCTCTCACTCTCCTGCTTCCTGCCTCTTTTCTTGCAATTCCTCCATCTCACTCCTGCAGCCCAACACTACTTTTTATTCTTCCTTCCCTTTCTCCTGCTCCCTTCGCTTTCTCCCTCTGTCCCATATCTTTCTTCCCGACTTGTCTCTTGCAGACTTTGGGCCAAACTGGCCCCAAGTCTGGGCATGGTTTGACAAGTTTTCAGAGGCCTGGCTGGTGGTAGCAGGGACACCAGGCAGCGACAGGCCCGGGGCTGACAGGCTCCCCATCCCCTAGGGGGCGCCTGGCTGCCACACCCAGCTGACATAGAACCTTTGTCACAATGCCCGCTACCGTGGCGAGGATGCGGTGGCTCTGCAGGTGACAGGGACACTGCAGGACTTGGTGTCAGCTCAGCAATTTCTCACTTCCCCTAAGAAGCGGAATTCTGCAAATTGCTGCCTTTGCTCTTGAAAGGATGTCATCAGGTGGGTGTTTTGGTGTCATACCCTGAAAACAGAGCAGAAACTGTGAAATATTCCCATGATATGCATGGTCCCTGCCCCAAAGCACCATGACTCAGCCTAAGGAGATCTGCAGCTTATTTTTTTGTACTGCCAGCAGATTGTGGAAGTACAGTATAAAAACCATCCTTATGGAGAGATCTTGGTATTTTAGGCTTAGTCTAAGTGTCTCAAGTAGCTGGGGTTTTTGCTTGGGCCTAATCCATACGGTCTTATGGCTTTCCTCCTCGTCTGAAGACGAATGTGCTAGAAACTATAAAGCAAAAACATGTCCTGCAGCCTAGCCTTGCCTTGCCTGTCCTTGCCTGTCCTAGCCTTGCCTTATGTCCTTCTCATCCTGTTCTCTGTCCCATCCTCTCTCACTAAGCCCTCGTCTGGCTGCATGTCTCTTCTTTCCTTTTCTCTCACTCTCCTGCTTCCTGCCTCTTTTCTTGCAATTCCTCCATCTCACTCCTGCAGTCCAACACTACTTTTTATTCTTCCTTCCCTTTCTCCTGCTCCCTTCGCTTTCTCCCTCTGTCCCATACCTTTCTTCCCGACTTGTCTCTTGGAGACTTTGAGCCAAACTGGCCCCAAGTCTGGGCATGGTTTGACAAGTTTTCAGAGGCCTGGCTGGTGGCAGCAGGGACACCAGGCAGTGACAGGCCCGGGGCTGACAGGATCCCCATCCCCTAGGGGGCGCCTGGCTGCCACACCCAGCTGACATAGAACCTTTGTCACAATGCCCGCTACCGTGGCGAGGATGCGGTGGCTCTGCAGGTGACAGGGACACTGCAGGACTTGGTGTCAGCTCAGCAATTTCTCACTTCCCCTAAGAAGCGGAATTCTGCAAATTGCTGCCTTTGCTCTTGAAAGGATGTCATCAGGTGGGTGTTTTGGTGTCATACACTGAAAACAGAGCAGAAACTGTGAAATATTCCCATGATATGCATGGTCCCTGCCCCAAAGCACCATGACTCAGCCTAAGGAGATCTGCAGCTTATTTTTTTGTACTGCCAGCAGATTGTGGAAGTACAGTATAAAAACCATCCTTATGGAGAGATCTTGGTATTTTAGGCTTAGTCTAAGTGTCTCAAGTAGCTGGGGTTTTTGCTTGGGCCTAATCCATACGGTCTTATGGCTTTCCTCCTAGTCTGAAGACGAATGAGCTAGAAACTATAAAGCAAAAACATGTCCTGCAGCCTAGCCTTGCCTTGCCTCTCCTTGCCTGTCCTAGCCTTGCCTTATGTCCTTCTCATCCTGTTCTCTGTCCCATCCTCTCTCACTAAGCCCTCGTCTGGCTGCATATCTCTTCTTTCCTTTTCTCTCACTCTCCTGCTTCCTGCCTCTTTTCTTGCAATTCCTCCATCTCACTCCTGCAGCCCAACACTACTTTTTATACTTCCTACCCTTTCTCCTGCTCCCTTCACTTTCTCCCTCTGTCCCATATCTTTCTTCCCGACTTGTCTCTTGCAGACTTTGGGCCAAACTGGCCCCAAGTCTGGGCATGGTTTGAAAAGTTTTCAGAGGCCTGGCTGGTGGCAGCAGGGACAGCAGGCAGTGACAGGCCCGGGGCTGACAGGCTCCCCATCCCCTAGGGAGCGCCTGGCTGCCACACCCAGCTGACATAGAACCTTTGTCACAATGCCCGCTACCATGGCGAGGATGCGGTGGCTCTGCAGGTGACAGGGACACTGCAGGACTTGGTGTCAGCTCAGCAATTTCTCACTTCCCCTAAGAAGCGGAATTCTGCAAATTGCTGCCTTTGCTCTTGAAAGGATGTCATCAGGTGGGTGTTTTGGTGTCATACCCTGAAAACAGAGCAGAAACTGTGAAATATTCCCATGATATGCATGGTCCCTGCCCCAAAGCACCATGACTCAGCCTAAGGAGATCTGCAGCTTATTTTTTTGTACTGCCAGCAGATTGTGGAAGTACAGTATAAAAACCATCCTTATGGAGAGATCTTGGTATTTTAGGCTTAGTCTAAGTGTCTCAAGTAGCTGGGGTTTTTGCTTGGGCCTAATCCATACGGTCTTATGGCTTTCCTCCTCGTCTGTAGACGAATGTGCTAGAAACTATAAAGCTAAAACATGTCCTGCAGCCTAGCCTTGCCTTGCCTGTCCTTGCCTGTCCTAGCCTTGCCTTATGTCCGTCTCATCCTGTTCTGTGTCCCATCCTCTCTCACTAACCCCTCGTCTGGCTGCATGTCTCTTCTTTCCTTTTCTCTCACTCTCCTGCTTCCTGCCTCTTTTCTTGCAATTCCTCCATCTCACTCCTGCAGCCCAACACTACTTTTTATTCTTCCTTCCCTTTCTCCTGCTCCCTTCGCTTTCTCCCTCTGTCCCATATCTTTCTTCCCGACTTGTCTCTTGCAGACTTTGGGCCAAACTGGCCCCAAGTCTGGGCATGGTTTGACAAGTTTTCAGAGGCCTGGCTGGTGGTAGCAGGGACACCAGGCAGCGACAGGCCCGGGGCTGACAGGCTCCCCATCCCCTAGGGGGCGCCTGGCTGCCACACCCAGCTGACATAGAACCTTTGTCACAATGCCCGCTACCGTGGCGAGGATGCGGTGGCTCTGCAGGTGACAGGGACACTGCAGGACTTGGTGTCAGCTCAGCAATTTCTCACTTCCCCTAAGAAGCGGAATTCTGCAAATTGCTGCCTTTGCTCTTGAAAGGATGTCATCAGGTGGGTGTTTTGGTGTCATACCCTGAAAACAGAGCAGAAACTGTGAAATATTCCCATGATATGCATGGTCCCTGCCCCAAAGCACCATGACTCAGCCTAAGGAGATCTGCAGCTTATTTTTTTGTACTGCCAGCAGATTGTGGAAGTACAGTATAAAAACCATCCTTATGGAGAGATCTTGGTATTTTAGGCTTAGTCTAAGTGTCTCAAGTAGCTGGGGTTTTTGCTTGGGCCTAATCCATACGGTCTTATGGCTTTCCTCCTCGTCTGAAGACGAATGTGCTAGAAACTATAAAGCAAAAACATGTCCTGCAGCCTAGCCTTGCCTTGCCTGTCCTTGCCTGTCCTAGCCTTGCCTTATGTCCTTCTCATCCTGTTCTCTGTCCCATCCTCTCTCACTAAGCCCTCGTCTGGCTGCATGTCTCTTCTTTCCTTTTCTCTCACTCTCCTGCTTCCTGCCTCTTTTCTTGCAATTCCTCCATCTCACTCCTGCAGCCCAACACTACTTTTTATTCTTCCTTCCCTTTCTCCTGCTCCCTTCGCTTTCTCCCTCTGTCCCATATCTTTCTTCCCGACTTGTCTCTTGGAGACTTCGGGCCAAACTGGCCCCAAGTCTGGGCATGGTTTGACAAGTTTTCAGAGGCCTGGCTGGTGGCAGCAGGGACACCAGGCAGTGACAGGCCCGGGGCTGACAGGCTCCCCATCCCCTAGGGGGCGCCTGGCTGCCACACCCAGCTGACATAGAACCTTTGTCACAATGCCCGCTACCGTGGCGAGGATGCGGTGGCTCTGCAGGTGACAGGGACACTGCAGGACTTGGTGTCAGCTCAGCAATTTCTCACTTCCCCTAAGAAGCGGAATTCTGCAAATTGCTGCCTTTGCTCTTGAAAGGATGTCATCAGGTGGGTGTTTTGGTGTCATACCCTGAAGACAGAGCAGAAACTGTGAAATATTCCCATGATATGCATGGTCCCTGCCCCAAAGCACCATGACTCAGCCTAAGGAGATCTGCAGCTTATTTTTTTGTACTGCCAGCAGATTGTGGAAGTACAGTATAAAAACCATCCTTATGGAGAGATCTTGGTATTTTAGGCTTAGTCTGAGTGTCTCAAGTAGCTGGGGTTTCTGCTTGGGCCTAATCCATACGGTCTTATGGCTTTCCTCCTCGACTGAAGACGAATGTGCTAGAAACTATAAAGCAAAAACATGTCCTGCAGCCTAGCCTTGCCTTGCCTGTCCTTGCCTGTCCTAGCCTTGCCTTATGTCCTTCTCATCCTGTTCTCTGTCCCATCCTCTCTCACTAAGCCCTCGTCTGGCTGCATGTCTCTTCTTTCCTTTTCTCTCACTCTCCTGCTTCCTGCCTCTTTTCTTGCAATTCCTCCATCTCACTCCTGCAGCCCAACACTACTTTTTATTCTTCCTTCCCTTTCTCCTGCTCCCTTCGCTTTCTCCCTCTGTCCCATATCTTTCTTCCCGACTTGTCTCTTGGAGACTTTGGGCCAAACTGGCCCCATGTCTGGGCATGGTTTGACAAGTTTTCAGAGGCCTGGCTGGTGGCAGCTGGGACACCAGGCAGTGACAGGCCCGGGGCTGACAGGCTCCCCATCCCCTAGGGGGCGCCTGGCTGCCACACCCAGCTGACATAGAACCTTTGTCACAATGCCCGCTACCGTGGCGAGGATGCGGAGGCTCTGCAGGTGACAGGGACACTGAAGGACTTGGTGTCAGCTCAGCAATTTCTCACTTCCCCTAAGAAGCGGAATTCTGCCAATTGCTGCCTTTGCTCTTGAAAGGATGTCATCAGGTGGGTGTTTTGGTGTCATACACTGAAAACAGAGCAGAAACTGTGAACTATTCCCATGATATGCATGGTCCCTGCCCCAAAGCACCATGACTCAGCCTAAGGAGATCTGCAGCTTATTTTTTTGTACTGCCAGCAGATTGTGGAAGTACAGTATAAAAACCATCCTTATGGAGAGATCTTGGTATTTTAGGCTTAGTCTAAGTGTCTCAAGTAGCTGGGGTTTCTGCTTGGGCCTAATCCATACGGTCTTATGGCTTTCCTCCTCGTCTGTAGATGAATGTGCTAGAAACTGTAAAGCAAAAACATGTCCTGCAGCCTAGCCTTGCCTTGCCTGTCCTTGCCTGTCCTAGCCTTGCCTTATGTCCTTCTCATCCTGTTCTGTGTCCCGTCCTCTCTCACTAAGCCCTCGTCTGGCTGCATACCTCTTCTTTCCTTTTCTCTCACTCTCCTGCTTCCTGCCTCTTGTCTTGCAATTCCTCCATCTCACTCCTGCAGCCCAACACTACTTTTTATACTTCCTACCCTTTCTCCTGCTCCCTTCGCTTTCTCCCTCTGTCCCATATCTTTCTTCCCGACTTGTCTCTTGCAGACTTTGGGCCAAACTGGCCCCAAGTCTGGGCATGGTTTGACAAGTTTTCAGAGGCCTGGCTGGTGGCAGCAGGGACACCAGGCAGTGACAGGCCCGGGGCTGACAGGCTCCCCATCCCCTAGGGGTCGCCTGGCTGCCACACCCAGCTGACATAGAACCTTTGTCACAATGCCCGCTACCGTGGCGAGGATGCGGTGGCTCTGCAGGTGACAGGGACACTGCAGGACTTGGTGTCAGCTCAGCAATTTCTCACTTCCCCTAAGAAGCGGAATTCTGCAAATTGCTGCCTTTGCTCTTGAAAGGATGTCATCAGGTGGGTGTTTTGGTGTCATACACTGAAAACAGAGCAGAAACTGTGAAATATTCCCATGATATGCATGGTCCTTCCCCCAAAGCAAAATGACTCAGCCTAAGGAGACCTGCAGCTTATTTTTTTGTACTGCCAGCAGATTGTGGAAGTACAGTATAAAAACCATCCTTATGGAGAGATCTTGGTATTTTAGGCTTAGTCTAAGTGTCTCAAGTAGCTGGGGTTTTTGCTTGGGCCTAATCCATACGGTCTTATGGCTTTCCTCCTCGTCTGAAGACGAATGTGCTAGAAACTACAAAGCAAAAACATGTCCTGCAGCCTAGCCTTGCCTTGCCTGTCCTTGCCTGTCCTAGCCTTGCCTTATGTCCTTCTCATCCTATTCTCTGTCCCATCCTCTCTCACTAAGCCCTCGTCTGGGTGCATGTCACTTCTTTCCTTTTCTCTCACTCTCCTGCTTCCCGCCTCTTTTCTTGCAATTCCTCCATCTCACTCCTGCAGCCCAACACTACTTTTTATTCTTCCTTCCCTTTCTCCTGCTCCCTTCGCTTTCTCCCTCTGTCCCATATCTTTCTTCCCGACTTGTCTCTTGGAGACTTTGGGCCAAACTGGCCCCAAGTCTGGGCATGGTTTGACAAGTTTTCAGAGGCCTGGCTGGTGGCAGCAGGGACAACAGGCAGTGACAGGCCCGGGGCTGACAGGCTCCCCATCCCCTAGGGGGCGCCTGGCTGCCACACCCAGCTGACATAGAACCTTTGTCACAATGCCCGCTACCGTGGTGAGGATGCGGTGGCTCTGCAGGTGACAGGGACACTGCAGGACTTGGTGTCAGCTCAGCAATTTCTCACTTCCCCTAAGAAGCGGAATTCTGCAAATTGCTGCCTTTGCTCTTGAAAGGATGTCATCAGGTGGGTGTTTTGGTGTCATACACTGAAAACAGAGCAGAAACTGTGAAATATTCCCATGATATGCATGGTCCCTGCCCCAAAGCACCATGACTCAGCCTAAGGAGATCTGCAGCTTATTTTTTTGTTCTGCCAGCAGATTGTGGAAGTACAGTATAAAAACCATCCTTATGGAGAGATCTTGGTATTTTAGGCTTAGTCTAAGTGTCTCAAGTAGCTGGGGTTTTTGCTTGGGCCTAATCCATACGGTCTTATGGCTTTCCTCCTCATCTGAAGACGAATGTGCTAGAAACTATAAAGCAAAAACATGTCCTGCAGCCTAGCCTTGCCTTGCCTGTCCTTGCCTGTCCTAGCCTTGCCTTATGTCCGTCTCATCCTGTTCTGTGTCCCATCCTCTCTCACTAACCCCTCGTCTGGCTGCATGTCTCTTCTTTCCTTTTCTCTCACTCTCCTGCTTCCTGCCTCTTTTCTTGCAATTCCTCCATCTCACTCCTGCAGCCCAACACTACTTTTTATTCTTCCTTCCCTTTCTCCTGCTCCCTTCGCTTTCTCCCTCTGTCCCATATCTTTCTTCCCGACTTGTCTCTTGGAGACTTTGGGCCAAACTGGCCCCAAGTCTGGGCATGGTTTGACAAGTTTTCAGAGGCCTGGCTGGTGGTAGCAGGGACACCAGGCAGTGACAGGCCCGGGGCTGACAGGCTCCCCATCCCCTAGGGGGCGCCTGGCTGCCACACCCAGCTGACATAGAACCTTTGTCACAATGCCCGCTACCGTGGCGAGGATGCGGTGGCTCTGCAGGTGACAGGGACACTGCAGGACTTGGTGTCAGCTCAGCAATTTCTCACTTCCCCTAAGAAGCGGAATTCTGCAAATTGCTGCCTTTGCTCTTGAAAGGATGTCATCAGGTGGGTGTTTTGGTGTCATACCCTGAAAACAGAGCAGAAACTGTGAAATATTCCCATGATATGCATGGTCCCTGCCCCAAAGCACCATGACTCAGCCGAAGGAGATCTGCAGCTTATTTTTTTGTACTGCCAGCAGATTGTGGAAGTACAGTATAAAAACCATCCTTATGGAGAGATCTTGGTATTTTAGGCTTAGTCTAAGTGTCTCAAGTAGCTGGGGTTTTTGCTTGGGCCTAATCCATACGGTCTTATGGCTTTCCTCCTCGTCTGAAGACGAATGTGCTAGAAACTATAAAGCAAAAACATGTCCTGCAGCCTAGCCTTGCCTTGCCTGTCCTTGCCTGTCCTAGCCTTGCCTTATGTCCTTCTCATCCTGTTCTCTGTCCCATCCTCTCTCACTAAGCCCTCGTCTGGCTGCATGTCTCTTCTTTCCTTTTCTCTCACTCTCCTGCTTCCTGCCTCTTTTCTTGCAATTCCTCCATCTCACTCCTGCAGCCCAACACTACTTTTTATTCTTCCTTCCCTTTCTCCTGCTCCCTTCGCTTTCTCCCTCTGTCCCATATCTTTCTTCCCGACTTGTCTCTTGGAGACTTCGGGCCAAACTGGCCCCAAGTCTGGGCATGGTTTGACAAGTTTTCAGAGGCCTGGCTGGTGGCAGCAGGGACACCAGGCAGTGACAGGCCCGGGGCTGACAGGCTCCCCATCCCCTAGGGGGCGCCTGGCTGCCACACCCAGCTGACATAGAACCTTTGTCACAATGCCCGCTACCGTGGCGAGGATGCGGTGGCTCTGCAGGTGACAGGGACACTGCAGGACTTGGTGTCAGCTCAGCAATTTCTCACTTCCCCTAAGAAGCGGAATTCTGCAAATTGCTGCCTTTGCTCTTGAAAGGATGTCATCAGGTGGGTGTTTTGGTGTCATACCCTGAAGACAGAGCAGAAACTGTGAAATATTCCCATGATATGCATGGTCCCTGCCCCAAAGCACCATGACTCAGCCTAAGGAGATCTGCAGCTTATTTTTTTGTACTGCCAGCAGATTGTGGAAGTACAGTATAAAAACCATCCTTATGGAGAGATCTTGGTATTTTAGGCTTAGTCTAAGTGTCTCAAGTAGCTGGGGTTTCTGCTTGGGCCTAATCCATACGGTCTTATGGCTTTCCTCCTCGACTGAAGACGAATGTGCTAGAAACTATAAAGCAAAAACATGTCCTGCAGCCTAGCCTTGCCTTGCCTGTCCTTGCCTGTCCTAGCCTTGCCTTATGTCCTTCTCATCCTGTTCTCTGTCCCATCCTCTCTCACTAAGCCCTCGTCTGGCTGCATGTCTCTTCTTTCCTTTTCTCTCACTCTCCTGCTTCCTGCCTCTTTTCTTGCAATTCCTCCATCTCACTCCTGCAGCCCAACACTACTTTTTATTCTTCCTTCCCTTTCTCCTGCTCCCTTCGCTTTCTCCCTCTGTCCCATATCTTTCTTCCCGACTTGTCTCTTGGAGACTTTGGGCCAAACTGGCCCCAAGTCTGGGCATGGTTTGACAAGTTTTCAGAGGCCTGGCTGGTGGCAGCTGGGACACCAGGCAGTGACAGGCCCGGGGCTGACAGGCTCCCCATCCCCTAGGGGGCGCCTGGCTGCCACACCCAGCTGACATAGAACCTTTGTCACAATGCCCGCTACCGTGGCGAGGATGCGGAGGCTCTGCAGGTGACAGGGACACTGAAGGACTTGGTGTCAGCTCAGCAATTTCTCACTTCCCCTAAGAAGCGGAATTCTGCCAATTGCTGCCTTTGCTCTTGAAAGGATGTCATCAGGTGGGTGTTTTGGTGTCATACACTGAAAACAGAGCAGAAACTGTGAACTATTCCCATGATATGCATGGTCCCTGCCCCAAAGCACCATGACTCAGCCTAAGGAGATCTGCAGCTTATTTTTTTGTACTGCCAGCAGATTGTGGAAGTACAGTATAAAAACCATCCTTATGGAGAGATCTTGGTATTTTAGGCTTAGTCTAAGTGTCTCAAGTAGCTGGGGTTTCTGCTTGGGCCTAATCCATACGGTCTTATGGCTTTCCTCCTGGTCTGAAGACGAATGTGCTAGAAACTATAAAGCAAAAACATGTCCTGCAGCCTAGCCTTGCCTTGCCTGTCCTTGCCTGTCCTAGCCTTGCCTTATGTCCGTCTCATCCTGTTCTCTGTCCCATCCTCTCTCACTAAGCCCTCGTCTGGCTGCATGTCTCTTCTTTCCTTTTCTCTCACTCTCCTGCTTCCTGCCTCTTGTCTTGCAATTCCTCCATCTCACTCCTGCAGCCCAACACTACTTTTTATTCTTCCTTCCCTTTCTCCTGCTCCCTTCGCTTTCTCCCTCTGTCCCATATCTTTCTTCCCGACTTGTCTCTTGGAGACTTTGGGCCAAACTGGCCCCAAGTCTGGGCATGGTTTGACAAGTTTTCAGAGGCCTGGCTGGTGGCAGCAGGGACACCAGGCAGTGACAGGCCCGGGGCTGACAGGCTCCCCATCCCCTAGGGGGCGCCTGGCTGCCACACCCAGCTGACAAAGAACCTTTGTCACAATGCCCGCTACTGTGGTGAGGATGCGGTGGCTCTGCAGGTGACAGGGACACTGCAGGACTTGGTGTCAGCTCAGCAATTTCTCACTTCCCCTAAGAAGCGGAATTCTGCAAATTGCTGCCTTTGCTCTTGAAAGGATGTCATCAGGTGGGTGTTTTGGTGTCATACACTGAAAACAGAGCAGAAACTGTGAAATATTCCCATGATATGCATGGTCCCTGCCCCAAAGCACCATGACTCAGCCTAAGGAGATCTGCAGCTTATTTTTTTGTACTGCCAGCAGATTGTGGAAGTACAGTATAAAAACCATCCTTATGGAGAGATCTTGGTATTTTAGGCTTAGTCTAAGTGTCTCAAGTAGCTGGGGTTTCTGCTTGGGCCTAATCCAGACGGTCTTATGGCTTTCCTCCTAGTCTGAAGACGAATGTGCTAGAAACTATAAAGCAAAAATATGTCCTGCAGCCTAGCCTTGCCTTGCCTGTCCTTGCCTGTCCTAGCCTTGCCTTATGTCCGTCTCATCCTGTTCTCTGTCCCATCCTCTCTCACTAAGCCCTCGTCTGGCTGCATGTCTCTTCTTTCCTTTTCTCTCACTCTCCTGCTTCCTGCCTCTTTTCTTGCAATTCCTCCATCTCACTCCTGCAGCCCAACACTACTTTTTATTCTTCCTTCCATTTCTCCTGCTCCCTTCGCTTTCTCCCTCTGTCCCATATCTTTCTTCCCGACTTGTCTCTTGGAGACTTTGGGCCAAACTGGCCCCAAGTCTGGGCATGGTTTGACAAGTTTTCAGAGGCCTGGCTGGTGGTAGCAGGGACACCAGGCAGTGACAGGCCCGGGGCTGACAGGCTCCCCATCCCCTAGGGGGCGCCTGGCTGCCACACCCAGCTGACATAGAACCTTTGTCACAATGCCCGCTACCGTGGCGAGGATGCGGTGGCTCTGCAGGTGACAGGGACACTGCAGGACTTGGTGTCAGCTCAGCAATTTCTCACTTCCCCGAAGAAGCGGAATTCTGCAAATTGCTGCCTTTGCTCTTGAAAGGATGTCATCAGGTGGGTGTTTTGGTGTCATACACTGAAAACAGAGCAGAAACTGTGAACTATTCCCATGATATGCATGGTCCCTGCCCCAAAGCACCATGACTCAGCCTAAGGAGATCTGCAGCTTATTTTTTTGTTCTGCCAGCAGATTGTGGAAGTACAGTATAAAAACCATCCTTATGGAGAGATCTTGGTATTTTAGGCTTAGTCTAAGTGTCTCAAGTAGCTGGGGTTTTTGCTTGGGCCTAATCCATACGGTCTCATGGCTTTCCTCCTCGTCTGAAGACGAATGTGCTAGAAACTATAAAGCAAAAACATGTCCTGCAGCCTAGCCTTGCCTTGCCTGTCCTTGCCTGTCCCAGCCTTGCCTTCTTTCCTTCTCATCCTGTTCTGTGTCCCATCCTCTCTCACTAAGCCCTCGTCTGGCTGCATGTCTCTTCTTTCCTTTTCTCTCACTCTCCTGCTTCCTGCCTCTTTTCTTGCAATTCCTCCATCTCACTCCTGCAGCCCAACACTACTTTTTATTCTTCCTTCCCTTTCTCCTGCTCCCTTCGCTTTCTCCCTCTGTCCCATATCTTCCTTCCCGACTTGTCTCTTGGAGACTTTGGGCCAAACTGGCCCCAAGTCTGGGCATGGTTTGACAAGTTTTCAGAGGCCTGGCTGGTGGCAGCAGGGACACCAGGCAGTGACAGGCCCGGGGCTGACAGGCTCCCCATCCCCTAGGGGGCGCCTGGCTGCCACACCCAGCTGACATAGAACCTTTGTCACAATGCCCGCTACTGTGGCGAGGATGCGGTGGCTCTGCAGGTGACAGGGACACTGCAGGACTTGGTGTCAGCTCAGCAATTTCTCACTTCCCCTAAGAAGCGGAATTCTGCAAATTGCTGCCTTTGCTCTTGAAAGGATGTCATCAGGTGGGTGTTTTGGTGTCATACACTGAAAACAGAGCAGAAACTGTGAACTATTCCCATGATATGCATGGTCCCTGCCCCAAAGCACCATGATTCAGCCTAAGGAGATCTGCAGCTTATTTTTTTGTACTGCCAGCAGATTGTGGAAGTACAGTATAAAAACCATCCTTATGGAGAGATCTTGGTATTTTAGGCTTAGTCTAAGTGTCTCAAGTAGCTGGGGTTTCTGCTTGGGCCTAATCCATACGGTCTTATGGCTTTCCTCCTCGTCTGAAGACAAATGTGCTAGAAACTATAAATCAAAAACATGTCCTGCAGACTAGCCTTGCCTTGCCTGTCCTTGCCTGTCCTAGCCTTGCCTTATGTCCTTCTCATCCTGTTCTCTGTCCCATCCTCTCTCACTAAGCCCTCGTCTGGCTGCATGTCTCTTCTTTCCTTTTCTCTCACTCTCCTGCCTCCCGCCTCTTTTCTTGCAATTCCTCCATCTCACTCCTGCAGCCCAACACTACTTTTTATTCTTCCTTCCCTTTCTCCTGCTCCCTTCGCTTTCTCCCTCTGTCCCATATCTTTCTTCCCGACTTGTCTCTTGGAGACTTTGGGCCAAACTGGCCCCATGTCTGGGCATGCTTTGACAAGTTTTCAGAGGCCTGGCTGGTGGCAGCTGGGACACCAGGCAGTGACAGGCCCGGGGCTGACAGGCTCCCCATCCCCTAGGGGGCGCCTGGCTGCCACACCCAGCTGACATAGAACCTTTGTCACAATGCCCGCTACCGTGGCGAGGATGCGGTGGCTCTGCAGGTGACAGGGACACTGCAGGACTTGGTGTCAGCTCAGCAATTTCTCACTTCCCCTAAGAAGCGGAATTCTGCAAATTGCTGCCTTTGCTCTTGAAAGGATGTCATCAGGTGGGTGTTTTGGTGTCATACCCTGAAGACAGAGCAGAAACTGTGAAATATTCCCATGATATGCATGGTCCCTGCCCCAAAGCACCGTGACTCAGCCTAAGGAGATCTGCAGCTTCTTTTTTTGTACTGCCAGCAGATTGTGGAAGTACAGTATAAAAACCATCCTTATGGAGAGATCTTGGTATTTTAGGCTTAGTCTAAGTGTCTCAAGTAGCTGGGGTTTTTGCTTGGGCCTAATCCATACGGTCTTATGGCTTTCCTCCTCGTCTGAAGACGAATGTGCTAGAAACTATAAAGCAAAAACATGTCCTGCAGCCTAGCCTTGCCTTGCCTGTCCTTGCCTGTCCTAGCCTTGCCTTATGTCCGTCTCATCCTGTTCTCTGTCCCATCCTCTCTCACTAAGCCCTCGTCTGGCTGCATGTCTCTTCTTTCCTTTTCTCTCACTCTCCTGCTTCCTGCCTCTTTTCTTGCAATTCCTCCATCTCACTCCTGCAGCCCAACACTACTTTTTATTCTTCCTTCCCTTTCTCCTGCTCCCTTCGCTTTCTCCCTCTGTCCCATATCTTTCTTCCCGACTTGTCTCTTGGAGACTTTGGGCCAAACTGGCCCCAAGTCTGGGCATGGTTTGACAAGTTTTCAGAGGCCTGGCTGGTGGCAGCAGGGACACCAGGCAGTGACAGGCCCGGGGCTGACAGGCTCCCCATCCCCTAGGGGGCGCCTGGCTGCCACACCCAGCTGACATAGAACCTTTGTCACAATGCCCGCTACCGTGGCGAGGATGCGGTGGCTCTGCAGGTGACAGGGACACTGCAGGACTTGGTGTCAGCTCAGCAATTTCTCACTTCCCCTAAGAATCGGAATTCTGCAAATTGCTGCCTTTGCTCTTGAAAGGATGTCATCAGGTGGGTGTTTTGGTGTCATACACTGAAAACAGAGCAGAAACTGTGAAATATTCCCATGATATGCATGGTCCCTGCCCCAAAGCACCATGATTCAGCCTAAGGAGATCTGCAGCTTATTTTTTTGTACTGTGAGCAGATTGTGGAAGTACAGTATAAAAACCATCCTTATGGAGAGATCTTGGTATTTTAGGCTTAGTCTAAGTGTCTCAAGTAGCTGGGGTTTTTGCTTGGGCCTAATCCATACGGTCTCATGGCTTTCCTCCTCGTCTGAAGACGAATGTGCTAGAAACTATAAAGCAAAAACATGTCCTGCAGCCTAGCCTTGCCTTGCCTGTCCTTGCCTGTCCCAGCCTTTCCTTCTTTCCTTCTCATCCTGTTCTGTGTCCCATCCTCTCTCACTAAGCCCTCGTCTGGCTGCATGTCTCTTCTTTCCTTTTCTCTCACTCTCCTGCTTCCTGCCTCTTTTCTTGCAATTCCTCCATCTCACTCCTGCAGCCCAACACTACTTTTTATTCTTCCTTCCCTTTCTCCTGCTCCCTTCGCTTTCTCCCTCTGTCCCCTATCTTTCTTCCCGACTTGTCTCTTGCACACTTTGGGCCAAACTGGCCCCAAGTCTGGGCATGGTTTGACAAGTTTTCAGAGGCCTGGCTGGTGGTAGCAGGGACACCAGGCAGTGACAGGCCCGGGGCTGACAGGCTCCCCATCCCCTAGGGGTCGCCTGGCTGCCACACCCAGCTGACATAGAACCTTTGTCACAATGCCCGCTACCGTGGCGAGGATGCGGTGGCTCTGCAGGTGACAGGGACACTGCAGGACTTGGTGTCAGCTCAGCAATTTCTCACTTCCCCTAAGAAGCGGAATTCTGCAAATTGCTGCCTTTGCTCTTGAAAGGATGTCATCAGGTGGGTGTTTTGGTGTCATACACTGAAAACAGAGCAGAAACTGTGAAATATTCCCATGATATGCATGGTCCCTGCCCCAAAGCACCATGACTCAGCCTAAGGAGATCTGCAGCTTATTTTTTTGTACTGCCAGCAGATTGTGGAAGTACAGTATAAAAACCATCCTTATGGAGAGATCTTGGTATTTTAGGCTTAGTCTAAGTGTCTCAAGTAGCTGGGGTTTCTGCTTGGGCCTAATCCATACGGTCTTATGGCTTTCCTCCTCGTCTGAAGACAAATGTGCTAGAAACTATAAAGCAAAAACATGTCCTGCAGACTAGCCTTGCCTTGCCTGTCCTTGCCTGTCCTAGCCTTGCCTTATGTCCGTCTCATCCTGTTCTCTGTCCCATCCTCTCTCACTAAGCCCTCGTCTGGCTGCATGTCTCTTCTTTCCTTTTCTCTCACTCTCCTGCTTCCTGCCTCTTTTCTTGCAATTCCTCCATCTCACTCCTGCAGCCCAACACTACTTTTTATTCTTCCTTCCCTTTCTCCTGCTCCCTTCGCTTTCTCCCTCTGTCCCATATCTTTCTTCCCGACTTGTCTCTTGCAGACTTTGGGCCAAACTGGCCCCAAGTCTGGGCATGGTTTGACAAGTTTTCAGGGGCCTGGCTGGTGGCAGCAGGGACACCAGGCAGTGACAGGCCCAGGGCTGACAGGCTCCCCATCCCCTAGGGGGCGCCTGGCTGCCACACCCAGCTGACATAGAACCTTTGTCACAATGCCCGCTACCGTGGCGAGGATGCGGTGGCTCTGCAGGTGACAGGGACACTGCAGGACTTGGTGTCAGCTCAGCAATTTCTCACTTCCCCTAAGAAGCGGAATTCTGCAAATTGCTGCCTTTGCTCTTGAATGGATGTCATCAGGTGGGTGTTTTGGTGTCATACACTGAAAACAGAGCAGAAACTGTGAAATATTCCCATGATATGCATGGTCCCTGCCCCAAAGCACCATGACTCAGCCTAAGGAGATCTGCAGCTTATTTTTTTGTACTGCCAGCAGATTGTGGAAGTACAGTATAAAAACCATCCTTATGGAGAGATCTTGGTATTTTAGGCTTAGTCTAAGTGTCTCAAGTAGCTGGGGTTTCTGCTTGGGCCTAATCCATACGGTCTCATGGCTTTCCTCCTCGTCTGAAGACGAATGTGCTAGAAACTATAAAGCAAAAACATGTCCTGCAGCCTAGCCTTGCCTTGCCTGTCCTTGCCTGTCCCAGCCTTGCCTTCTTTCCTTCTCATCCTGTTCTGTGTCCCATCCTCTCTCACTAACCCCTCGTCTGGCTGCATGTCTCTTCTTTCCTTTTCTCTCACTCTCCTGCTTCCTGCCTCTTTTCTTGCAATTCCTCCATCTCACTCCTGCAGCCCAACACTACTTTTTATTCTTCCTTCCCTTTCTCCTGCTCCCTTCGCTTTCTCCCTCTGTCCCCTATCTTTCTTCCCGACTTGTCTCTTGGAGACTTTGGGCCAAACTGGCCCCAAGTCTGGGCATGGTTTGACAAGTTTTCAGAGGCCTGGCTGGTGGTAGCAGGGACACCAGGCAGTGACAGGCCCGGGGCTGACAGGCTCCCCATCCCCTAGGGGTCGCCTGGCTGCCACACCCAGCTGACATAGAACCTTTGTCACAATGCCCGCTACCGTGGCGAGGATGCGGTGGCTCTGCAGGTGACAGGGACACTGCAGGACTTGGTGTCAGCTCAGCAATTTCTCACTTCCCCTAAGAAGCGGAATTCTGCAAATTGCTGCCTTTGCTCTTGAAAGGATGTCATCAGGTGGGTGTTTTGGTGTCATACACTGAAAACAGAGCAGAAACTGTGAACTATTCCCATGATATGCATGGTCCCTGCCCCAAAGCACCATGACTCAGCCTAAGGAGTTCTTCAGCTTATTGTTTTGTACTGCCAGCAGATTGTGGAAGTACAGTATAAAAACCATCCTTATGGAGAGATCTTGGTATTTTAGGCTTAGTCTAAGTGTCTCAAGTAGCTGGGGTTTTTGCTTGGGCCTAATCCATACGGTCTTATGGCTTTCCTCCTCGTCTGAAGACGAATGTGCTAGAAACTATAAAGCAAAAACATGTCCTGCAGCCTAGCCTTGCCTTGCCTGTCCTTGCCTGTCCTAGCCTTGCCTTATGTCCGTCTCATCCTGTTCTGTGTCCCATCCTCTCTCACTAACCCCTCGTCTGGCTGCATGTCTCTTCTTTCCTTTTCTCTCACTCTCCTGCTTCCTGCCTCTTTTCTTGCAATTCCTCCATCTCACACCTGCAGCCCAACACTACTTTTTATTCTTCCTTCCCTTTCTCCTGCTCCCTTTGCTTTCTCCCTCTGTCCCATATCTTTCTTCCCGACTTGTCTCTTGGAGACTTTGGGCCAAACTGGCCCCAAGTCTGGGCATGGTTTGACAAGTTTTCAGAGGCCTGGCTGGTGGCAGCAGGGACACCAGGCAGTGACAGGCCCGGGGCTGACAGGCTCCCCATCCCCTAGGGGGCGCCTGGCTGCCACACCCAGCTGACATAGAACCTTTGTCACAATGCCCGCTACTGTGGCGAGGATGCGGTGGCTCTGCAGGTGACAGGGACACTGCAGGACTTGGTGTCAGCTCAGCAATTTCTCACTTCCCCTAAGAAGCGGAATTCTGCAAATTGCTGCCTTTGCTCTTGAAAGGATGTCATCAGGTGGGTGTTTTGGTGTCATACACTGAAAACAGAGCAGAAACTGTGAAATATTCCCATGATATGCATGGTCCCTGCCCCAAAGCACCATGACTCAGCCTAAGGAGATCTGCAGCTTATTTTTTTGTACTGCCAGCAGATTGTGGAAGTACAGTATAAAAACCATCCTTATGGAGAGATCTTGGTATTTTAGGCTTAGTCTAAGTGTCTCAAGTAGCTGGGGTTTTTGCTTGGGCCTAATCCATACGGTCTTATGGCTTTCCTCCTCGTCTGAAGACGAATGTGCTAGAAACTATAAAGCAAAAACATGTCCTGCAGCCTAGCCTTGCCTTGCCTGTCCTTGCCTGTCCTAGCCTTGCCTTATGTCCTTCTCATCCTGTTCTCTGTCCCATCCTCTCTCACTAAGCCCTCGTCTGGCTGCATGTCTCTTCTTTCCTTTTCTCTCACTCTCCTGCCTCCCGCCTCTTTTCTTGCAATTCCTCCATCTCACTCCTGCAGCCCAACACTACTTTTTATTCTTCCTTCCCTTTCTCCTGCTCCCTTCGCTTTCTCCCTCTGTCCCATATCTTTCTTCCCGACTTGTCTCTTGGAGACTTTGGGCCAAACTGGCCCCATGTCTGGGCATGGTTTGACAAGTTTTCAGAGGCCTGGCTGGTGGCAGCTGGGACACCAGGCAGTGACAGGCCCGGGGCTGACAGGCTCCCCATCCCCTAGGGGGCGCCTGGCTGCCACACCCAGCTGACATAGAACCTTTGTCACAATGCCCGCTACCGTGGCGAGGATGCGGTGGCTCTGCAGGTGACAGGGACACTGCAGGACTTGGTGTCAGCTCAGCAATTTCTCACTTCCCCTAAGAAGCGGAATTCTGCAAATTGCTGCCTTTGCTCTTGAAAGGATGTCATCAGGTGGGTGTTTTGGTGTCATACACTGAAAACAGAGCAGAAACTGTGAACTATTCCCATGATATGCATGGTCCCTGCCCCAAAGCACCATGATTCAGCCTAAGGACATCTGCAGCTTATTTTTTTGTACTGCCAGCAGATTGTGGAAGTACAGTATAAAAACCATCCTTATGGAGAGATCTTGGTATTTTAGGCTTAGTCTAAGTGTCTCAAGTAGCTGGGGTTTTTGCTTGGGCCTAATCCATACGGTCTTATGGCTTTCCTCCTCGTCTGAAGACGAATGTGCTAGAAACTATAAAGCAAAAACATGTCCTGCAGCCTAGCCTTGCCTTGCCTGTCCTTGCCTGTCCTAGCCTTGCCTTATGTCCGTCTCATCCTGTTCTCTGTCCCATCCTCTCTCACTAAGCCCTCGTCTGGCTGCATGTCTCTTCTTTCCTTTTCTCTCACTCTCCTGCTTCCTGCCTCTTTTCTTGCAATTCCTCCATCTCACTCCTGCAGCCCAACACTACTTTTTATTCTTCCTTCCCTTTCTCCTGCTCCCTTCGCTTTCTCCCTCTGTCCCATATCTTTCTTCCCGACTTGTCTCTTGGAGACTTTGGGCCAAACTGGCCCCAAGTCTGGGCATGGTTTGACAAGTTTTCAGAGGCCTGGCTGGTGGCAGCAGGGACACCAGGCAGTGACAGGCCCGGGGCTGACAGGCTCCCCATCCCCTAGGGGGCGCCTGGCTGCCACACCCAGCTGACATAGAACCTTTGTCACAATGCCCGCTACCGTGGCGAGGATGCGGTGGCTCTGCAGGTGACAGGGACACTGCAGGACTTGGTGTCAGCTCAGCAATTTCTCACTTCCCCTAAGAAGCGGAATTCTGCAAATTGCTGCCTTTGCTCTTGAATGGATGTCATCAGGTGGGTGTTTTGGTGTCATACACTGAAAACAGAGCAGAAACTGTGAAATATTCCCATGATATGCATGGTCCCTGCCCCAAAGCACCATGACTCAGCCTAAGGAGATCTGCAGCTTATTTTTTTGTACTGCCAGCAGATTGTGGAAGTACAGTATAAAAACCATCCTTATGGAGAGATCTTGGTATTTTAGGCTTAGTCTAAGTGTCTCAAGTAGCTGGGGTTTCTGCTTGGGCCTAATCCATACGGTCTTATGGCTTTCCTCCTCGTCTGAAGACGAATGTGCTAGAAACTATAAAGCAAAAACATGTCCTGCAGCCTAGCCTTGCCTTGCCTGTCCTTGCCTGTCCTAGCCTTGCCTTATGTCCTTCTCATCCTGTTCTCTGTCCCATCCTCTCTCACTAAGCCCTCGTCTGGCTGCATGTCTCTTCATTCCTTTTCTCTCACTCTCCTGCCTCCCGCCTCTTTTCTTGCTATTCCTCCATCTCACTCCTGCAGCCCAACACTACTTTTTATTCTTCCTTCCCTTTCTCCTGCTCCCTTCGCTTTCTCCCTCTGTCCCATATCTTTCTTCCCGACTTGTCTCTTGGAGACTTTGGGCCAAACTGGCCCCATGTCTGGGCATGCTTTGACAAGTTTTCAGAGGCCTGGCTGGTGGCAGCTGGGACACCAGGCAGTGACAGGCCCGGGGCTGACAGGCTCCCCATCCCCTAGGGGGCGCCTGGCTGCCACACCCAGCTGACATAGAACCTTTGTCACAATGCCCGCTACCGTGGCGAGGATGCGGTGGCTCTGCAGGTGACAGGGACACTGCAGGACTTGGTGTCAGCTCAGCAATTTCTCACTTCCCCTAAGAAGCGGAATTCTGCATATTGCTGCCTTTGCTCTTGAAAGGATGTCATCAGGTGGGTGTTTTGGTGTCATACACTGAAAACAGAGCAGAAACTGTGAAATATTCCCATGATATGCATGGTCCCTGCCCCAAAGCACCATGATTCAGCCTAAGGAGATCTGCAGCTTATTTTTTTGTACTGTGAGCAGATTGTGGAAGTACAGTATAAAAACCATCCTTATGGAGAGATCTTGGTATTTTAGGCTTAGTCTAAGTGTCTCAAGTAGCTGGGGTTTTTGCTTGGGCCTAATCCATACGGTCTCATGGCTTTCCTCCTCGTCTGAAGACGAATGTGCTAGAAACTATAAAGCAAAAAAATGTCCTGCAGCCTAGCCTTGCCTTGCCTGTCCTTGCCTGTCCCAGCCTTTCCTTCTTTCCTTCTCATCCTGTTCTGTGTCCCATCCTCTCTCACTAAGCCCTCGTCTGGCTGCATGTCTCTTCTTTCCTTTTCTCTCACTCTCCTGCTTCCTGCCTCTTTTCTTGCAATTCCTCCATCTCACTCCTGCAGCCCAACACTACTTTTTATTCTTCCTTCCCTTTCTCCTGCTCCCTTCGCTTTCTCCCTCTGTCCCATATCTTTCTTCCCGACTTGTCTCTTGCAGACTTTGGGCCAAACTGGCCCCAAGTCTGGGCATGGTTTGACAAGTTTTCAGAGGCCTGGCTGGTGGTAGCAGGGACACCAGGCAGTGACAGGCCCGGGGCTGACAGGCTCCCCATCCCCTAGGGGTCGCCTGGCTGCCACACCCAGCTGACATAGAACCTTTGTCACAATGCCCGCTACCGTGGCGAGGATGCGGTGGCTCTGCAGGTGACAGGGACACTGCAGGACTTGGTGTCAGCTCAGCAATTTCTCACTTCCCCTAAGAAGCGGAATTCTGCAAATTGCTGCCTTTGCTCTTGAAAGGATGTCATCAGGTGGGTGTTTTGGTGTCATACACTGAAAACAGAGCAGAAACTGTGAAATATTCCCATGATATGCATGGTCCCTGCCCCAAAGCACCATGACTCAGCCTAAGGAGATCTGCAGCTTATTTTTTTGTACTGCCAGCAGATTGTGGAAGTACAGTATAAAAACCATCCTTATGGAGAGATCTTGGTATTTTAGGCTTAGTCTAAGTGTCTCAAGTAGCTGGGGTTTTTGCTTGGGCCTAATCCATACGGTCTTATGGCTTTCCTCCTCGTCTGAAGACGAATGTGCTAGAAACTATAAAGCAAAAACATGTCCTGCAGCCTAGCCTTGCCTTGCCCGTCCTTGCCTGTCCTAGCCTTGCCTTATGTCCGTCTCATCCTGTTCTGTGTCCCATCCTCTCTCACTAACCCCTCGTCTGGCTGCATGTCTCTTCTTTCCTTTTCTCTCACTCTCCTGCTTCCTGCCTCTTTTCTTGCAATTCCTCCATCTCACTCCTGCAGCCCAACACTACTTTTTATTCTTCCTTCCCTTTCTCCTGCTCCCTTCGCTTTCTCCCTCTGTCCCATATCTTTCTTCCCGACTTGTCTCTTGGAGACTTTGGGCCAAACTGGCCCCAAGTCTGGGCATGGTTTGACAAGTTTTCAGAGGCCTGGCTGGTGGCAGCAGGGACACCAGGCAGTGACAGGCCCGGGGCTGACAGGCTCCCCATCCCCTAGGGGGCGCCTGGCTGCCACACCCAGCTGACATAGAACCTTTGTCACAATGCCCGCTACTGTGGCGAGGATGCGGTGGCTCTGCAGGTGACAGGGACACTGCAGGACTTGGTGTCAGCTCAGCAATTTCTCACTTCCCCTAAGAAGCGGAATTCTGCAAATTGCTGCCTTTGCTCTTGAAAGGATGTCATCAGGTGGGTGTTTTGGTGTCATACACTGAAAACAGAGCAGAAACTGTGAAATATTCCCATGATATGCATGGTCCCTGCCCCAAAGCACCATGACTCAGCCTAAGGAGATCTGCAGCTTATTTTTTTGTACTGCCAGCAGATTGTGGAAGTACAGTATAAAAACCATCCTTATGGAGAGATCTTGGTATTTTAGGCTTAGTCTAAGTGTCTCAAGTAGCTGGGGTTTTTGCTTGGGCCTAATCCATACGGTCTTATGGCTTTCCTCCTCGTCTGAAGACAAATGTGCTAGAAACTATAAAGCAAAAACATGTCCTGCAGACTAGCCTTGCCTTGCCTGTCCTTGCCTGTCCTAGCCTTGCCTTATGTCCGTCTCATCCTGTTCTCTGTCCCATCCTCTCTCACTAAGCCCTCGTCTGGCTGCATGTCTCTTCTTTCCTTTTCTCTCACTCTCCTGCTTCCTGCCTCTTTTCTTGCAATTCCTCCATCTCACTCCTGCAGCCCAACACTACTTTTTATTCTTCCTTCCCTTTCTCCTGCTCCCTTCGCTTTCTCCCTCTGTCCCATATCTTTCTTCCCGACTTGTCTCTTGCAGACTTTGGGCCAAACTGGCCCCAAGTCTGGGCATGGTTTGACAAGTTTTCAGAGGCCTGGCTGGTGGCAGCAGGGACACCAGGCAGTGACAGGCCCAGGGCTGACAGGCTCCCCATCCCCTAGGGGGCGCCTGGCTGCCACACCCAGCTGACATAGAACCTTTGTCACAATGCCCGCTACCGTGGCGAGGATGCGGTGGCTCTGCAGGTGACAGGGACACTGCAGGACTTGGTGTCAGCTCAGCAATTTCTCACTTCCCCTAAGAAGCGGAATTCTGCAAATTGCTGCCTTTGCTCTTGAAAGGATGTCATCAGGTGGGTGTTTTGGTGTCATACACTGAAAACAGAGCAGAAACTGTGAACTATTCCCATGATATGCATGGTCCCTGCCCCAAAGCACCATGATTCAGCCTAAGGAGATCTGCAGCTTATTGTTTTGTACTGCCAGCAGATTGTGGAAGTACAGTATAAAAACCATCCTTATGGAGAGATCTTGGTATTTTAGGCTTAGTCTAAGTGTCTCAAGTAGCTGGGGTTTTTGCTTGGGCCTAATCCATACGGTCTTATGGCTTTCCTCCTCGTCTGAAGACGAATGTGCTAGAAACTATAAAGCAAAAACATGTCCTGCAGCCTAGCCTTGCCTTGCCTGTCCTTGCCTGTCCTAGCCTTGCCTTATGTCCGTCTCATCCTGTTCTGTGTCCCATCCTCTCTCACTAACCCCTCGTCTGGCTGCATGTCTCTTCTTTCCTTTTCTCTCACTCTCCTGCTTCCTGCCTCTTTTCTTGCAATTCCTCCATCTCACACCTGCAGCCCAACACTACTTTTTATTCTTCCTTCCCTTTCTCCTGCTCCCTTCGCTTTCTCCCTCTGTCCCATATCTTTCTTCCCGACTTGTCTCTTGGAGACCTTGGGCCAAACTGGCCCCAAGTCTGGGCATGGTTTGACAAGTTTTCAGAGGCCTGGCTGGTGGCAGCAGGGACACCAGGCAGTGACAGGCCCGGGGCTGACAGGCTCCCCATCCCCTAGGGGGCGCCTGGCTGCCACACCCAGCTGACATAGAACCTTTGTCACAATGCCCGCTACTGTGGCGAGGATGCGGTGGCTCTGCAGGTGACAGGGACACTGCAGGACTTGGTGTCAGCTCAGCAATTTCTCACTTCCCCTAAGAAGCGGAATTCTGCAAATTGCTGCCTTTGCTCTTGAAAGGATGTCATCAGGTGGGTGTTTTGGTGTCATACACTGAAAACAGAGCAGAAACTGTGAAATATTCCCATGATATGCATGGTCCCTGCCCCAAAGCACCATGACTCAGCCTAAGGAGATCTGCAGCTTATTTTTTTGTACTGCCAGCAGATTGTGGAAGTACAGTATAAAAACCATCCTTATGGAGAGATCTTGGTATTTTAGGCTTAGTCTAAGTGTCTCAAGTAGCTGGGGTTTTTGCTTGGGCCTAATCCATACGGTCTTATGGCTTTCCTCCTCGTCTGAAGACGAATGTGCTAGAAACTATAAAGCAAAAACATGTCCTGCAGCCTAGCCTTGCCTTGCCTGTCCTTGCCTGTCCTAGCCTTGCCTTATGTCCGTCTCATCCTGTTCTGTGTCCCATCCTCTCTCACTAACCCCTCGTCTGGCTGCATGTCTCTTCTTTCCTTTTCTCTCACTCTCCTGCTTCCTGCCTCTTTTCTTGCAATTCCTCCATCTCACACCTGCAGCCCAACACTACTTTTTATTCTTCCTTCCCTTTCTCCTGCTCCCTTCGCTTTCTCCCTCTGTCCCATATCTTTCTTCCCGACTTGTCTCTTGGAGACTTTGGGCCAAACTGGCCCCAAGTCTGGGCATGGTTTGACAAGTTTTCAGAGGCCTGGCTGGTGGCAGCAGGGACACCAGGCAGTGACAGGCCCGGGGCTGACAGGCTCCCCATCCCCTAGGGGGCGCCTGGCTGCCACACCCAGCTGACATAGAACCTTTGTCACAATGCCCGCTACTGTGGCGAGGATGCGGTGGCTCTGCAGGTGACAGGGACACTGCAGGACTTGGTGTCAGCTCAGCAATTTCTCACTTCCCCTAAGAAGCGGAATTCTGCAAATTGCTGCCTTTGCTCTTGAAAGGATGTCATCAGGTGGGTGTTTTGGTGTCATACACTGAAAACAGAGCAGAAACTGTGAAATATTCCCATGATATGCATGGTCCCTGCCCCAAAGCACCATGACTCAGCCTAAGGAGATCTGCAGCTTATTTTTTTGTACTGCCAGCAGATTGTGGAAGTACAGTATAAAAACCATCCTTATGGAGAGATCTTGGTATTTTAGGCTTAGTCTAAGTGTCTCAAGTAGCTGGGGTTTTTGCTTGGGCCTAATCCATACGGTCTTATGGCTTTCCTCCTCGTCTGAAGACGAATGTGCTAGAAACTATAAAGCAAAAACATGTCCTGCAGCCTAGCCTTGCCTTGCCTGTCCTTGCCTGTCCTAGCCTTGCCTTATGTCCTTCTCATCCTGTTCTCTGTCCCATCCTCTCTCACTAAGCCCTCGTCTGGCTGCATGTCTCTTCTTTCCATTTCTCTCACTCTCCTGCCTCCCGCCTCTTTTCTTGCAATTCCTCCATCTCACTCCTGCAGCCCAACACTACTTTTTATTCTTCCTTCCCTTTCTCCTGCTCCCTTCGCTTTCTCCCTCTGTCCCATATCTTTCTTCCCGACTTGTCTCTTGGAGACTTCGGGCCAAACTGGCCCCAAGTCTGGGCATGGTTTGACAAGTTTTCAGAGGCCTGGCTGGTGGCAGCAGGGACACCAGGCAGTGACAGGCCCGGGGCTGACAGGCTCCCCATCCCCTAGGGGGCGCCTGGCTGCCACACCCAGCTGACAAAGAACCTTTGTCACAATGCCCGCTACCGTGGCGAGGATGCGGTGGCTCTGCAGGTGACAGGGACACTGCAGGACTTGGTGTCAGCTCAGCAATTTCTCACTTCCCCTAAGAAGCGGAATTCTGCAAATTGCTGCCTTTGCTCTTGAAAGGATGTCATCAGGTGGGTGTTTTGGTGTCATACACTGAAAACAGAGCAGAAACTGTGAAATATTCCCATGATATGCATGGTCCCTGCCCCAAAGCACCATGACTCAGCCTAAGGAGATCTGCAGCTGATTTTTTTGTACTGCCAGCAGATTGTGGAAGTACAGTATAAAAACCATCCTTATGGAGAGATCTTGGTATTTTAGGCTTAGTCTAAGTGTCTCAAGTAGCTGGGGTTTTTGCTTGGGCCTAATCCATACGGTCTTATGGCTTTCCTTCTCGTCTGAAGACGAATGTGCTAGAAACTACAAAGCAAAAACATGTCCTGCAGCCTAGCCTTGCCTTGCCTGTCCTTGCCTGTCCTAGCCTTGCCTTATGTCCTTCTCATCCTGTTCTCTGTCCCATCCTCTCTCACTAAGCCCTCGTCTGGCTGCATGTCTCTTCTTTCCTTTTCTCTCACTCTCCTGCCTCCCGCCTCTTTTCTTGCAATTCCTCCATCTCACTCCTGCAGCCCAACACTACTTTTTATTCTTCCTTCCCTTTCTCCTGCTCCCTTCGCTTTCTCCCTCTGTCCCATATCTTTCTTCCCGACTTGTCTCTTGGAGACTTTGGGCCAAACTGGCCCCAAGTCTGGGCATGGTTTGACAAGTTTTCAGAGGCCTGGCTGGTGGCAGCAGGGACACCAGGCAGTGACAGGCCCGGGGCTGACAGGCTCCCCATCCCCTAGGGGGCGCCTGGCTGCCACACCCAGCTGACATAGAACCTTTGTCACAATGCCTGCTACCGTGGCGAGGATGCTGTGGCTCTGCAGGTGACAGGGACACTGCAGGACTTGGTGTCAGCTCAGCAATTTCTCACATCCCCTAAGAAGCGGAATTCTGCAAATTGCTGCCTTTGCTCTTGAAAGGATGTCATCAGGTGGGTGTTTTGGTGTCATACACGGAAAACAGAGCAGAAACTGTGAAATATTCCCATGATATGCATGGTCCCTGCCCCAAAGCACCATGATTCAGCCTAAGGAGATCTGCAGCTGATTTTTTTGTACTGCCAGGAGATTGTGGAAGTACAGTATAAAAACCATCCTTATGGAGAGATCTTGGTATTTTAGGCTTAGTCTAAGTGTCTCAAGTAGCTGGGGTTTTTTCTTGGGCCTAATCCATACGGTTTTATGGCTTTCCTCCTAGTCTGAAGACGAATGTGCTAGAAACTATAAAGCAAAAACATGTCCTGCAGCCTAGCCTTGCCTTGCCTGTCCTTGCCTGTCCTAGCCTTGCCTTATGTCTGTCTCATCCTGTTCTCTGTCCCATCCTCTCTCACTAAGCCCTCGTCTGGCTGCATGTCTCTTCTTTCCTTTTCTCTCACTCTCCTGCTTCCTGCCTCTTTTCTTGCAATTCCTCCATCTCACTCCTGCAGCCCAACACTACTTTTTATTCTTCCTTTCCTTTCTCCTGCTCCCTTCGCTTTCTCCCTCTGTCCCATATCTTTCTTCCCGACTTGTCTCTTGCAGACTTTGGGCCAAACTGGCCCCAAGTCTGGGCATGGTTTGACAAGTTTTCAGAGGCCTGGCTGGTGGCAGCAGGGACACCAGGCAGTGACAGGCCCGGGGCTGACAGGCTCCCCATCCCCTAGGGGGCGCCTGGCTGCCACACCCAGCTGACATAGAACCTTTGTCACAATGCCCGCTACCGTGGCGAGGATGCGGTGGCTCTGCAGGTGACAGGGACACTGCAGGACTTGGTGTCAGCTCAGCAATTTCTCACATCCCCTAAGAAGCGGAATTCTGCAAATTGCTGCCTTTGCTCTTGAAAGGATGTCATCAGGTGGGTGTTTTGGTGTCATACACTGAAAACAGAGCAGAAACTGTGAAATATTCCCATGATATGCATGGTCCCTGCCCCAAAGCACCATGATTCAGCCTAAGGAGATCTGCAGCTTATTTTTTTGTACTGCCAGCAGATTGTGGAAGTACAGTATAAAAACCATCCTTATGGAGAGATCTTGGTATTTTAGGCTTAGTCAAAGTGTCTCAAGTAGCTGGGGTTTTTGCTTGGGCCTAATCCATACGGTCTTATGGCTTTCCTCCTCGTCTGAAGACGAATGTGCTAGAAACTATAAAGCAAAACATGTCCTGCAGCCTAGCCTTGCCTTGCCTGTCCTTGCCTGTCCTAGCCTTGCCTTATGTCCGTCTCATCCTGTTCTCTGTCCCATCCTCTCTCACTAAGCCCTCGTCTGGCTGCATGTCTCTTCTTTCCTTTTCTCTCACTCTCCTGCTTCCCGCCTCTTTTCTTGCAATTCCTCCATCTCACTCCTGCAGCCCAACACTACTTTTTATTCTTCCTTCCCTTTCTCCTGCTCCCTTCGCTTTCTCCCTCTGTCCCATATCTTTCTTCCCGACTTGTCTCTTGCAGACTTCGGGCCAAACTGGCCCCAAGTCTGGGCATGGTTTGACAAGTTTTCAGAGGCCTGGCTGGTGGCAGCAGGGACACCAGGCAGTGACAGGCCCGGGGCTGACAGGCTCCCCATCCCCTAGGGGGCGCCTGGCTGCCACACCCAGCTGACATAGAACCTTTGTCACAATGCCCGCTACCGTGGCGAGGATGCGGTGGCTCTGCAGGTGACAGGGACACTGCAGGACTTGGTGTCAGCTCAGCAATTTCTCACATCCCCTAAGAAGCGGAATTCTGCAAATTGCTGCCTTTGCTCTTGAAAGGATGTCATCAGGTGGGTGTTTTGGTGTCATACACTGAAAACAGAGCAGAAACTGTGAAATATTCCCATGATATGCATGGTCCCTGCCCCAAAGCACCACGATTCAGCCTAAGGAGATCTGCAGCTTATTTTTTTGTACTGCCAGCAGATTGTGGAAGTACAGTATAAAAACCATCCTTATGGAGAGATCTTGGTATTTTAGGCTTAGTCTAAGTGTCTCAAGTAGCTGGGGTTTTTGCTTGGGCCTAATCCATACGGTCTTATGGCTTTCCTCCTCGTCTGAAGACGAATGTGCTAGAAACTATAAAGCAAAAACATGTCCTGCAGCCTAGCCTTGCCTTGCCTGTCCTTGCCTGTCCTAGCCTTGCCTTATATCCGTCTCATCCTGTTCTGTGTCCCATCCTCTCTCACTAACCCCTCGTCTGGCTGCATGTCTCTTCTTTCCTTTTCTCTCACTCTCCTGCTTCCTGCCTCTTTTCTTGCAATTCCTCCATCTCACTCCTGCAGCCCAACACTACTTTTTATTCTTCCTTCCCTTTCTCCTGCTCCCTTCGCTTTCTCCCTCTGTCCCATATCTTTCTTCCCGACTTGTCTCTTGGAGACTTTGGGCCAAACTGGCCCCAAGTCTGGGCATGGTTTGACAAGTTTTCAGAGGCCTGGCTGGTGGCAGCAGGGACACCAGGCAGTGACAGGCCCGGGGCTGACAGGCTCCCCATCCCCTAGGGGGCGCCTGGCTGCCACACCCAGCTGACATAGAACCTTTGTCACAATGCCCGCTACTGTGGCGAGGATGCGGTGGCTCTGCAGGTGACAGGGACACTGCAGGACTTGGTGTCAGCTCAGCAATTTCTCACTTCCCCTAAGAAGCGGAATTCTGCAAATTGCTGCCTTTGCTCTTGAAAGGATGTCATCAGGTGGGTGTTTTGGTGTCATACACTGAAAACAGAGCAGAAACTGTGAAATATTCCCATGATATGCATGGTCCCTGCCCCAAAGCACCATGACTCAGCCTAAGGAGATCTGCAGCTTATTTTTTTGTACTGCCAGCAGATTGTGGAAGTACAGTATAAAAACCATCCTTATGGAGAGATCTTGGTATTTTAGGCTTAGTCTAAGTGTCTCAAGTAGCTGGGGTTTCTGCTTGGGCCTAATCCATACGGTCTTATGGCTTTCCTCCTCGTCTGAAGACAAATGTGCTAGAAACTATAAAGCAAAAACATGTCCTGCAGACTAGCCTTGCCTTGCCTGTCCTTGCCTGTCCTAGCCTTGCCTTATGTCCGTCTCATCCTGTTCTCTGTCCCATCCTCTCTCACTAAGCCCTCGTCTGGCTGCATGTCTCTTCTTTCCTTTTCTCTCACTCTCCTGCTTCCTGCCTCTTTTCTTGCAATTCCTCCATCTCACTCCTGCAGCCCAACACTACTTTTTATTCTTCCTTCCCTTTCTCCTGCTCCCTTCGCTTTCTCCCTCTGTCCCATATCTTTCTTCCCGACTTGTCTCTTGCAGACTTTGGGCCAAACTGGCCCCAAGTCTGGGCATGGTTTGACAAGTTTTCAGAGGCCTGGCTGGTGGCAGCAGGGACACCAGGCAGTGACAGGCCCAGGGCTGACAGGCTCCCCATCCCCTAGGGGGCGCCTGGCTGCCACACCCAGCTGACATAGAACCTTTGTCACAATGCCCGCTACCGTGGCGAGGATGCGGTGGCTCTGCAGGTGACAGGGACACTGCAGGACTTGGTGTCAGCTCAGCAATTTCTCACTTCCCCTAAGAAGCGGAATTCTGCAAATTGCTGCCTTTGCTCTTGAAAGGATGTCATCAGGTGGGTGTTTTGGTGTCATACACTGAAAACAGAGCAGCAACTGTGAAATATTCCCATGATATACATGGTCCCTGCCCCAAAGCACCATGACTCAGCCTAAGGAGATCTGCAGCTTATTTTTTTGTACTGCCAGCAGATTGTGGAAGTACAGTATAAAAACCATCCTTATGGAGAGATCTTGGTATTTTAGGCTTAGTCTAAGTGTCTCAAGTAGCTGGGGTTTCTGCTTGGGCCTAATCCATACGGTCTCATGGCTTTCCTCCTCGTCTGAAGACAAATGTGCTAGAAACTATAAAGCAAAAACATGTCCTGCAGCCTAGCCTTGCCTTGCCTGTCCTTGCCTGTCCCAGCCTTGCCTTCTTTCCTTCTCATCCTGTTCTGTGTCCCATCCTCTCTCACTAAGCCCTCGTCTGGCTGCATGTCTCTTCTTTCCTTTTCTCTCACTCTCCTGCTTCCTGCCTCTTTTCTTGCAATTCCTCCATCTCACACCTGCAGCCCAACACTACTTTTTATTCTTCCTTCCCTTTCTCCTGCTCCCTTCGCTTTCTCCCTCTGTCCCATATCTTTCTTCCCGACTTGTCTCTTGGAGACCTTGGGCCAAACTGGCCCCAAGTCTGGGCATGGTTTGACAAGTTTTCAGAGGCCTGGCTGGTGGCAGCAGGGACACCAGGCAGTGACAGGCCCGGGGCTGACAGGCTCCCCATCCCCTAGGGGGCGCCTGGCTGCCACACCCAGCTGACATAGAACCTTTGTCACAATGCCCGCTACTGTGGCGAGGATGCGGTGGCTCTGCAGGTGACAGGGACACTGCAGGACTTGGTGTCAGCTCAGCAATTTCTCACTTCCCCTAAGAAGCGGAATTCTGCAAATTGCTGCCTTTGCTCTTGAAAGGATGTCATCAGGTGGGTGTTTTGGTGTCATACACTGAAAACAGAGCAGAAACTGTGAAATATTCCCATGATATGCATGGTCCCTGCCCCAAAGCACCATGACTCAGCCTAAGGAGATCTGCAGCTTATTTTTTTGTACTGCCAGCAGATTGTGGAAGTACAGTATAAAAACCATCCTTATGGAGAGATCTTGGTATTTTAGGCTTAGTCTAAGTGTCTCAAGTAGCTGGGGTTTTTGCTTGGGCCTAATCCATACGGTCTTATGGCTTTCCTCCTCGTCTGAAGACGAATGTGCTAGAAACTATAAAGCAAAAACATGTCCTGCAGCCTAGCCTTGCCTTGCCTGTCCTTGCCTGTCCTAGCCTTGCCTTATGTCCTTCTCATCCTGTTCTCTGTCCCATCCTCTCTCACTAAGCCCTCGTCTGGCTGCATGTCTCTTCTTTCCTTTTCTCTCACTCTCCTGCCTCCCGCCTCTTTTCTTGCAATTCCTCCATCTCACTCCTGCAGCCCAACACTACTTTTTATTCTTCCTTCCCTTTCTCCTGCTCCCTTCGCTTTCTCCCTCTGTCCCATATCTTTCTTCCCGACTTGTCTCTTGGAGACTTTGGGCCAAACTGGCCCCATGTCTGGGCATGGTTTGACAAGTTTTCAGAGGCCTGGCTGGTGGCAGCTGGGACACCAGGCAGTGACAGGCCCGGGGCTGACAGGCTCCCCATCCCCTAGGGGGCGCCTGGCTGCCACACCCAGCTGACATAGAACCTTTGTCACAATGCCCGCTACCGTGGCGAGGATGCGGTGGCTCTGCAGGTGACAGGGACACTGCAGGACTTGGTGTCAGCTCAGCAATTTCTCACTTCCCCTAAGAAGCGGAATTCTGCATATTGCTGCCTTTGCTCTTGAAAGGATGTCATCAGGTGGGTGTTTTGGTGTCATACACTGAAAACAGAGCAGAAACTGTGAAATATTCCCATGATATGCATGGTCCCTGCCCCAAAGCACCATGATTCAGCCTAAGGAGATCTGCAGCTTATTTTTTTGTACTGTGAGCAGATTGTGGAAGTACAGTATAAAAACCATCCTTATGGAGAGATCTTGGTATTTTAGGCTTAGTCTAAGTGTCTCAAGTAGCTGGGGTTTTTGCTTGGGCCTAATCCATACGGTCTCATGGCTTTCCTCCTCGTCTGAAGACGAATGTGCTAGAAACTATAAAGCAAAAACATGTCCTGCAGCCTAGCCTTGCCTTGCCTGTCCTTGCCTGTCCCAGCCTTTCCTTCTTTCCTTCTCATCCTGTTCTGTGTCCCATCCTCTCTCACTAAGCCCTCGTCTGGCTGCATGTCTCTTCTTTCCTTTTCTCTCACTCTCCTGCTTCCTGCCTCTTTTCTTGCAATTCCTCCATCTCACTCCTGCAGCCCAACACTACTTTTTATTCTTCCTTCCCTTTCTCCTGCTCCCTTCGCTTTCTCCCTCTGTCCCCTATCTTTCTTCCCGACTTGTCTCTTGGAGACTTTGGGCCAAACTGGCCCCAAGTCTGGGCATGGTTTGACAAGTTTTCAGAGGCCTGGCTGGTGGTAGCAGGGACACCAGGCAGTGACAGGCCCGGGGCTGACAGGCTCCCCATCCCCTAGGGGTCGCCTGGCTGCCACACCCAGCTGACATAGAACCTTTGTCACAATGCCCGCTACCGTGGCGAGGATGCGGTGGCTCTGCAGGTGACAGGGACACTGCAGGACTTGGTGTCAGCTCAGCAATTTCTCACTTCCCCTAAGAAGCGGAATTCTGCAAATTGCTGCCTTTGCTCTTGAAAGGATGTCATCAGGTGGGTGTTTTGGTGTCATACACTGAAAACAGAGCAGAAACTGTGAAATATTCCCATGATATGCATGGTCCCTGCCCCAAAGCACCATGACTCAGCCTAAGGAGATCTGCAGCTTCTTTTTTTGTACTGCCAGCAGATTGTGGAAGTACAGTATAAAAACCATCCTTATGGAGAGATCTTGGTATTTTAGGCTTAGTCTAAGTGTCTCAAGTAGCTGGGGTTTTTGCTTGGGCCTAATCCATACGGTCTTATGGCTTTCCTCCTCGTCTGAAGACGAATGTGCTAGAAACTATAAAGCAAAAACATGTCCTGCAGCCTAGCCTTGCCTTGCCTGTCCTTGCCTGTCCTAGCCTTGCCTTATGTCCGTCTCATCCTGTTCTGTGTCCCATCCTCTCTCACTAACCCCTCGTCTGGCTGCATGTCTCTTCTTTCCTTTTCTCTCACTCTCCTGCTTCCTGCCTCTTTTCTTGCAATTCCTCCATCTCACTCCTGCAGCCCAACACTACTTTTTATTCTTCCTTCCCTTTCTCCTGCTCCCTTCGCTTTCTCCCTCTGTCCCATATCTTTCTTCCCGACTTGTCTCTTGGAGACTTTGGGCCAAACTGGCCCCTAGTCTGGGCATGGTTTGACAAGTTTTCAGAGGCCTGGCTGGTGGCAGCAGGGACACCAGGCAGTGACAGGCCCGGGGCTGACAGGCTCCCCATCCCCTAGGGGGCGCCTGGCTGCCACACCCAGCTGACATAGAACCTTTGTCACAATGCCCGCTACTGTGGCGAGGATGCGGTGGCTCTGCAGGTGACAGGGACACTGCAGGACTTGGTGTCAGCTCAGCAATTTCTCACTTCCCCTAAGAAGCGGAATTCTGCAAATTGCTGCCTTTGCTCTTGAAAGGATGTCATCAGGTGGGTGTTTTGGTGTCATACACTGAAAACAGAGCAGAAACTGTGAAATATTCCCATGATATGCATGGTCCCTGCCCCAAAGCACCATGACTCAGCCTAAGGAGATCTGCAGCTTATTTTTTTGTACTGCCAGCAGATTGTGGAAGTACAGTATAAAAACCATCCTTATGGAGAGATCTTGGTATTTTAGGCTTAGTCTAAGTGTCTCAAGTAGCTGGGGTTTCTGCTTGGGCCTAATCCATACGGTCTTATGGCTTTCCTCCTCGTCTGAAGACAAATGTGCTAGAAACTATAAAGCAAAAACATGTCCTGCAGACTAGCCTTGCCTTGCCTGTCCTTGCCTGTCCTAGCCTTGCCTTATGTCCGTCTCATCCTGTTCTCTGTCCCATCCTCTCTCACTAAGCCCTCGTCTGGCTGCATGTCTCTTCTTTCCTTTTCTCTCACTCTCCTGCTTCCTGCCTCTTTTCTTGCAATTCCTCCATCTCACTCCTGCAGCCCAACACTACTTTTTATTCTTCCTTCCCTTTCTCCTGCTCCCTTCGCTTTCTCCCTCTGTCCCATATCTTTCTTCCCGACTTGTCTCTTGCAGACTTTGGGCCAAACTGGCCCCAAGTCTGGGCATGGTTTGACAAGTTTTCAGAGGCCTGGCTGGTGGCAGCAGGGACACCAGGCAGTGACAGGCCCAGGGCTGACAGGCTCCCCATCCCCTAGGGGGCGCCTGGCTGCCACACCCAGCTGACATAGAACCTTTGTCACAATGCCCGCTACCGTGGCGAGGATGCGGTGGCTCTGCAGGTGACAGGGACACTGCAGGACTTGGTGTCAGCTCAGCAATTTCTCACTTCCCCTAAGAAGCGGAATTCTGCAAATTGCTGCCTTTGCTCTTGAAAGGATGTCATCAGGTGGGTGTTTTGGTGTCATACACTGAAAACAGAGCAGCAACTGTGAAATATTCCCATGATATACATGGTCCCTGCCCCAAAGCACCATGACTCAGCCTAAGGAGATCTGCAGCTTATTGTTTTGTACTGCCAGCAGATTGTGGAAGTACAGTATAAAAACCATCCTTATGGAGAGATCTTGGTATTTTAGGCTTAGTCTAAGTGTCTCAAGTAGCTGGGGTTTCTGCTTGGGCCTAATCCATACGGTCTCATGGCTTTCCTCCTCGTCTGAAGACAAATGTGCTAGAAACTATAAAGCAAAAACATGTCCTGCAGCCTAGCCTTGCCTTGCCTGTCCTTGCCTGTCCCAGCCTTGCCTTCTTTCCTTCTCATCCTGTTCTGTGTCCCATCCTCTCTCACTAAGCCCTCGTCTGGCTGCATGTCTCTTCTTTCCTTTTCTCTCACTCTCCTGCTTCCTGCCTCTTTTCTTGCAATTCCTCCATCTCACACCTGCAGCCCAACACTACTTTTTATTCTTCCTTCCCTTTCTCCTGCTCCCTTCGCTTTCTCCCTCTGTCCCATATCTTTCTTCCCGACTTGTCTCTTGCAGACCTTGGGCCAAACTGGCCCCAAGTCTGGGCATGGTTTGACAAGTTTTCAGAGGCCTGGCTGGTGGCAGCAGGGACACCAGGCAGTGACAGGCCCGGGGCTGACAGGCTCCCCATCCCCTAGGGGGCGCCTGGCTGCCACACCCAGCTGACATAGAACCTTTGTCACAATGCCCGCTACTGTGGCGAGGATGCGGTGGCTCTGCAGGTGACAGGGACACTGCAGGACTTGGTGTCAGCTCAGCAATTTCTCACTTCCCCTAAGAAGCGGAATTCTGCAAATTGCTGCCTTTGCTCTTGAAAGGATGTCATCAGGTGGGTGTTTTGGTGTCATACACTGAAAACAGAGCAGAAACTGTGAAATATTCCCATGATATGCATGGTCCCTGCCCCAAAGCACCATGACTCAGCCTAAGGAGATCTGCAGCTTATTTTTTTGTACTGCCAGCAGATTGTGGAAGTACA
This sequence comes from Columba livia, assembly GCF_036013475.1. Classification (NCBI taxonomy): domain Eukaryota; kingdom Metazoa; phylum Chordata; class Aves; order Columbiformes; family Columbidae; genus Columba; species Columba livia. The sequence goes on along the minus strand of NW_027043010.1, from coordinate 709,504 downwards.
GTATAAAAACCATCCTTATGGAGAGATCTTGGTATTTTAGGCTTAGTCTAAGTGTCTCAAGTAGCTGGGGTTTTTGCTTGGGCCTAATCCATACGGTCTTATGGCTTTCCTCCTCGTCTGAAGACGAATGTGCTAGAAACTATAAAGCAAAAACATGTCCTGCAGCCTAGCCTTGCCTTGCCTGTCCTTGCCTGTCCTAGCCTTGCCTTATGTCCTTCTCATCCTGTTCTCTGTCCCATCCTCTCTCACTAAGCCCTCGTCTGGCTGCATGTCTCTTCTTTCCTTTTCTCTCACTCTCCTGCCTCCCGCCTCTTTTCTTGCAATTCCTCCATCTCACTCCTGCAGCCCAACACTACTTTTTATTCTTCCTTCCCTTTCTCCTGCTCCCTTCGCTTTCTCCCTCTGTCCCATATCTTTCTTCCCGACTTGTCTCTTGGAGACTTTGGGCCAAACTGGCCCCAAGTCTAGGCATGGTTTGACAAGTTTTCAGAGGCCTGGCTGGTGGCAGCAGGGACACCAGGCAGTGACAGGCCCGGGGCTGACAGGCTCCCCATCCCCTAGGGGGCGCCTGGCTGCCACACCCAGCTGACAAAGAACCTTTGTCACAATGCCCGCTACCGTGGCGAGGATGCGGTGGCTCTGCAGGTGACAGGGACACTGCAGGACTTGGTGTCAGCTCAGCAATTTCTCACTTCCCCTAAGAAGCGGAATTCTGCAAATTGCTGCCTTTGCTCTTGAAAGGATGTCATCAGGTGGGTGTTTTGGTGTCATACACTGAAAACAGAGCAGAAACTGTGAACTATTCCCATGATATGCATGGTCCCTGCCCCAAAGCACCATGACTCAGCCTAAGGAGATCTGCAGCTTATTGTTTTGTACTGCCAGCAGATTGTGGAAGTACAGTATAAAAACCATCCTTATGGAGAGATCTTGGTATTTTAGGCTTAGTCTAAGTGTCTCAAGTAGCTGGGGTTTTTGCTTGGGCCTAATCCATACGGTCTTATGGCTTTCCTCCTCGTCTGAAGACGAATGTGCTAGAAACTATAAAGCAAAAACATGTCCTGCAGCCTAGCCTTGCCTTGCCTGTCCTTGCCTGTCCTAGCCTTGCCTTATGTCCTTCTCATCCTGTTCTCTGTCCCATCCTCTCTCACTAAGCCCTCGTCTGGCTGCATGTCTCTTCTTTCCTTTTCTCTCACTCTCCTGCCTCCCGCCTCTTTTCTTGCAATTCCTCCATCTCACTCCTGCAGCCCAACACTACTTTTTATTCTTCCTTCCCTTTCTCCTGCTCCCTTCGCTTTCTCCCTCTGTCCCATATCTTTCTTCCCGACTTGTCTCTTGGAGACTTTGGGCCAAACTGGCCCCAAGTCTGGGCATGGTTTGACAAGTTTTCAGAGGCCTGGCTGGTGGCAGCAGGGACACCAGGCAGTGACAGGCCCGGGGCTGACAGGCTCCCCATCCCCTAGGGGGCGCCTGGCTGCCACACCCAGCTGACAAAGAACCTTTGTCACAATGCCCGCTACCGTGGCGAGGATGCGGTGGCTCTGCAGGTGACAGGGACACTGCAGGACTTGGTGTCAGCTCAGCAATTTCTCACTTCCCCTAAGAAGCGGAATTCTGCAAATTGCTGCCTTTGCTCTTGAAAGGATGTCATCAGGTGGGTGTTTTGGTGTCATACACTGAAAACAGAGCAGAAACTGTGAAATATTCCCATGATATGCATGGTCCCTGCCCCAAAGCACCATGACTCAGCCTAAGGAGATCTGCAGCTGATTTTTTTGTACTGCCAGCAGATTGTGGAAGTACAGTATAAAAACCATCCTTATGGAGAGATCTTGGTATTTTAGGCTTAGTCTAAGTGTCTCAAGTAGCTGGGGTTTTTGCTTGGGCCTAATCCATACGGTCTTATGGCTTTCCTCCTCGTCTGAAGACGAATGTGCTAGAAACTACAAAGCAAAAACATGTCCTGCAGCCTAGCCTTGCCTTGCCTTTCCTTGCCTGTCCTAGCCTTGCCTTATGTCCTTCTCATCCTGTTCTCTGTCCCATCCTCTCTCACTAAGCCCTCGTCTGGCTGCATGTCTCTTCTTTCCTTTTCTCTCACTCTCCTGCTTCCTGCCTCTTTTCTTGCAATTCCTCCATCTCACTCCTGCAGCCCAACACTACTTTTTATTCTTCCTTCCCTTTCTCCTGCTCCCTTCGCTTTCTCCCTCTGTCCCATATCTTTCTTCCCGACTTGTCTCTTGCAGACTTTGGGCCAAACTGGCCCCAAGTCTGGGCATGGTTTGACAAGTTTTCAGAGGCCTGGCTGGTGGCAGCAGGGACACCAGGCAGTGACAGGCCCGGGGCTGACAGGCTCCCCATCCCCTAGGGGGCGCCTGGCTGCCACACCCAGCTGACATAGAACCTTTGTCACAATGCCCGCTACCGTGGCGAGGATGCGGTGGCTCTGCAGGTGACAGGGACACTGCAGGACTTGGTGTCAGCTCAGCAATTTCTCACTTCCCCTAAGAAGCGGAATTCTGCAAATTGCTGCCTTTGCTCTTGAAAGGATGTCATCAGGTGGGTGTTTTGGTGTCATACACTGAAAACAGAGCAGAAACTGTGAAATATTCCCATGATATGCATGGTCCCTGCCCCAAAGCACCATGACTCAGCCTAAGGATATCTGCAGCTTATTTTTTTGTACTGCCAGCAGATTGTGGAAGTACAGCATAAAAACCATCCTTATGGAGAGATCTTGGTATTTTAGGCTTAGTCTAAGTGTCTCAAGTAGCTGGGGTTTCTGCTTGGGCCTAATCCATACGGTCTTATGGCTTTCCTCCTCGTCTGAAGACGAATGTGCTAGAAACTATAAAGCAAAAACATGTCCTGCAGCCTAGCCTTGCCTTGCCTGTCCTTGCCTGTCCTAGCCTTGCCTTATGTCCTTCTCATCCTGTTCTCTGTCCCATCCTCTCTCACTAAGCCCTCGTCTGGCTGCATGACTCTTCTTTCCTTTTCTCTCACTCTCCTGCCTCCCGCCTCTTTTCTTGCAATTCCTCCATCTCACTCCTGCAGCCCAATACTACTTTTTATTCTTCCTTCCCTTTCTCCTGCTCCCTTCGCTTTCTCCCTCTGTCCCATATCTTTCTTCCCGACTTGTCTCTTGCAGACCTTGGGCCAAACTGGCCCCAAGTCTGGGCATGGTCTGACAAGTTTTCAGAGGCCTGGCTGGTGGCAGCTGGGACAGCAGGCAGTGACAGGCCCGGGGCTGACAGGCTCCCCATCCCCTAGGGGGCGCCTGGCTGCCACACCCAGCTGACATAGAACCTTTGTCACAATGCCCGCTACCGTGGCGAGGATGCGGTGGCTCTGCAGGTGACAGGGACACTGCAGGACTTGGTGTCAGCTCAGCAATTTCTCACTTCCCCTAAGAAGCGGAATTCTGCAAATTGCTGCCTTTGCTCTTGAAAGGATGTCATCAGGTGGGTGTTTTGGTGTCATACACTGAAAACAGAGCAGAAACTGTGAAATATTCCCATGATATGCATGGTCCCTGCCCCAAAGCACCATGACTCAGCCTAAGGAGATCTGCAGCTTATTTTTTTGTACTGCCAGCAGATTGTGGAAGTACAGTATAAAAACCATCCTTATGGAGAGATCTTGGTATTTTAGGCTTAGTCTAAGTGTCTCAAGTAGCTGGGGTTTTTGCTTGGGCCTAATCCATACGGTCTTATGGCTTTCCTCCTCGTCTGAAGACGAATGTGCTAGAAACTACAAAGCAAAAACATGTCCTGCAGCCTAGCCTTGCCTTGCCTGTCCTTGCCTGTCCTAGCCTTGCCTTATGTCCTTCTCATCCTGTTCTCTGTCCCATCCTCTCTCACTAAGCCCTCGTCTGGCTGCATGTCTCTTCTTTCCTTTTCTCTCACTCTCCTGCCTCCCGCCTCTTTTCTTGCAATTCCTCCATCTCACTCCTGCAGCCCAACACTACTTTTTATTCCTCCTTCCCTTTCTCCTGCTCCCTTCGCTTTCTCCCTCTGTCCCATATCTTTCTTCCCGACTTGTCTCTTGGAGACTTTGGGCCAAACTGGCCCCATGTCTGGGCATGGTTTGACAAGTTTTCAGAGGCCTGGCTGGTGGCAGCTGGGACACCAGGCAGTGACAGGCCCGGGGCTGACAGGCTCCCCATCCCCTAGGGGGAGCCTGGCTGCCACACCCAGCTGACATAGAACCTTTGTCACAATGCCCGCTACCGTGGCGAGGATGCGGTGGCTCTGCAGGTGACAGGGACACTGCAGGACTTGGTGTCAGCTCAGCAATTTCTCACTTCCCCTAAGAAGCGGAATTCTGCAAATTGCTGCCTTTGCTCTTGAAAGGATGTCATCAGGTGGGTGTTTTGGTGTCATACACTGAAAACAGAGCAGAAACTGTGAAATATTCCCATGATATGCATGGTCCCTGCCCCAAAGCACCATGACTCAGCCTAAGGAGATCTGCAGCTTATTTTTTTGTACTGCCAGCAGATTGTGGAAGTACAGTATAAAAACCATCCTTATGGAGAGATCTTGGTATTTTAGGCTTAGTCTAAGTGTCTCAAGTAGCTGGGGTTTTTGCTTGGGCCTAATCCATACGGTCTTATGGCTTTCCTCCTCGTCTGAAGACGAATGTGCTAGAAACTACAAAGCAAAAACATGTCCTGCAGCCTAGCCTTGCCTTGCCTGTCCTTGCCTGTCCTAGCCTTGCCTTATGTCCTTCTCATCCTGTTCTCTGTCCCATCCTCTCTCACTAAGCCCTCGTCTGGCTGCATGTCTCTTCTTTCCTTTTCTCTCACTCTCCTGCCTCCCGCCTCTTTTCTTGCAATTCCTCCATCTCACTCCTGCAGCCCAACACTACTTTTTATTCTTCCTTCCCTTTCTCCTGCTCCCTTCGCTTTCTCCCTCTGTCCCATATCTTTCTTCCCGACTTGTCTCTTGGAGACTTTGGGCCAAACTGGCCCCAAGTCTGGGCATGGTTTGACAAGTTTTCAGAGGCCTGGCTGGTGGCAGCAGGGACACCAGGCAGTGACAGGCCCGGGGCTGACAGGCTCCCCATCCCCTAGGGGGCGCCTGGCTGCCACACCCAGCTGACATAGAACCTTTGTCACAATGCCTGCTACCGTGGCGAGGATGCTGTGGCTCTGCAGGTGACAGGGACACTGCAGGACTTGGTGTCAGCTCAGCAATTTCTCACATCCCCTAAGAAGCGGAATTCTGCAAATTGCTGCCTTTGCTCTTGAAAGGATGTCATCAGGTGGGTGTTTTGGTGTCATACACGGAAAACAGAGCAGAAACTGTGAAATATTCCCATGATATGCATGGTCCCTGCCCCAAAGCACCATGATTCAGCCTAAGGAGATCTGCAGCTTATTTTTTTGTACTGCCAGCAGATTGTGGAAGTACAGTATAAAAACCATCCTTATGGAGAGATCTTGGTATTTTAGGCTTAGTCAAAGTGTCTCAAGTAGCTGGGGTTTTTGCTTGGGCCTAATCCATACGGTCTTATGGCTTTCCTCCTCGTCTGAAGACGAATGTGCTAGAAACTATAAAGCAAAACATGTCCTGCAGCCTAGCCTTGCCTTGCCTGTCCTTGCCTGTCCTAGCCTTGCCTTATGTCCGTCTCATCCTGTTCTCTGTCCCATCCTCTCTCACTAAGCCCTCGTCTGGCTGCATGTCTCTTCTTTCCTTTTCTCTCACTCTCCTGCTTCCCGCCTCTTTTCTTGCAATTCCTCCATCTCACTCCTGAAGCCCAACACTACTTTTTATTCTTCCTTCCCTTTCTCCTGCTCCCTTCGCTTTCTCCCTCTGTCCCATATCTTTCTTCCCGACTTGTCTCTTGCAGACCTTGGGCCAAACTGGCCCCAAGTCTGGGCATGGTCTGACAAGTTTTCAGAGGCCTGGCTGGTGGCAGCTGGGACAGCAGGCAGTGACAGGCCCGGGGCTGACAGGCTCCCCATCCCCTAGGGGGCGCCTGGCTGCCACACCCAGCTGACATAGAACCTTTGTCACAATGCCCGCTACCGTGGCGAGGATGCGGTGGCTCTGCAGGTGACAGGGACACTGCAGGACTTGGTGTCAGCTCAGCAATTTCTCACTTCCCCTAAGAAGCGGAATTCTGCAAATTGCTGCCTTTGCTCTTGAAAGGATGTCATCAGGTGGGTGTTTTGGTGTCATACACTGAAAACAGAGCAGAAACTGTGAAATATTCCCATGATATGCATGGTCCCTGCCCCAAAGCACCATGACTCAGCCTAAGGAGATCTGCAGCTTATTTTTTTGTACTGCCAGCAGATTGTGGAAGTACAGTATAAAAACCATCCTTATGGAGAGATCTTGGTATTTTAGGCTTAGTCTAAGTGTCTCAAGTAGCTGGGGTTTTTGCTTGGGCCTAATCCATACGGTCTTATGGCTTTCCTCCTCGTCTGAAGACGAATGTGCTAGAAACTACAAAGCAAAAACATGTCCTGCAGCCTAGCCTTGCCTTGCCTGTCCTTGCCTGTCCTAGCCTTGCCTTATGTCCTTCTCATCCTGTTCTCTGTCCCATCCTCTCTCACTAAGCCCTCGTCTGGCTGCATGTCTCTTCTTTCCTTTTCTCTCACTCTCCTGCCTCCCGCCTCTTTTCTTGCAATTCCTCCATCTCACTCCTGCAGCCCAACACTACTTTTTATTCCTCCTTCCCTTTCTCCTGCTCCCTTCGCTTTCTCCCTCTGTCCCATATCTTTCTTCCCGACTTGTCTCTTGGAGACTTTGGGCCAAACTGGCCCCATGTCTGGGCATGGTTTGACAAGTTTTCAGAGGCCTGGCTGGTGGCAGCTGGGACACCAGGCAGTGACAGGCCCGGGGCTGACAGGCTCCCCATCCCCTAGGGGGAGCCTGGCTGCCACACCCAGCTGACATAGAACCTTTGTCACAATGCCCGCTACCGTGGCGAGGATGCGGTGGCTCTGCAGGTGACAGGGACACTGCAGGACTTGGTGTCAGCTCAGCAATTTCTCACTTCCCCTAAGAAGCGGAATTCTGCAAATTGCTGCCTTTGCTCTTGAAAGGATGTCATCAGGTGGGTGTTTTGGTGTCATACACTGAAAACAGAGCAGAAACTGTGAAATATTCCCATGATATGCATGGTCCCTGCCCCAAAGCACCATGACTCAGCCTAAGGAGATCTGCAGCTTATTTTTTTGTACTGCCAGCAGATTGTGGAAGTACAGTATAAAAACCATCCTTATGGAGAGATCTTGGTATTTTAGGCTTAGTCTAAGTGTCTCAAGTAGCTGGGGTTTTTGCTTGGGCCTAATCCATACGGTCTTATGGCTTTCCTCCTCGTCTGAAGACGAATGTGCTAGAAACTATAAAGCAAAAACATGTCCTGAAGCCTAGCCTTGCCTTGCCTGTCCTTGCCTGTCCTAGCCTTGCCTTATGTCCTTCTCATCCTGTTCTCTGTCCCATCGTCTCTCACTAAGCCCTCGTCTGGCTGCATGTCTCTTCTTTCCTTTTCTCTCACTCTCCTGCTTCCCGCCTCTTTTCTTGCAATTCCTCCATCTCACTCCTGCAGCCCAACACTACTTTTTATTCTTCCTTCCCTTTCTTCTGCTCCCTTCGCTTTCTCCCTCTGTCCCATATCTTTCTTCCCGACTTGTCTCTTGCAGACCTTGGGCCAAACTGGCCCCAAGTCTGGGCATGGTTTGACAAGTTTTCAGAGGCCTGGCTGGTGGCAGCAGGGCCAGCAGGCACTGACAGGCCCGGGGCTGACAGGCTCCCCATCCCCTAGGGGGCGCCTGGCTGCCACACCCAGCTGACATAGAACCTTTGTCACAATGCCCGCTACCGTGGCGAGGATGCGGTGGCTCTGCAGGTGACAGGGACACTGCAGGACTTGGTGTCAGCTCAGCAATTTCTCACTTCCCCTAAGAAGCGGAATTCTGCAAATTGCTGCCTTTGCACTTGAAAGGATGTCATCAGGTGGGTGTTTTGGTGTCATACACTGAAAACAGAGCAGAAACTCTGAAATATTCCCATGATATGCATGGTCCCTGCCCCAAAGCACCATGACTCAGCCTAAGGAGATCTGCAGCTTATTTTTTTGTACTGCCAGCAGATTGTGGAAGTACAGTATAAAAACCATCCTTATGGAGAGATCTTGGTATTTTAGGCTTAGTCTAAGTGTCTCAAGTAGCTGGGGTTTTTGCTTGGGCCTAATCCATACGGTCTTATGGCTTTCCTCCTCGTCTGAAGACGAATGTGCTAGAAACTACAAAGCAAAAACATGTCCTGCAGCCTAGCCTTGCCTTGCCTGTCCTTGCCTTTCCTAGCCTTGCCTTATGTCCTTCTCATCCTGTTCTCTGTCCCATCCTCTCTCACTAAGCCCTCGTCTGGCTGCATGTCTCTTCTTTCCTTTTCTCTCACTCTCCTGCCTCCCGCCTCTTTTCTTGCAATTCCTCCATCTCACTCCTGCAGCCCAACACTACTTTTTATTCTTCCTTCCCTTTCTCCTGCTCCCCTCGCTTTCTCCCTGTGACCCATATCTTTCTTCCCGACTTGTCTCTTGGAGACTTTGGGCCAAACTGGCCCCATGTCTGGGCATGGTTTGACAAGTTTTCAGAGGCCTGGCTGGTGGCAGCTGGGACACCAGGCAGTGACAGGCCCGGGGCTGACAGGCTCCCCATCCCCTAGGGGGCGCCTGGCTGCCACACCCAGCTGACATAGAACCTTTGTCACAATGCCCGCTACCGTGGCGAGGATGCGGTGGCTCTGCAGGTGACAGGGACACTGCAGGACTTGGTGTCAGCTCAGCAATTTCTCACTTCCCCTAAGAAGCGGAATTCTGCAAATTGCTGCCTTTGCTCTTGAAAGGATGTCATCAGGTGGGTGTTTTGGTGTCATACACTGAAAACAGAGCAGAAACTGTGAAATATTCCCATGATATGCATGGTCCCTGCCCCAAAGCACCATGACTCAGCCTAAGGAGATCTGCAGCTTATTTTTTTGTACTGCCAGCAGATTGTGGAAGTACAGTATAAAAACCATCCTTATGGAGAGATCTTGGTATTTTAGGCTTAGTCTAAGTGTCTCAAGTAGCTGGGGTTTTTGCTTGGGCCTAATCCATACGGTCTTATGGCTTTCCTCCTCGTCTGAAGACGAATGTGCTAGAAACTATAAAGCAAAAACATGTCCTGCAGCCTAGCCTTGCCTTGCCTGTCCTTGCCTGTCCTAGCCTTGCCTTATATCCTTTTCATCCTGTTCTCTGTCGCATCCTCTCTCACTAAGCCCTCGTCTGGCTGCATGTCTCTTCTTTCCTTTTCTCTCACTCTCCTGCTTCCCGCCTCTTTTCTTGCAATTCCTCCATCTCACTCCTGCAGCCCAACACTACTTTTTATTCTTCCTTCCCTTTCTCCTGCTCCCTTCGCTTTCTCCCTCTGTCCCATATCTTTCTTCCCGACTTGTCTCTTGCAGACCTTGGGCCAAACTGGCCCCAAGTCTGGGCATGGTTTGACAAGTTTTCAGAGGCCTGGCTGGTGGCAGCAGGGACAGCAGGCAGTGACAGGCCCGGGGCTGACAGGCTCCCCATCCCCTAGGGGGCACCTGGCTGCCACACCCAGCTGACATAGAACCTTTGTCACAATGCCCGCTACTGTTGCGAGGATGTGGTGGCTCTGCAGGTGACAGGGACACTGCAGGACTTGGTGTCAGCTCAGCAATTTCTCACTTCCCCTAAGAAGCGGAATTCTGCAAATTGCTGCCTTTGCTCTTGAAAGGATGTCATCAGGTGGGTGTTTTGGTGTCATACACTGAAAACAGAGCAGAAACTGTGAAATATTCCCATGATATGCATGGTCCCTGCCCCAAAGCACCATGACTCAGCCTAAGGAGATCTGCAGCTTATTTTTTGGTACTGCCAGCAGATTGTGGAAGTACAGTATAAAAACCATCCTTATGGAGAGATCTTGGTATTTTAGGCTTAGTCTAAGTGTCTCAAGTAGCTGGGGTTTTTGCTTGGGCCTAATCCATACGGTCTTATGGCTTTCCTCCTCGTCTGAAGACGAATGTGCTAGAAACTACAAAGCAAAAACATGTCCTGCAGCCTAGCCTTGCCTTGCCTGTCCTTGCCTGTCCTAGCCTTGCCTTATGTCCGTCTCATCCTGTTCTCTGTCGCATCCTCTCTCACTAAGCCCTCGTCTGGCTGCATGTCTCTTCTTTCCTTTTCTCTCACTCTCCTGCTTCCCGCCTCTTTTCTTGCAATTCCTCCATCTCACTCCTGTAGCCCAACACTACTTTTTATTCTTCCTTCCCTTTCTCCTGCTCCCTTCGCTTTCTCCCTCTGTCCCATATCTTTCTTCCCGACTTGTCTCTTGCAGACCTTGGGCCAAACTGGCCCCAAGTCTGGGCATGGTTTGACAAGTTTTCAGAGGCCTGGCTGGTGGCAGCAGGGACACCAGGCAGTGACAGGCCCGGGGCTGACAGGCTCCCCATCCCCTAGGGGGCACCTGGCTGCCACACCCAGCTGACATAGAACCTTTGTCACAATGCCCGCTACCGTGGCGAGGATGTGGTGGCTCTGCAGGTGACAGGGACACTGCAGGACTTGGTGTCAGCTCAGCAATTTCTCACTTCCCCTAAGAAGCGGAATTCTGCAAATTGCTGCCTTTGCTCTTGAAAGGATGTCATCAGGTGGGTGTTTTGGTGTCATACACTGAAAACAGAGCAGAAACTGTGAAATATTCCCATGATATGCATGGTCCCTGCCCCAAAGCACCATGACTCAGCCTAAGGAGATCTGCAGCTTATTTTTTTGTACTGCCAGCAGATTGTGGAAGTACAGTATAAAAACCATCCTTATGGAGAGATCTTGGTATTTTAGGCTTAGTCTAAGTGTCTCAAGTAGCTGGGGTTTTTGCTTGGGCCTAATCCATACGGTCTTATGGCTTTCCTCCTAGTCTGAAGACGAATGTGCTAGAAACTATAAAGCAAAAACATGTCCTGAAGCCTAGCCTTGCCTTGCCTGTCCTTGCCTGTCCTAGCCTTGCCTTATGTCCTTCTCATCCTGTTCTCTGTCCCATCGTCTCTCACTAAGCCCTCGTCTGGCTGCATGTCTCTTCTTTCCTTTTCTCTCACTCTCCTGCTTCCCGCCTCTTTTCTTGCAATTCCTCCATCTCACTCCTGCAGCCCAACACTACTTTTTATTCTTCCTTCCCTTTCTTCTGCTCCCTTCGCTTTCTCCCTCTGTCCCATATCTTTCTTCCCGACTTGTCTCTTGCAGACCTTGGGCCAAACTGGCCCCACGTCTGGGCATGGTTTGACAAGTTTTCAGAGGCCTGGCTGGTGGCAGCAGGGACACCAGGCAGTGACAGGCCCGGGGCTGACAGGCTCCCCATCCCCTAGGGGGCGCCTGGCTGCCACACCCAGCTGACATAGAACCTTTGTCACAATGCCCGCTCCCGTGGCGAGGATGCGGTGGCTCTGCAGGTGACAGGGACACTGCAGGACTTGGTGTCAGCTCAGCAATTTCTCACTTCCCCTAAGAAGCGGAATTCTGCAAATTGCTGCCTTTGCTCTTGAAAGGATGTCATCAGGTAGGTGTTTTGGTGTCATACCCTGAAAACAGAGCAGAAACTGTGAAATATTCCCATGATATGCATGGTCCCTGCCCCAAAGCACCATGACTCAGCCTAAGGAGATCTGCCGCTTATTTTTTTGTACTGCCAGCAGATTGTGGAAGTACAGCATAAAAACCATCCTTATGGAGAGATCTTGGTATTTTAGGCTTAGTCTAAGTGTCTCAAGTAGCTGGGGTTTCTGCTTGGGCCTAATCCATACGGTCTTATGGCTTTCCTCCTCGTCTGAAGACGAATGTGCTAGAAACTATAAAGCAAAAACATGTCCTGCAGCCTAGCCTTGCCTTGCCTGTCCTTGCCTGTCCTAGCCTTGCCTTATGTCCTTCTCATCCTGTTCTCTGTCCCATCCTCTCTCACTAAGCCCTCGTCTGGCTGCATGTCTCTTCTTTCCTTTTCTCTCACTCTCCTGCTTCCCGCCTCTTTTCTTGCAATTCCTCCATCTCACTCCTGCAGCCCAACACTACTTTTTATTCTTCCTTCCCTTTCTCCTGCTCCCTTCGCTTTCTCCCTCTGTCCCATATCTTTCTTCCCGACTTGTCTCTTGCAGACCTTGGGCCAAACTGGCCCCAAGTCTGGGCATGGTTTGAGAAGTTTTCAGAGGCCTGGCTGGTGGCAGCTGGGACAGCAGGCAGTGACAGGCCCGGGGCTGACAGGCTCCCCATCCCCTAGGGGGCGCCTGGCTGCCACACCCAGCTGACATAGAACCTTTGTCACAATGCCCGCTACCGTGGCGAGGATGCGGTGGCTCTGCAGGTGACAGGGACACTGCAGGACTTGGTGTCAGCTCAGCAATTTCTCACTTCCCCTAAGAAGCGGAATTCTGCAAATTGCTGCCTTTGCTCTTGAAAGGATGTCATCAGGTGGGTGTTTTGGTGTCATACACTGAAAACAGAGCAGAAACTGTGAAATATTCCCATGATATGCATGGTCCCTGCCCCAAAGCACCATGACTCAGCCTAAGGAGATCTGCAGCTTATTTTTTTGTACTGCCAGCAGATTGTGGAAGTACAGTATAAAAACCATCCTTATGCAGAGATCTTCCTATTTTAGGCTTAGTCTAAGTGTCTCAAGTAGCTGGGGTTTTTGCTTGGGCCTAATCCATACGGTCTTATGGCTTTCCTCCTCGTCTGAAGACGAATGTGCTAGAAACTATAAAGCAAAAACATGTCCTGCAGCCTAGCCTTGCCTTGCCTGTCCTTGCTTGTCGTAGCCTTGCCTTATTTCCTTTTCATCCTGTTCTCTGTCCCATCCTCTCTCACTAAGCCCTCGCCTGGCTGCATGTCTCTTCTTTCCTTTTCTCTCACTCTCCTGCTTCCTGCCTCTTTTCTTGCAATTCCTCCATCTCACTCCTGCAGCCCAACACTACTTTTTATTCTTCCTTCCCTTTCTCCTGCTCCCTTCGCTTTCTCCCTCTGTTCCATACATTTCTTCCCGACTTGTCCTTGGAGACTTTGGGCCAAACTGGCCCCAAGTCTGGGCATGGTTTGACAAGTTTTCAGAGGCCTGGCTGGTGGCAGCAGGGACACCAGGCAGTGACAGGCCCGGGGCTGACAGGCTCCCCATCCCCTAGGGGGCGCCTGGCTGCCACACCCAGCTGACATAGAACCTTTGTCACAATGCCCGCTACCGTGGCGAGGATGCGGTGGCTCTGCAGGTGACAGGGACACTGCAGGACTTGGTGTCAGCTCAGCAATTTCTCACTTCCCCTAAGAAGCGGAATTCTGCAAATTGCTGCCTTTGCTCTTGAAAGGATGTCATCAGGTGGGTGTTTTGGTGTCATACACTGAAAACAGAGCAGAAACTGTGAAATATTCCCATGATATGCATGGTCCCTGCCCCAAAGCACCATGACTCAGCCTAAGGAGATCTGCAGCTTATTTTTTTGTACTGCCAGCAGATTGTGGAAGTACAGTATAAAAACCATCCTTATGCAGAGATCTTCCTATTTTAGGCTTAGTCTAAGTGTCTCAAGTAGCTGGGGTTTTTGCTTGGGCCTAATCCATACGGTCTTATGGCTTTCCTCCTCGTCTGAAGACTAAAGTGCTAGAAACTATAAAGCAAAAACATGTCCTGCAGACTAGCCTTGCCTTGCCTGTCCTTGCCTGTCCTTGCCTTGCCTTATTTCCTTCTCATCCTGTTCTCTGTCCCATCCTCTCTCACTAACCCCTCATCTGGCTGCATGTCTCTTCTTTCCTTTTCTCTCACTCTCCTGCTTCCTGCCTCTTTTCTTGCAATTCCTCCATCTCACTCCTGCAGCCCAACACTACTTTTTATTCTTCCTTCCCTTTCTCCTGCTCCCTTCGCTTTCTCCCTCTGTCCCATATCTTTCTTCCCGAATTGTCTCTTGCAGACTTTGGACAAACTGGCCCCAAGTCTGGGCATGGTTTGGCAAGTATTCAGAGGCCTGGCTGGTGGCAGCAGGGACACCAGGCAGTGACAGGCCCGGGGCTGACAGGCTCCCCACCCCCTAGGGGGCGCCTGGCTGCCACACCCAGCTGACATAGAACCTTTGTCACAATGCCCGCTACCGTGGCGAGGATGCGGTGGCTCTGCAGGTGACAGGGACACTGCAGGACTTGGTGTCAGCTCAGCAATTTCTCACTTACCCTAAGAAGCGGAATTCTGCAAATTGCTGCCTTTGCTCTTGAAAGGATGTCATCAGGTGGGTGTTTTGGTGTCATACACTGAAAACAGAGCAGAAACTGTGAAATATTCCCATGATATGCATGGTCCCTGCCCCAAAGCACCATGACTCAGCCTAAGGAGATCTGCAGCTTATTTTTTTGTACTGCCAGCAGATTGTGGAAGTACAGTATAAAAACCATCCTTATGCAGAGATCTTCCTATTTTAGGCTTAGTCTAAGTGTCTCAAGTAGCTGGGGTTTTTGCTTGGGCCTAATCCATACGGTCTTATGGCTTTCCTCCTCGTCTGAAGACGAATGTGCTAGAAACTATAAAGCAAAAACATGTCCTGCAGCCTAGCCTTGCCTTGCCTGTCCTTGCTTGTCGTAGCCTTGCCTTATTTCCTTTTCATCCTGTTCTCTGTCCCATCCTCTCTCACTAAGCCCTCGCCTGGCTGCATGTCTCTTCTTTCCTTTTCTCTCACTCTCCTGCTTCCTGCCTCTTTTCTTGCAATTCCTCCATCTCACTCCTGCAGCCCAACACTACTTTTTATTCTTCCTTCCCTTTCTCCTGCTCCCTTCGCTTTCTCCCTCTGTTCCATACATTTCTTCCCGACTTGTCCTTGGAGACTTTGGGCCAAACTGGCCCCAAGTCTGGGCATGGTTTGACAAGTTTTCAGAGGCCTGGCTGGTGGCAGCAGGGACACCAGGCAGTGACAGGCCCGGGGCTGACAGGCTCCCCATCCCCTAGGGGGCGCCTGGCTGCCACACCCAGCTGACATAGAACCTTTGTCACAATGCCCGCTACCGTGGCGAGGATGCGGTGGCTCTGCAGGTGACAGGGACACTGCAGGACTTGGTGTCAGCTCAGCAATTTCTCACTTCCCCTAAGAAGCGGAATTCTGCAAATTGCTGCCTTTGCTCTTGAAAGGATGTCATCAGGTGGGTGTTTTGGTGTCATACACTGAAAACAGAGCAGAAACTGTGAAATATTCCCATGATATGCATGGTCCCTGCCCCAAAGCACCATGACTCAGCCTAAGGAGATCTGCAGCTTATTTTTTTGTACTGCCAGCAGATTGTGGAATTACGGTATGAAAACCATCCTTATGGAGAGATCTTGGTATTTTAGGCTTAGTCTAAGTGTCTCAAGGAGCTGGGGTTTTTGCTTGGGCCTAATCCTTACGGTCTTATGGCTTTCCTCCTAGTCTGAAGACAAAAGTGCTAGAAACTATAAAGCAAAAACATGTCCTGCAGCCTAGCCTTGCCTTGCCTGTCCTTGCCTGTCCTTGCCTTGCCTTATTTCCTTCTCATCCTGTTCTCTGTCCCATCCTCTCTCACTAACCCCTCATCTGGCTGCATGTCTCTTCTTTCCTTTTCTCTCACTCTCCTGCTTCCTGCCTCTTTTCTTGCAATTCCTCCATCTCACTCCTGCAGCCCAACACTACTTTTTATTCTTCCTTCCCTTTCTCCTGCTCCCTTCGCTTTCTCCCTCTGTCCCATATCTTTCTTCCCGACTTGTCTCTTGCAGACTTTGGACAAACTGGCCCCAAGTCTGGGCGTGGTTTGGCAAGTATTCAGAGGCCTGGCTGGTGGCAGCAGGGACACCAGGCAGTGACAGGCCCGGGGCTGACAGGCTCCCCATCCCCTAGGGGGCGCCTGGCTGCCACACCCAGCTGACATAGAACCTTTGTCACAATGCCCGCTACCGTGGCGAGGATGCGGTGGCTCTGCAGGTGACAGGGACACTGCAGGACTTGGTGTCAGCTCAGCAATTTCTCACTTCCCCTAAGAAGCGGAATTCTGCAAATTGCTGCCTTTGCTCTTGAAAGGATGTCATCAGGTGGGTGTTTTGGTGTCATACACTGAAAACAGAGCAGAAACTGTGAAATATTCCCATGATATGCATGGTCCCTGCCCCAAAGCACCATGACTCAGCCTAAGGAGATCTGCAGCTTATTTTTTTGTACTGCCAGCAGATTGTGGAAGTACAGTATAAAAGCCATCCTTATGGAGAGATCTTGGTATTTTAGGCCTAGTCTAAGTGTCTCAAGTAGCTGGGGTTTTTGCTTGGGCCTAATCCTTACGGTCTTATGGCTTTCCTCCTCGTCTGAAGACGAATGTGCTAGAAACTATAAAGCAAAAACATGTCCTGCAGCCTAGCCTTGCCTTGCCTGTCCTTGCCTGTCCTAGCCTTGCCTTATTTCCTTTTCATCCTGTTCTCTGTCCCATCCTCTCTCACTAAGCCCTCGTCTGGCTGCATGTCTCTTCTTTCCTTTTCTCTCACTCTCCTGCTTCCTGCCTCTTTTCTTGCAATTCCTCCATCTCACTCCTGCAGCCCAACACTACTTTTTATTCTTCCTTCCCTTTCTCCTGATCCCTTCGCTTTCTCCCTCTGTTCCATACATTTCTTCCCGACTTGTCCTTGGAGACTTTGGGCCAAACTGGCCCCAAGTCTGGGCATGGTTTGACAAGTTTTCAGAGGCCTGGCTGGTGGCAGCAGGGACACCAGGCAGTGACAGGCCCGGGGCTGACAGGCTCCCCATCCCCTAGGGGGCGCCTGGCTGCCACACCCAGCTGACATAGAACCTTTGTCACAATGCCCGCTACCGTGGCGAGGATGCGGTGGCTCTGCAGGTGACAGGGACACTGCAGGACTTGGTGTCAGCTCAGCAATTTCTCACTTCCCCTAAGAAGCGGAATTCTGCAAATTGCTGCCTTTGCTCTTGAAAGGATGTCATCAGGTGGATGTTTTGGTGTCATACACTGAAAACAGAGCAGAAACTGTGAAATATTCCCATGATATGCATGGTCCCTGCCCCAAAGCACCATGACTCAGCCTAAGGAGATCTGCAGCTTATTTTTTTGTACTGCCAGCAGATTGTGGAAGTACAGCATAAAAACCATCCTTATGGAGAGATCTTGGTATTTTAGGCTTAGTCTAAGTGTCTCAAGTAGCTGGGGTTTTTGCTTGGGCCTAATCCATACGGTCTTATGGCTTTCCTCCTCGTCTGAAGACGAATGTGCTAGAAACTACAAAGCAAAAACATGTCCTGCAGCCTAGCCTTGCCTTGCCTGTCCTTGCCTGTCCTAGCCTTGCCTTATGTTATTCTCATCCTGTTCTCTGTCCCATCCTCTCTCACTAACCCCTCGTCTGGCTGCATGTCTCTTCTTTCCTTTTCTCTCACTCTCCTGCTTCCTGCCTCTTTTCTTGCAATTCTTCCATCTCACTCCTGCAGCCCAACACTACTTTTTATTCTTCCTTCCCTTTCTCCTTCTCCCTTCGCTTTCTCCCTCTGTTCCATACCTTTCTTCCCGACTTGTCTCTTGGAGTCTTTGGGCCAAACTGGCCCCAAGTCTGGGCATGGTTTGACAAGTTTTCAGAGGCCTGGCTGGTGGCAGCAGGGCCAGCAGGCAGTGACAGGCCCGGGGCTGACAGGCTCCCCATCCCCTAGGGGGCGCCTGGCTGCCACACCCAGCTGACATAGAACCTTTGTCACAATGCCCGCTCCCGTGGCGAGGATGCGGTGGCTCTGCAGGTGACAGGGACACTGCAGGACTTGGTGTCAGCTCAGCAATTTCTCACTTCCCCTAAGAAGCGGAATTCTGCAAATTGCTGCCTTTGCTCTTGAAAGGATGTCATCAGGTGGGTGTTTTGGTGTCATACACTGAAAACAGAGCAGAAACTGTGAAATATTCCCATGATATGCATGGTCCCTGCCCCAAAGCACCATGACTCAGCCTAAGGAGATCTGCAGCTTATATTTTTGTACTGCCAGCAGATTGTGGAAGTACGGTATGAAAACCATCCTTATGGAGAGATCTTGGTATTTTAGGCTTAGTCTAAGTGTCTCAAGTAGCTGGGGTTTTTGCTTGGGCCTAATCCTTACGGTCTTATGGCTTTCCTCCTAGTCTGAAGACGAAAGTGCTAGAAACTATAAAGCAAAAACATGTCCTGCAGCCTAGCCTTGCCTTGCCTGTCCTTGCCTGTCCTTGCCTTGCCTTATTTCCTTCTCATCCTGTTCTCTGTCCCATCCTCTCTCACTAACCCCTCATCTGGCTGCATGTCTCTTCTTTCCTTTTCTCTCACTCTCCTGCTTCCTGCCTCTTTTCTTGCAATTCCTCCATCTCACTCCTGCAGCCCAACACTACTTTTTATTCTTCCTTCCCTTTCTCCTGCTCCCTTCGCTTTCTCCCTCTGTCCCATAGCTTTCTTCCCGACTTGCCTCTTGCAGACTTTGGACAAACTGGCCCCAAGTCTGGGCATGGTTTGGCAAGTATTCAGAGGCCTGGCTGGTGGCAGCAGGGCCACCAGGCAGTGACAGGCCCGGGGCTGACAGGCTCCCCATCCCCTAGGGGGCGCCTGGCTGCCACACCCAGCTGACATAGAACCTTTGTCACAATGCCCGCTACCGTGGCGAGGATGCGGTGGCTCTGCAGGTGACAGGGACACTGCAGGACTTGGTGTCAGCTCAGCAATTTCTCACTTCCCCTAAGAAGCGGAATTCTGCAAATTGCTGCCTTTGCTCTTGAAAGGATGTCATCAGGTGGGTGTTTTGGTGTCATACACTGAAAACAGAGCAGAAACTGTGAAATATTCCCATGATATGCATGGTCCCTGCCCCAAAGCACCATGACTCAGCCTAAGGAGATCTGCAGCTTATTTTTTTGTACTGCCAGCAGATTGTGGAAGTACAGTATAAAAGCCATCCTTATGGAGAGATCTTGCTATTTTAGGCCTAGTCTAAGTGTCTCAAGTAGCTGGGGTTTTTGCTTGGGCCTAATCCATACGGTCTTATGGCTTTCCTCCTCGTCTGAAGACGAATGTGCTAGAAACTATAAAGCAAAAACATGTCCTGCAGCCTAGCCTTGCCTTGCCTGTCCTTGCCTGTCCTAGCCTTGCCTTATTTCCTTTTCATCCTGTTCTCTGTCCCATCCTCTCTCACTAAGCCCTCGTCTGGCTGCATGTCTCTTCTTTCCTTTTCTCTCACTCTCCTGCTTCCTGCCTCTTTTCTTGCAATTCTTCCATCTCACTCCTGCAGCCCAACGCTACTTTTTATTCTTCCTTCCCTTTCTCCTTCTCCCTTCGCTTTCTCCCTCTGTTCCATACCTTTCTTCCCGACTTGTCTCTTGGAGTCTTTTGGCCAAACTGGCCCCAAGTCTGGGAATGGTTTGACAAGTTTTCAGAGGCCTGGCTGGTGGCAGCAGGGCCAGCAGGCAGTGACAGGCCCGGGGCTGACAGGCTCCCCATCCCCTAGGGGGCGCCTGGCTGCCACACCCAGCTGACATAGAACCTTTGTCACAATGCCCGCTCCCGTGGCGAGGATGCGGTGGCTCTGCAGGTGACAGGGACACTGCAGGACTTGGTGTCAGCTCAGCAATTTCTCACTTCCCCTAAGAAGCGGAATTCTGCAAATTGCTGCCTTTGCTCTTGAAAGGATGTCATCAGGTGGGTGTTTTGGTGTCATACACTAAAAACAGAGCAGAAACTGTGAAATATTCCCATGATATGCATGGTCCCTGCCCCAAAGCACCATGACTCAGCCTAAGGAGATCTGCAGCTTATATTTTTGTACTGCCAGCAGATTGTGGAAGTACGGTATGAAAACCATCCTTATGGAGAGATCTTGGTATTTTAGGCTTAGTCTAAGTGTCTCAAGTAGCTGGGGTTTTTGCTTGGGCCTAATCCTTACGGTCTTATGGCTTTCCTCCTAGTCTGAAGACGAAAGTGCTAGAAACTATAAAGCAAAAACATGTCCTGCAGCCTAGCCTTGCCTTGCCTGTCCTTGCCTGTCCTTGCCTTGCCTTATTTCCTTCTCATCCTGTTCTCTGTCCCATCCTCTCTCACTAACCCCTCATCTGGCTGCATGTCTCTTCTTTCCTTTTCTCTCACTCTCCTGCTTCCTGCCTCTTTTCTTGCAATTCCTCCATCTCACTCCTGCAGCCCAACACTACTTTTTATTCTTCCTTCCCTTTCTCCTGCTCCCTTCGCTTTCTCCCTCTGTCCCATAGCTTTCTTCCCGACTTGCCTCTTGCAGACTTTGGACAAACTGGCCCCAAGTCTGGGCATGGTTTGGCAAGTATTCAGAGGCCTGGCTGGTGGCAGCAGGGCCACCAGGCAGTGACAGGCCCGGGGCTGACAGGCTCCCCATCCCCTAGGGGGCGCCTGGCTGCCACACCCAGCTGACATAGAACCTTTGTCACAATGCCCGCTACCGTGGCGAGGATGCGGTGGCTCTGCAGGTGACAGGGACACTGCAGGACTTGGTGTCAGCTCAGCAATTTCTCACTTCCCCTAAGAAGCGGAATTCTGCAAATTGCTGCCTTTGCTCTTGAAAGGATGTCATCAGGTGGGTGTTTTGGTGTCATACACTGAAAACAGAGCAGAAACTGTGAAATATTCCCATGATATGCATGGTCCCTGCCCCAAAGCACCATGACTCAGCCTAAGGAGATCTGCAGCTTATTTTTTTGTACTGCCAGCAGATTGTGGAAGTACAGTATAAAAGCCATCCTTATGGAGAGATCTTGCTATTTTAGGCCTAGTCTAAGTGTCTCAAGTAGCTGGGGTTTTTGCTTGGGCCTAATCCATACGGTCTTATGGCTTTCCTCCTAGTCTGAAGACGAATGTGCTAGAAACTATAAAGCAAAAACATGTCCTGCAGCCTAGCCTTGCCTTGCCTGTCCTTGCCTGTCCTAGCCTTGCCTTATTTCCTTTTCATCCTGTTCTCTGTCCCATCCTCTCTCACTAAGCCCTCGTCTGGCTGCATGTCTCTTCTTTCCTTTTCTCTCACTCTCCTGCTTCCTGCCTCTTTTCTTGCAATTCCTCCATCTCACTCCTGCAGCCCAACACTACTTTTTATTCTTCCTTCCCTTTCTCCTGCTCCCTTCGCTTTCTCCCTCTGTTCCATACATTTCTTCCCGACTTGTCCTTGGAGACTTTGGGCCAAACTGGCCCCAAGTCTGGGCATGGTTTGACAAGTTTTCAGAGGCCTGGCTGGTGGCAGCAGGGACACCAGGCAGTGACAGGCCCGGGGCTGACAGGCTCCCCATCCCCTAGGGGGCGCCTGGCTGCCACACCCAGCTGACATAGAACCTTTGTCACAATGCCCGCTACCGTGGCGAGGATGCGGTGGCTCTGCAGGTGACAGGGACACTGCAGGACTTGGTGTCAGCTCAGCAATTTCTCACTTCCCCTAAGAAGCGGAATTCTGCAAATTGCTGCCTTTGCTCTTGAAAGGATGTCATCAGGTGGGTGTTTTGGTGTCATACACTGAAAACAGAGCAGAAACTGTGAAATATTCCCATGATATGCATGGTCCCTGCCCCAAAGCACCATGACTCAGCCTAAGGAGATCTGCAGCTTATTTTTTGGTACTGCCAGCAGATTGTGGAAGTACAGTATAAAAACCATCCTTATGGTGAGATCTTGGTATTTTAGGCTTAGTCTAAGTGTCTCAAGTAGCTGGGGTTTTTGCTTGGGCCTAATCCATACGGTCTTATGGCTTTCCTCCTCGTCTGAAGACGAATGTGCTAGAAACTACAAAGCAAAAACATGTCCTGCAGCCTAGCCTTGCCTTGCCTGTCCTTGCCTGTCCTAGCCTTGCCTTATGTTATTCTCATCCTGTTCTCTGTCCCATCCTCTCTCACTAACCCCTCGTCTGGCTGCATGTCTCTTCTTTCCTTTTCTCTCACTCCCCTGCTTCCTGCCTCTTTTCTTGCAATTCCTCCATCTCACTCCTGCAGCCCAACACTACTTTTTATTCTTCCTTCCCTTTCTCCTGCTCCCTTCGCTTTCTCCCTCTGTTCCATACATTTCTTCCCGACTTGTCCTTGGAGACTTTGGGCCAAACTGGCCCCAAGTCTGGGCATGGTTTGACAAGTTTTCAGAGGCCTGGCTGGTGGCAGCAGGGACACCAGGCAGTGACAGGCCCGGGGCTGACAGGCTCCCCATCCCCTAGGGGGCGCCTGGCTGCCACACCCAGCTGACATAGAACCTTTGTCACAATGCCCGCTACCGTGGCGAGGATGCGGTGGCTCTGCAGGTGACAGGGACACTGCAGGACTTGGTGTCAGCTCAGCAATTTCTCACTTCCCCTAAGAAGCGGAATTCTGCAAATTGCTGCCTTTGCTCTTGAAAGGATGTCATCAGGTGGGTGTTTTGGTGTCATACACTGAAAACAGAGCAGAAACTGTGAAATATTCCCATGATATGCATGGTCCCTGCCCCAAAGCACCATGACTCAGCCTAAGGAGATCTGCAGCTTATTTTTTTGTACTGCCAGCAGATTGTGGAAGTACAGTATAAAAACCATCCTTATGGAGAGATCTTGGTATTTTAGGCTTAGTCTAAGTGTCTCAAGTAGCTGGGGTTTTTGCTTGGGCCTAATCCATACGGTCTTATGGCTTTCCTCCTCGTCTGAAGACGAATGTGCTAGAAACTACAAAGCAAAAACATGTCCTGCAGCCTAGCCTTGCCTTGCCTGTCCTTGCCTGTCCTAGCCTTGCCTTATGTTATTCTCATCCTGTTCTCTGTCCCATCCTCTCTCACTAACCCCTCGTCTGGCTGCATGTCTCTTCTTTCCTTTTCTCTCACTCTCCTGCTTCCTGCCTCTTTTCTTGCAATTCTTCCATCTCACTCCTGCAGCCCAACGCTACTTTTTATTCTTCCTTCCCTTTCTCCTTCTCCCTTCGCTTTCTCCCTCTGTTCCATACCTTTCTTCCCGACTTGTCTCTTGGAGTCTTTGGGCCAAACTGGCCCCAAGTCTGGGCATGGTTTGACAAGTTTTCAGAGGCCTGGCTGGTGGCAGCAGGGACACCAGGCAGTGACAGGCCCGGGGCTGACAGGCTCCCCATCCCCTAGGGGGCGCCTGGCTGCCACACCCAGCTGACATAGAACCTTTGTCACAATGCCCGCTCCCGTGGCGAGGATGCGGTGGCTCTGCAGGTGACAGGGACACTGCAGGACTTGGTGTCAGCTCAGCAATTTCTCACTTCCCCTAAGAAGCGGAATTCTGCAAATTGCTGCCTTTGCTCTTGAAAGGATGTCATCAGGTGGGTGTTTTGGTGTCATACACTGAAAACAGAGCAGAAACTGTGAAATATTCCCATGATATGCATGGTCCCTGCCCCAAAGCACCATGACTCAGCCTAAGGAGATCTGCAGCTTATTTTTTTGTACTGCCAGCAGATTGTGGAAGTACAGTATAAAAACCAT
Organism: Columba livia; assembly: GCF_036013475.1. Lineage (NCBI taxonomy): Eukaryota > Metazoa > Chordata > Aves > Columbiformes > Columbidae > Columba > Columba livia. The sequence goes on along the minus strand of NW_027043010.1, from coordinate 686,049 downwards.
CCTTATGCAGAGATCTTCCTATTTTAGGCTTAGTCTAAGTGTCTCAAGTAGCTGGGGTTTTTGCTTGGGCCTAATCCATACGGTCTTATGGCTTTCCTCCTCGTCTGAAGACGAATGTGCTAGAAACTACAAAGCAAAAACATGTCCTGCAGCCTAGCCTTGCCTTGCCTGTCCTTGCCTGTCCTAGCCTTGCCTTATGTTATTCTCATCCTGTTCTCTGTCCCATCCTCTCTCACTAACCCCTCGTCTGGCTGCATGTCTCTTCTTTCCTTTTCTCTCACTCTCCTACTTCCTGCCTCTTTTCTTGCAATTCCTCCATCTCACTCCTGCAGCCCAACGCTACTTTTTATTCTTCCTTCCCTTTCTCCTGCTCCCTTCGCTTTCTCCCTCTGTCCCATACATTTCTTCCCGACTTGTCCTTGGAGACTTTGGGCCAAACTGGCCCCAAGTCTGGGCATGGTTTGACAAGTTTTCAGAGGCCTGGCTGGTGGCAGCAGGGACACCAGGCAGTGACAGGCCCGGGGCTGACAGGCTCCCCATCCCCTAGGGGGCGCCTGGCTGCCACACCCAGCTGACATAGAACCTTTGTCACAATGCCCGCTACCGTGGCGAGGATGCGGTGGCTCTGCAGGTGACAGGGACACTGCAGGACTTGGTGTCAGCTCAGCAATTTCTCACTTCCCCTAAGAAGCGGAATTCTGCAAATTGCTGCCTTTGCTCTTGAAAGGATGTCATCAGGTGGGTGTTTTGGTGTCATACACTGAAAACAGAGCAGAAACTCTGAAATATTCCCATGATATGCATGGTCCCTGCCCCAAAGCACCATGACTCAGCCTAAGGAGATCTGCAGCTTATTTTTTTGTACTGCCAGCAGATTGTGGAAGTACAGTATAAAAACCATCCTTATGGAGAGATCTTGGTATTTTAGGCTTAGTCTAAGTGTCTCAAGTAGCTGGGGTTTTTGCTTGGGCCTAATCCATACGGTCTTATGGCTTTCCTCCTCGTCTGAAGACGAATGTGCTAGAAACTACAAAGCAAAAACATGTCCTGCAGCCTAGCCTTGCCTTGCCTGTCCTTGCCTGTCCTAGCCTTGCCTTATGTTATCCTCATCCTGTTCTCTGTCCCATCCTCTCTCACTAACCCCTCGTCTGGCTGCATGTCTCTTCTTTCCTTTTCTCTCACTCTCCTGCTTCCTGCCTCTTTTCTTGCAATTCCTCCATCTCACTCCTGCAGCCCAACACTACTTTTTATTCTTCCTTCCCTTTCTCCTGCTCCCTTCGCTTTCTCCCTCTGTCCCATACCTTTCTTCCCGACTTGTCTCTTGGAGTCTTTTTGGCCAAACTGGCCCCAAGTCTGGGAATGGTTTGACAAGTTTTCAGAGGCCTGGCTGGTGGCAGCAGGGCCAGCACTCAGTGACAGGCCCGGGGCTGACAGGCTCCCCATCCCCTAGGGGGCGCCTGGCTGCCACACCCAGCTGACATAGAACCTTTGTCACAATGCCCGCTACCGTGGCGAGGATGCGGTGGCTCTGCAGGTGACAGGGACACTGCAGGACTTGGTGTCAGCTCAGCAATTTCTCACTTCCCCTAAGAAGCGGAATTCTGCAAATTGCTGCCTTTGCTCTTGAAAGGATGTCATCAGGTGGGTGTTTTGGTGTCATACACTGAAAACAGAGCAGAAACTGTGAAATATTCCCATGATATGCATGGTCCCTGCCCCAAAGCACCATGACTCAGCCTAAGGAGATCTGCAGCTTATTTTTTTGTACTGCCAGCAGATTGTGGAAGTACGGTATGAAAACCATCCTTATGGAGAGATCTTGGTATTTTAGGCTTAGTCTAAGTGTCTCAAGTAGCTGGGGTTTTTGCTTGGGCCTAATCCTTACGGTCTTATGGCTTTCCTCCTAGTCTGAAGACGAAAGTGCTAGAAACTATAAAGCAAAAACATGTCCTGCAGCCTAGCCTTGACTTGCCTGTCCTTGCCTGTCCTTGCCTTGCCTTATTTCCTTCTCATCCTGTTCTCTGTCCCATCCTCTCTCACTAACCCCTCATCTGGCTGCATGTCTCTTCTTTCCTTTTCTCTCACTCTCCTGCTTCCTGCCTCTTTTCTTGCAATTCCTCCATCTCACTCCTGCAGCCCAACACTACTTTTTATTCTTCCTTCCCTTTCTCCTGCTCCCTTCGCTTTCTCCCTCTGTCCCATAGCTTTCTTCCCGACTTGTCTCTTGCAGACTTTGGACAAACTGGCCCCAAGTCTGGGCATGGTTTGGCAAGTATTCAGAGGCCTGGCTGGTGGCAGCAGGGCCACCAGGCAGTGACAGGCCCGGGGCTGACAGGCTCCCCATCCCCTAGGGGGCGCCTGGCTGCCACACCCAGCTGACATAGAACCTTTGTCACAATGCTCGCTACCGTGGCGAGGATGCGGTGGCTCTGCAGGTGACAGGGACACTGCAGGAGTTGGTGTCAGCTCAGCAATTTCTCACTTCCCCTAAGAAGCGGAATTCTGCCAATTGCTGCCTTTGCTCTTGAAAGGATGTCATCAGGTGGGTGTTTTGGTGTCATACACTGAAAACAGAGCAGAAACTGTGAAATATTCCCATGATATGCATGGTCCCTGCCCCAAAGCACCATGACTCAGCCTAAGGAGATCTGCAGCTTATTTTTTTGTACTGCCAGCAGATTGTGGAAGTACAGTATAAAAGCCATCCTTATGGAGATATCTTGCTATTTTAGGCCTAGTCTAAGTGTCTCAAGTAGCTGGGGTTTTTGCTTGGGCCTAATCCATACGGTCTTATGGCTTTCCTCCTAGTCTGAAGACGAATGTGCTAGAAACTATAAAGCAAAAACATGTCCTGCAGCCTAGCCTTGCCTTGCCTGTCCTTGCCTGTCCTAGCCTTGCCTTATTTCCTTTTCATCCTGTTCTCTGTCCCATCCTCTCTCACTAACCCCTCGTCTGGCTGCATGTCTCTTCTTTCCTTTTCTCTCACTCCCCTGCTTCCTGCCTCTTTTCTTGCAATTCCTCCATCTCACTCCTGCAGCCCAACACTACTTTTTATTCTTCCTTCCCTTTCTCCTGCTCCCTTCGCTTTCTCCCTCTGTCCCATACCTTTCTTCCCGACTTGTCTCTTGCAGACTTTGGACAAACTGGCCCCAAGTCTGGGCATGGTTTGGCAAGTATTCAGAGGCCTGGCTGGTGGCAGCAGGGACACCAGGCAGTGACAGTCCCGGGCCTGACAGGCTCCCCATCCCCTAGGGGGCGCCTGGCTGCCACACCCAGCTGACATAGAACCTTTGTCACAATGCCCGCTACCGTGGCGAGGATGCGGTGGCTCTGCAGGTGACAGGGACACTGCAGAACTTGGTGTCAGCTCAACAAATTCTCACTTCCCCTAAGAAGCGGAAGTCTGCAAATTGCTGCCTTTGCTCTTGAAAGGATGTCATCAGGTGGGTGTTTTGGTGTCATACACTGAAAACAGAGCAGAAACTGTGAAATATTCCCATGATATGCATGGTCCCTGCCCCAAAGCACCATGACTCAGCCTAAGGAGATCTGCAGCTTATATTTTTGTACTGCCAGCAGATTGTGGAAGTACGGTATGAAAACCATCCTTATGGAGAGATCTTGGTATTTTAGGCTTAGTCTAAGTGTCTCAAGTAGCTGGGGTTTTTGCTTGGGCCTAATCCTTACGGTCTTATGGCTTTCCTCCTAGTCTGAAGACGAAAGTGCTAGAAACTATAAAGCAAAAACATGTCCTGCAGCCTAGCCTTGCCTTGCCTGTCCTTGCCTGTCCTTGCCTTGCCTTATTTCCTTCTCATCCTGTTCTCTGTCCCATCCTCTCTCACTAACCCCTCGTCTGGCTGCATGTCTCTTCTTTCCTTTTCTCTCACTCTCCTGCTTCCTGCCTCTTTTCTTGCAATTCCTCCATCTCACTCCTGCAGCCCAACACTACTTTTTATTCTTCCTTCCCTTTCTCCTGCTCCCTTCGCTTTCTCCCTCTGTCCCATATCTTTCTTCCCGACTTGTCTCTTGCAGACTTTGGACAAACTGGCCCCAAGTCTGGGCGTGGTTTGGCAAGTATTCAGAGGCCTGGCTGGTGGCAGCAGGGACACCAGGCAGTGACAGGCCCGGGGCTGACAGGCTCCCCACCCCCTAGGGGGCGCCTGGCTGCCACACCCAGCTGACATAGAACCTTTGTCACAATGCCCGCTACCGTGGCGAGGATGCGGTGGCTCTGCAGGTGACAGGGACACTGCAGGACTTGGTGTCAGCTCAACAAATTCTCACTTCCCCTGAGAAGCGGAATTCTGCAAATTGCTGCCTTTGCTCTTGAAAGGATGTCATCAGGTGGGTGTTTTGGTGTCATACACTGAAAACAGAGCAGAAACTGTGAAATATTCCCATGATATGCATGGTCCCTGCCCCAAAGCACCATGACTCAGCCTAAGGAGATCTGCAGCTTATATTTTTGTACTGCCAGCAGATTGTGGAAGTACGGTATGAAAACCATCCTTATGGAGAGATCTTGGTATTTTAGGCTTAGTCTAAGTGTCTCAAGTAGCTGGGGTTTTTGCTTGGGCCTAATCCTTACGGTCTTATGGCTTTCCTCCTAGTCTGAAGACGAAAGTGCTAGAAACTATAAAGCAAAAACATGTCCTGCAGCCTAGCCTTGCCTTGCCTGTCCTTGCCTGTCCTTGCCTTGCCTTATGTCCTTCTCATCCTGTTCTCTGTCCCATCCTCTCTCACTAACCCCTCATCTGGCTGCATGTCTCTTCTTTCCTTTTCTCTCACTCTCCTGCTTCCTGCCTCTTTTCTTGCAATTCCTCCATCTCACTCCTGCAGCCCAACACTACTTTTTAGTCTTCCTTCCCTTTCTCCTGCTCCCTTCGCTTTCTCCCTCTGTCCCATATCTTTCTTCCCGACTTGTCTCTTGCAGACTTTGGACAAACTGGCCCCAAGTCTGGGCATGGTTTGGCAAGTATTCAGAGGCCTGGCTGGTGGCAGCAGGGCCACCAGGCAGTGACAGGCCTGGGGCTGACAGGCTCCCCATCCCCTAGGGGGCGCCTGGCTGCCACACCCAGCTGACATAGAACCTTTGTCACAATGCCCGCTACCGTGGCGAGGATGCGGTGGCTCTGCAGGTGACAGGGACACTGCAGGACTTGGTGTCAGCTCAGCAATTTCTCACTTCCCCTAAGAAGCGGAAGTCTGCAAATTGCTGCCTTTGCTCTTGAAAGGATGTCATCAGGTGGGTGTTTTGGTGTCATACACTGAAAACAGAGCAGAAACTGTGAAATATTCCCATGATATGCATGGTCCCTGCCCCAAAGCACCATGACTCAGCCTAAGGAGATCTGCAGCTTATTTTTTTGTACTGCCAGCAGATTGTGGAAGTACAGTATAAAAACCATCCTTATGGAGATATCTCGGTATTTTAGGCTTAGTCTAAGTGTCTCAAGTAGCTGGGGTTTTTGCTTGGGCCTAATCCATACGGTCTTATGGCTTTCCTCCTAGTCTGAAGACGAATGTGCTAGAAACTATAAAGCAAAAACATGTCCTGCAGCCTAGCCTTGCCTTGCCTGTCCTTGCCTGTCCTAGCCTTGCCTTATGTCCTTCTTATCCTGTTCTCTCTCCCATCCTCTCTCACTAAGCCCTCGTCGGGCTGCATGTCTCTTCTTTCCTTTTCTCTCACTCTCCAGCTTCCTGCCTCTTTTCTTGCAATTCCTCCATCTCACTCCTGCAGCCCAACACTACTTTTTATTCTTCCTTCCCTTTCTCTTGCTCCCTTCGTTTTCTCCCTCTGTCCCATATCTTTCTTCCCGACTTGTCTCTTGGAGACTTTGGGCCAATCTGGCCCCAAGTCTGGGCATGGTTTGACAAGTTTTCAGAGGCCTGGCTGGTGGCAGCAGGGACAGCAGGCAGTGACAGGCCCGGGGCTGACAGGCTCCCCATCCCCTAGGGGGCGCCTGGCTGCCACACCCAGCTGACATAGAACCTTTGTCACAATGCCCGCTACCGTGGCGAGGATGTGGTGGCTCTGCAGGTGACAGGGACACTGCAGGACTTGGTGTCAGCTCAGCAATTTCTCACTTACCCTAAGAAGCGGAATTCTGCAAATTGCTGCCTTTGCTCTTGAAAGGATGTCATCAGGTGTGTGTTTTGGTGTCATACACTGAAAACAGAGCAGAAACTGTGAAATATTCCCATGATATGCATGGTCCCTGCCCCAAAGCACCATGACTCAGCCTAAGGAGATCTGCAGCTTATTTTTTTGTACTGCCAGCAGATTGTGGAAGTACAGTATAAAAACCATCCTTGTGGTGAGATCTTCATATTTTAGGCTTAGTCTAAGTGTCTCAAGTAGCTGGGGTTTTTTCTTGGGCCTAATCCATACGGTCTTATGGCTTTCCTCCTAATCTGAAGACGAAAGTGCTAGAAACTATAAAGCAAAAACATGTCCTGCAGCCTAGCCTTGCCTTGCCTGTCCTTGCCTGTCCTTGCCTTGCCTTATTTCCTTCTCATCCTGTTCTCTGTCCCATCCTCTCTCACTAAGCCCTCTTCTGGCTGCATGTCTCTTCTTTCCTTTTCTCTCACTCTCCTGCTTCCTGCCTCTTTTCTTGCAATTCCTCCATCTCACTCCTGCAGCCCAACACTACTTTTTAGTCTTCCTTCCCTTTCTCCTGCTCCCTTCGCTTTCTCCCTCTGTCCCATATCTTTCTTCGCGACTTGTCTCTTGCAGACTTTGGGCCAAACTGGCCCCAAGTCTGGGCATGGTTTGACAAGTTTTCAGAGGCCTGGCTGGTGGCAGCAGGGACACCAGGCAGTGACAGGCCCGGGGCTGACAGGCTCCCCATCCCCTAGGGGGCGCCTGGCTGCCACACCCAGCTGACATAGAACCTTTGTCACAATGCCCGCTACCGTGGCGAGGATGTGGTGGCTCTGCAGGTGACAGGGACACTGCAGGACTTGGTGTCAGCTCAGCAATTTCTCACTTCCCCTAAGAAGCGGAATTCTGCAAATTGCTGCCTTTGCTCTTGAAAGGATGTCATCAGGTGGGTGTTCTGGTGTCATACACTGAAAACAGAGCAGAAACTGTGAAATATTCCCATGATATGCATGGTCCCTGCCCCAAAGTACCATGACTCCGCCTAAGGAGATCTGCAGCTTATTTTTTTGTACTGCCAGCAGATTGTGGAAGTACAGTATAAAAACCATCCTTATGGAGAGATCTTGGTATTTTAGGCTTAGTCTAAGAGTCTCAAGTAGCTGGGGTTTTTGCTTAGGCCTAATCCATACGGTCTTATGGCTTTCCTCCTAGTCTGAAGACGAATGTGCTAGAAAATATAAAGCAAAAACATGTCCTGCAGCCTAGCCTTGCCTTGCCTGTCCTTACCTGTCCTAGCATTGCCATATGTCCTTCTCATCCTGTTCTCTGTCCCATCCTCTCTCACTAAGCCCTCGTCTGGCTGCATGTCTCTTCTTTCCTTTTCTCTCACTCTCCTGCTTCCTGCCTCTTTTCTTGCAATTCCTCCATCTCACTCCTGCAGCCCAACACTACTTTTTATTCTTCCTTCCCTTTCTCCTGCTCCCTTCGCTTTCTCCCTCTGTCCCATAGCTTTCTTCCCGACTTGTCTCTTGCAGACTTTGGACAAACTGGCCCCAAGTCTGGGCATGGTTTGGCAAGTATTCAGAGGCCTGGCTGGTGGCAGCAGGGACACCAGGCAGTGACAGGCCCGGGGCTGACAGGCTCCCCACCCCCTAGGGGGCGCCTGGCTGCCACACCCAGCTGACATAGAACCTTTATCACAATGCCCGCTACCGTGGCGAGGATGCGGTGGCTCTGCAGGTGACAGGGACACTGCAGGACTTGGTGTCAGCTCAACAAATTCTCACTTCCCCTAAGAAGCGGAATTCTGCAAATTGCTGCCTTTGCTCTTGAAAGGATGTCATCAGGTGGGTGTTTTGGTGTCATACACTGAAAACAGAGCAGAAACTGTGAAATATTCCCATGATATGCATGGTCCCTGCCCCAAAGCACCATGACTCAGCCTAAGGAGATCTGCAGCTTATATTTTTGTACTGCCAGCAGATTGTGGAAGTACAGTATAAAAACCATCCTTATGGAGAGATCTTGGTATTTTAGGCTTAGTCTAAGTGTCTCAAGTAGCTGGGGTTTTTGCTTGGGCCTAATCCATACGGTCTTATGGCTTTCCTCCTAGTCTGAAGACGAATGTGCTAGAAACTATAAAGCTAAAACATGTCCTGCAGCCTAGCCTTGCCTTGCCTGTCCTTGCCTGTCCTAGCCTTGCCTTATGTCCTTCTCATCCTGTTCTCTGTCCCATCCTCTCTCACTAACCCCTCGTTTGGCTGCATGTCTCTTCTTTCCTTTTCTCTCACTCTCCTGCTTCCTGCCTCTTTTCTTGCAATTCCTCCATCTCACTCCTGCAGCCCAACACTACTTTTTATTCTTCCTTCCCTTTCTCCTGCTCCCTTCGCTTTCTCCCTCTGTCCCATATCTTTCTTCGCGACTTGTCTCTTGCAGACTTTGGGCCAAACTGGCCCCAAGTCTGGGCATGCTTTGACAAGTTTTCAGAGGCCTGGCTGGTGGCAGCAGGGACACCAGGCAGTGACAGGCCCGGGGCTGACAGGCTCCCCATCCCCTAGGGGGCACCTGGCTGCCACACCCAGCTGACATAGAACCTTTGTCACAATGCCCGCTACCGTGGCGAGGATGCGGTGGCTCTGCAGGTGACAGGGACACTGCAGGTCTTGGTGTCAGCTCAGCAATTTCTCACTTCCCCTGAGAAGCGGAATTCTGCAAATTGCTGCCTGTGCTCTTGAAAGGATGTCATCAGGTTGGTGTTTTGGTGTCATACACTGAAAACAGAGCAGAAACTGTGAAATATTCCCATGATATGCACGGTCCCTGCCCCAAAGCACCATGACTCAGCCTAAGGAGATCTGCAGCTTATTTTTTTGTACTGCCAGCAGATTGTGGAAGTACAGTATAAAAACCATCCTTATGGTGAGATCTTGGTATTTTAGGCTTAGTCTAAGTGTCTCAAGTAGCTGGGGTTTTTGCTTGGGCCTAATCCATACGGTCTTATGGCTTTCCTCCTAGTCTGAAGACGAATGTGCTAGAAACTATAGAGCAAAAACATGTCCTGCAGCCTAGCCTTGCCTTGCCTGTCCTTGCCTGTCCTAGCCTTGCCTTATGTCCTTCTCATCCTGTTCTCTGTCCCATCCTCTCTCACTAAGCCCTCGTCTGGCTGCATGTCTCTTCTTTCCTTTTCTCTCACTCTCCTGCTTCCTGCCTCTTTTCTTGCAATTCCTCCATCTCACTCCTGCAGCCCAACACTACTTTTTATTCTTCCTTCCCTTTCTCCTGCTCCCTTCGCTTTCTCCCTCTGTCCCATATCTTTCTTCCCGACTTGTCTCTTGCAGACTTTGGGCCAAACTGGCCCCAAGTCTGGGCATGCTTTGACAAGTTTTCAGAGGCCTGGCTGGTGGCAGCAGGGACACCAGGCAGTGACAGGCCCGGGGCTGACAGGCTCCCCATCCCCTAGGGGGCGCCTGGCTGCCACACCCAGCTGACATAGAACCTTTGTCACAATGCCCGCTACCGTGGCGAGGATGCGGTGGCTCTGCAGGTGACAGGGACACTGCAGGACTTGGTGTCAGCTCAGCAATTTCTCACTTCCCCTGAGAAGCGGAATTCTGCAAATTGCTGCCTTTGCTCTTGAAAGGATGTCATCAGGTGGGATTTTGGTGTCATACACTGAAAACAGAGCAGAAACTGTGAAATATTCCCATGATATGCATGGTCCCTGCCCCAAAGCACCATGACTCAGCCTAAGGAGATCTGCAGCTTATTTTTTTGTACTGCCAGCAGATTGTGGAAGTACAGTATAAAAACCATCCTTATGGAGAGATCTTGGTATTTTAGGCTTAGTCTAAGTGTCTCAAGTAGCTGGGGTTTTTGCTTGGGCCTAATCCATACGGTCTTATGGCTTTCCTCCTCGTCTGAAGACGAATGTGCTAGAAACTATAAAGCAAAAACATGTCCTGCAGCCTAGCCTTGCCTTGCCTGTCCTTGCCTGTCCTAGCCTTGCCTTATGTCCTTCTCATCCTGTTCTCTGTCCCATCCTCTCTCACTAACCCCTCGTCTGGCTGCATGTCTCTTCTTTCCTTTTCTCTCACTCTCCTGCTTCCTGCCTCTTTTCTTGCAATTCCTCCATCTCACTCCTGCAGCCCAACACTACTTTTTATTCTTCCTTCCCTTTCTCCTGCTCCCTTCGCTTTCTCCCTCTGTCCCATATCTTTCTTCCCTACTTGTCTCTAGCAAACTTTGGGCCAAACTGGCCCCAAGTCTGGGCATGCTTTGACAAGTTTTCAGAGGCCTGGCTGGTGGCAGCAGGGACACCAGGCAGTGACAGGCCCGGGGCTGACAGGCTCCCCATCCCCTAGGGGGCGCCTGGCTGCCACACCCAGCTGACATAGAACCTTTGTCACAATGCCCGCTACCGTGGCGAGGATGCGGTGGCTCTGCAGGTGACAGGGACACTGCAGGTCTTGGTGTCAGCTCAGCAATTTCTCACTTCCCCTGAGAAGCGGAATTCTGCAAATTGCTGCCTGTGCTCTTGAAAGGATGTCATCAGGTTGGTGTTTTGGTGTCATACACTGAAAACAGAGCAGAAACTGTGAAATATTCCCATGATATGCACGGTCCCTGCCCCAAAGCACCATGACTCAGCCTAAGGAGATCTGCAGCTTATTTTTTTGTACTGCCAGCAGATTGTGGAAGTACAGTATAAAAACCATCCTTATGGTGAGATCTTGGTATTTTAGGCTTAGTCTAAGTGTCTCAAGTAGCTGGGGTTTTTGCTTGGGCCTAATCCATACGGTCTTATGGCTTTCCTCCTAGTCTGAAGACGAATGTGCTAGAAACTATAGAGCAAAAACATGTCCTGCAGCCTAGCCTTGCCTTGCCTGTCCTTGCCTGTCCTAGCCTTGCCTTATGTCCTTCTCATCCTGTTCTCTGTCCCATCCTCTCTCACTAAGCCCTCGTCTGGCTGCATGTCTCTTCTTTCCTTTTCTCTCACTCTCCTGCTTCCTGCCTCTTTTCTTGCAATTCCTCCATCTCACTCCTGCAGCCCAACACTACTTTTTATTCTTCCTTCCCTTTCTCCTGCTCCCTTCGCTTTCTCCCTCTGTCCCATATCTTTCTTCCCGACTTGTCTCTTGCAGACTTTGGGCCAAACTGGCCCCAAGTCTGGGCATGCTTTGACAAGTTTTCAGAGGCCTGGCTGGTGGCAGCAGGGACACCAGGCAGTGACAGGCCCGGGGCTGACAGGCTCCCCATCCCCTAGGGGGCGCCTGGCTGCCACACCCAGCTGACATAGAACCTTTGTCACAATGCCCGCTACCGTGGCGAGGATGCGGTGGCTCTGCAGGTGACAGGGACACTGCAGGAGTTGGTGTCAGCTCAGCAATTTCTCACTTCCCCTGAGAAGCGGAATTCTGCAAATTGCTGCCTTTGCTCTTGAAAGGATGTCATCAGGTGGGTGTTTTGGTGTCATACACTGAAAACAGAGCAGAAACTGTGAAATATTCCCATGATATGCATGGTCCCTGCCCCAAAGCACCATGACTCAGCCTAAGGAGATCTGCAGCTTATTTTTTTGTACTGCCAGCAGATTGTGGAAGTACAGTATAAAAACCATCCTTATGGAGAGATCTTGGTATTTTAGGCTTAGTCTAAGTGTCTCAAGTAGCTGGGGTTTTTGCTTGGGCCTAATCCATACGGTCTTATGGCTTTCCTCCTAGTCTGAAGACGAATGTGCTAGAAACTATAGAGCAAAAACATGTCCTGCAGCCTAGCCTTGCCTTGCCTGTCCTTGCCTGTCCTAGCCTTGCCTTATGTCCTTCTCATCCTGTTCTCTGTCCCATCCTCTCTCACTAACCCCTCGTCTGGCTGCATGTCTCTTCTTTCCTTTTCTCTCACTCTCCTGCTTCCTGCCTCTTTTCTTGCAATTCCTCCATCTCACTCCTGCAGCCCAACACTACCTTTTATTCTTCCTTCCCTTTCTCCTGCTCCCTTCGCTTTCTCCCTCTGTCCCATATCTTTCTTCCCGACTTGTCTCTTGCAGACTTTGGGCCAAACTGGCCCCAAGTCTGGGCATGCTTTGACAAGTTTTCAGAGGCCTGGCTGGTGGCAGCAGGGACACCAGGCAGTGACAGGCCCGGGGCTGACAGGCTCCCCATCCCCTAGGGGGCGCCTGGCTGCCACACCCAGCTGACATTGAACCTTTGTCACAATGCCCGCTACCGTGGCGAGGATGCGGTGGCTCTGCAGGTGACAGGGACACTGCAGGACTTGGTGTCAGCTCAGCAATTTCTCACTTCCCCTAAGAAGCGGAATTCTGCAAATTGCTGCCTTTGCTCTTGAAAGGATGTCATCAGGTGGGTGTTTTGGTGTCATACACTGAAAACAGAGCAGAAACTGTGAAATATTCCCATGATATGCACGGTCCCTGCCCCAAAGCACCATGACTCAGCCTAAGGATATCTGCAGCTTATTTTTTTGTACTGCCAGCAGGTTGTGGAAGTACAGTATAAAAGCCATCCTTATGGAGAGATCTTGGTATTTTAGGCTTAGTCTAAGTGTCTCAAGTAGCTGGGGTTTTTGCTTGGGCCTAATCCATACGGTCTTATGGCTTTTCTCCTAGTCTGAAGACGAATGTGCTAGAAACTATAGAGCAAAAATATGTCCTGCAGCCTAGCCTTGCCTTGCCTGTCCTTGCCTGTCCTAGCCTTGCCTTATGTTATTCTCATCCTGTTCTCTGTCCCATCCTCTCTCACTAACCCCTCGTCTGGCTGCATGTCTCTTCTTTCCTTTTCTCTCACTCTCCTGCTTCCTGCCTCTTTTCTTGCAATTCCTCCATCTCACTCCTGCAGCCCAACACTACTTTTTATTCTTCCTTCCCTTTCTCCTGCTCCCTTCGCTTTCTCCCTCTGTCCCATATCTTTCTTCCCGACTTGTCTCTTGCAGACTTTGGGCCAAACTGGCCCCAAGTCTGGGCATGCTTTGACAAGTTTTCAGAGGCCTGGCTGGTGGCAGCAGGGACACCAGGCAGTGACAGGCCAGGGGCTGACAGGCTCCCCATCCCCTAGGGGGCGCCTGGCTGCCACACCCAGCTGACATAGAACCTTTGTCACAATGCCCGCTACCGTGGCGAGGATGCGGTGGCTCTGCAGGTGACAGGGACACTGCAGGTCTTGGTGTCAGCTCAGCAATTTCTCACTTCCCCTGAGAAGCGGAATTCTGCAAATTGCTGCCTGTGCTCTTGAAAGGATGTCATCAGGTTGGTGTTTTGGTGTCATACACTGAAAACAGAGCAGAAACTGTGAAATATTCCCATGATATGCACGGTCCCTGCCCCAAAGCACCATGACTCAGCCTAAGGAGATCTGCAGCTTATTTTTTTGTACTGCCAGCAGATTGTGGAAGTACAGTATAAAAACCATCCTTATGGTGAGATCTTGGTATTTTAGGCTTAGTCTAAGTGTCTCAAGTAGCTGGGGTTTTTGCTTGGGCCTAATCCATACGGTCTTATGGCTTTCCTCCTAGTCTGAAGACGAATGTGCTAGAAACTATAGAGCAAAAACATGTCCTGCAGCCTAGCCTTGCCTTGCCTGTCCTTGCCTGTCCTAGCCTTGCCTTATGTCCTTCTCATCCTGTTCTCTGTCCCATCCTCTCTCACTAAGCCCTCGTCTGGCTGCATGTCTCTTCTTTCCTTTTCTCTCACTCTCCTGCTTCCTGCCTCTTTTCTTGCAATTCCTCCATCTCACTCCTGCAGCCCAACACTACTTTTTATTCTTCCTTCCCTTTCTCCTGCTCCCTTCGCTTTCTCCCTCTGTCCCATATCTTTCTTCCCGACTTGTCTCTTGCAGACTTTGGGCCAAACTGGCCCCAAGTCTGGGCATGCTTTGACAAGTTTTCAGAGGCCTGGCTGGTGGCAGCAGGGACACCAGGCAGTGACAGGCCCGGGGCTGACAGGCTCCCCATCCCCTAGGGGGCGCCTGGCTGCCACACCCAGCTGACATAGAACCTTTGTCACAATGCCCGCTACCGTGGCGAGGATGCGGTGGCTCTGCAGGTGACAGGGACACTGCAGGAGTTGGTGTCAGCTCAGCAATTTCTCACTTCCCCTGAGAAGCGGAATTCTGCAAATTGCTGCCTTTGCTCTTGAAAGGATGTCATCAGGTGGGATTTTGGTGTCATACACTGAAAACAGAGCAGAAACTGTGAAATATTCCCATGATATGCATGGTCCCTGCCCCAAAGCACCATGACTCAGCCTAAGGAGATCTGCAGCTTATTTTTTTGTACTGCCAGCAGATTGTGGAAGTACAGTATAAAAACCATCCTTATGGAGAGATCTTGGTATTTTAGGCTTAGTCTAAGTGTCTCAAGTAGCTGGGGTTTTTGCTTGGGCCTAATCCATACGGTCTTATGGCTTTCCTCCTAGTCTGAAGACGAATGTGCTAGAAACTATAAAGCAAAAACATGTCCTGCAGCCTAGCCTTGCCTTGCCTGTCCTTGCCTGTCCTAGCCTTGCCTTATGTCCTTCTCATCCTGTTCTCTGTCCCATCCTCTCTCACTAACCCCTCGTCTGGCTGCATGTCTCTTCTTTCCTTTTCTCTCACTCTCCTGCTTCCTGCCTCTTTTCTTGCAATTCCTCCATCTCACTCCTGCAGCCCAACACTACTTTTTATTCTTCCTTCCCTTTCTCCTGCTCCCTTCGCTTTCTCCCTCTGTCCCATATCTTTCTTCCCTACTTGTCTCTAGCAAACTTTGGGCCAAACTGGCCCCAAGTCTGGGCATGCTTTGACAAGTTTTCAGAGGCCTGGCTGGTGGCAGCAGGGACACCAGGCAGTGACAGGCCCGGGGCTGACAGGCTCCCCATCCCCTAGGGGGCGCCTGGCTGCCACACCCAGCTGACATAGAACCTTTGTCACAATGCCCGCTACCGTGGCGAGGATGCGGTGGCTCTGCAGGTGACAGGGACACTGCAGGTCTTGGTGTCAGCTCAGCAATTTCTCACTTCCCCTGAGAAGCGGAATTCTGCAAATTGCTGCCTGTGCTCTTGAAAGGATGTCATCAGGTTGGTGTTTTGGTGTCATACACTGAAAACAGAGCAGAAACTGTGAAATATTCCCATGATATGCACGGTCCCTGCCCCAAAGCACCATGACTCAGCCTAAGGAGATCTGCAGCTTATTTTTTTGTACTGCCAGCAGATTGTGGAAGTACAGTATAAAAACCATCCTTATGGTGAGATCTTGGTATTTTAGGCTTAGTCTAAGTGTCTCAAGTAGCTGGGGTTTTTGCTTGGGCCTAATCCATACGGTCTTATGGCTTTCCTCCTAGTCTGAAGACGAATGTGCTAGAAACTATAGAGCAAAAACATGTCCTGCAGCCTAGCCTTGCCTTGCCTGTCCTTGCCTGTCCTAGCCTTGCCTTATGTCCTTCTCATCCTGTTCTCTGTCCCATCCTCTCTCACTAAGCCCTCGTCTGGCTGCATGTCTCTTCTTTCCTTTTCTCTCACTCTCCTGCTTCCTGCCTCTTTTCTTGCAATTCCTCCATCTCACTCCTGCAGCCCAACACTACTTTTTATTCTTCCTTCCCTTTCTCCTGCTCCCTTCGCTTTCTCCCTCTGTCCCATATCTTTCTTCCCGACTTGTCTCTTGCAGACTTTGGGCCAAACTGGCCCCAAGTCTGGGCATGCTTTGACAAGTTTTCAGAGGCCTGGCTGGTGGCAGCAGGGACACCAGGCAGTGACAGGCCCGGGGCTGACAGGCTCCCCATCCCCTAGGGGGCGCCTGGCTGCCACACCCAGCTGACATAGAACCTTTGTCACAATGCCCGCTACCGTGGCGAGGATGCGGTGGCTCTGCAGGTGACAGGGACACTGCAGGAGTTGGTGTCAGCTCAGCAATTTCTCACTTCCCCTGAGAAGCGGAATTCTGCAAATTGCTGCCTTTGCTCTTGAAAGGATGTCATCAGGTGGGTGTTTTGGTGTCATACACTGAAAACAGAGCAGAAACTGTGAAATATTCCCATGATATGCATGGTCCCTGCCCCAAAGCACCATGACTCAGCCTAAGGAGATCTGCAGCTTATTTTTTTGTACTGCCAGCAGATTGTGGAAGTACAGTATAAAAACCATCCTTATGGAGAGATCTTGGTATTTTAGGCTTAGTCTAAGTGTCTCAAGTAGCTGGGGTTTTTGCTTGGGCCTAATCCATACGGTCTTATGGCTTTCCTCCTAGTCTGAAGACGAATGTGCTAGAAACTATAGAGCAAAAACATGTCCTGCAGCCTAGCCTTGCCTTGCCTGTCCTTGCCTGTCCTAGCCTTGCCTTATGTCCTTCTCATCCTGTTCTCTGTCCCATCCTCTCTCACTAACCCCTCGTCTGGCTGCATGTCTCTTCTTTCCTTTTCTCTCACTCTCCTGCTTCCTGCCTCTTTTCTTGCAATTCCTCCATCTCACTCCTGCAGCCCAACACTACCTTTTATTCTTCCTTCCCTTTCTCCTGCTCCCTTCGCTTTCTCCCTCTGTCCCATATCTTTCTTCCCGACTTGTCTCTTGCAGACTTTGGGCCAAACTGGCCCCAAGTCTGGGCATGCTTTGACAAGTTTTCAGAGGCCTGGCTGGTGGCAGCAGGGACACCAGGCAGTGACAGGCCCGGGGCTGACAGGCTCCCCATCCCCTAGGGGGCGCCTGGCTGCCACACCCAGCTGACATTGAACCTTTGTCACAATGCCCGCTACCGTGGCGAGGATGCGGTGGCTCTGCAGGTGACAGGGACACTGCAGGACTTGGTGTCAGCTCAGCAATTTCTCACTTCCCCTAAGAAGCGGAATTCTGCAAATTGCTGCCTTTGCTCTTGAAAGGATGTCATCAGGTGGGTGTTTTGGTGTCATACACTGAAAACAGAGCAGAAACTGTGAAATATTCCCATGATATGCACGGTCCCTGCCCCAAAGCACCATGACTCAGCCTAAGGATATCTGCAGCTTATTTTTTTGTACTGCCAGCAGGTTGTGGAAGTACAGTATAAAAGCCATCCTTATGGAGAGATCTTGGTATTTTAGGCTTAGTCTAAGTGTCTCAAGTAGCTGGGGTTTTTGCTTGGGCCTAATCCATACGGTCTTATGGCTTTTCTCCTAGTCTGAAGACGAATGTGCTAGAAACTATAGAGCAAAAATATGTCCTGCAGCCTAGCCTTGCCTTGCCTGTCCTTGCCTGTCCTAGCCTTGCCTTATGTTATTCTCATCCTGTTCTCTGTCCCATCCTCTCTCACTAACCCCTCGTCTGGCTGCATGTCTCTTCTTTCCTTTTCTCTCACTCTCCTGCTTCCTGCCTCTTTTCTTGCAATTCCTCCATCTCACTCCTGCAGCCCAACACTACTTTTTATTCTTCCTTCCCTTTCTCCTGCTCCCTTCGCTTTCTCCCTCTGTCCCATATCTTTCTTCCCGACTTGTCTCTTGCAGACTTTGGGCCAAACTGGCCCCAAGTCTGGGCATGCTTTGACAAGTTTTCAGAGGCCTGGCTGGTGGCAGCAGGGACACCAGGCAGTGACAGGCCAGGGGCTGACAGGCTCCCCATCCCCTAGGGGGCGCCTGGCTGCCACACCCAGCTGACATAGAACCTTTGTCACAATGCCCGCTACCGTGGCGAGGATGCGGTGGCTCTGCAGGTGACAGGGACACTGCAGGACTTGGTGTCAGCTCAGCAATTTCTCACTTCCCCTAAGAAGCGGAATTCTGCAAATTGCTGCCTTTGCTCTTGAAAGGATGTCATCAGGTGGGTGTTTTGGTGTCATACACTGAAAACAGAGAAGAAACTGTGAAATATTCCCATGATATGCATGGTCCATGCCCCAAAGCACCATGACTCAGCCTAAGGAGATCTGCAGCTTATTTTTTTGTACTGCCAGCAGATTGTGGAAGTACAGTATAAAAACCATCCTTATGGAGAGATCTTGGTATTTTAGGCTTAGTCTAAGTGTCTCAAGTAGCTGGAGATTTGCTTGGGCCTAATCCATACGGTCTTATGGCTTTCCTCCTAGTCTGAAGACGAATGTGCTAGAAACTATAAAGCAAAAACATGTCCTGCAGCCTAGCCTTGCCTTGCCTGTCCTTGCCTGTCCTAGCCTTGCCTTATGTCCTTCTCATCCTGTTCTCTGTCCCATCCTCTCTCACTAACCCCTCGTCTGGCTGCATGTCTGTTCTTTCCTTTTCTCTCACTCTCCTGCTTCCTGCCTCTTTTCTTGCAATTCCTCCATCTCACTCCTGCAGCCCAACACTACTTTTTATTCTTCCTTCCCTTTCTCCTGCTCCCTTCGCTTTCTCCCTCTGTCCCATATCTTTCTTCCCGACTTGTCTCTTGCACACTTTGGGCCAAACTGGCCCCAAGTCTGGGCATGCTTTGACAAGTTTTCAGAGGCCTGGCTGGTGGCAGCAGGGACACCAGGCAGTGACAGGCCCGGGGCTGACAGGCTCCCCATCCCCTAGGGGGCGCCTGGCTGCCACACCCAGCTGACATAGAACCTTTGTCACAATGCCCGCTACCGTGGCGAGGATGCGGTGGCTCTGCAGGTGACAGGGACACTGCAGGTCTTGGTGTCAGCTCAGCAATTTCTCACTTCCCCTGAGAAGCGGAATTCTGCAAATTGCTGCCTTTGCTCTTTAAAGGATGTCATCAGGTGGGTGTTTTGGTGTCATACACTGAAAACAGAGCAGAAACTGTGAAATATTCCCATGATATGCACGGTCCCTGCCCCAAAGCACCATGACTCAGCCTAAGGAGATCTGCAGCTTATTTTTTTGTACTGCCAGCAGATTGTGGAAGTACAGTATAAAAACCATCCTTATGGAGAGATCTTGGTATTTTAGGCTTAGTCTAAGTGTCTCAAGTAGCTGGGGTTTTTGCTTGGGCCTAATCCATACGGTCTTATGGCTTTCCTCCTAGTCTGAAGACGAATGTGCTAGAAACTATAGAGCAAAAACATGTCCTGCAGCCTAGCCTTGCCTTGCCTGTCCTTGCCTGTCCTAGCCTTGCCTTATGTCCTTCTCATCCTGTTCTCTGTCCCATCCTCTGTCACTAACCCCTCGTCTGGCTGAATGTCTCTTCTTTCCTTTTCTCTCACTCTCCTGCTTCCTGCCTCTTTTCCTGCAATTCCTCCATCTCACTCCTGCAGCCCAACACTACCTTTTATTCTTCCTTCCCTTTCTCCTGCTCCCTTCGCTTTCTCCCTCTGTCCCATATCTTTCTTCCCGACTTGTCTCTTGCAGACTTTGGGCCAAACTGGCCCCAAGTCTGGGCATGCTTTGACATGTTTTCAGAGGCCTGGCTGGTGGCAGCAGGGACACCAGGCAGTGACAGGCCTGGGGCTGACAGGCTCCCCATCCCCTAGGGGGCGCCTGGCTGCCACACCCAGCTGACATAGAACCTTTGTCACAATGCCCGCTACCGTGGCGAGGATGCGGTGGCTCTGCAGGTGACAGGGACACTGCAGGACTTGGTGTCAGCTCAGCAATTTCTCACTTACCCTAAGAAGCGGAATTCTGCAAATTGCTGCCTTTGCTCTTGAAAGGATGTCATCAGGTGGGTGTTTTGGTGTCATACACTGAAAACAGAGCAGAAACTGTGAAACATTCCCATGATATGCATGGTCCCTGCCCCAAAGCACCATGACTCAGCCTAAGGAGATCTGCAGCTTATTTTTTTGTACTGCCAGCAGATTGTGGAAGTACAGTATAAAAACCATCCTTATGGAGAGATCTTGGTATTTTAGGCTTAGTCTAAGTGTCTCAAGTAGCTGGGGTTTTTGCTTGGGCCTAATCCATACGGTCTTATGGCTTTCCTCCTAGTCTGAAGACGAATGTGCTAGAAACTATAAAGCAAAAACATGTCCTGCAGCCTAGCCTTGCCTTGCCTGTCCTTGCCTGTCCTAGCCTTGCCTTATGTCCTTCTCATCCTGTTCTCTGTCCCATCCTCTCTCACTAACCCCTCGTCTGGCTGCATGTCTGTTCTTTCCTTTTCTCTCACTCTCCTGCTTCCTGCCTCTTTTCTTGCAATTCCTCCATCTCACTCCTGCAGCCCAACACTACTTTTTATTCTTCTTTCCCTTTCTCCTGCTCCCTTCGCTTTCTCCCTCTGTCCCATATCTTTCTTCCCGACTTGTCTCTTGCAGACTTTGGGCCAAACTGGCCCCAAGTCTGGGCATGCTTTGACAAGTTTTCAGAGGCCTGGCTGGTGGCAGCAGGGACACCAGGCAGTGACAGGCCCGGGGCTGACAGGCTCCCCATCCCCTAGGGGGCGCCTGGCTGCCACACCCAGCTGACATAGAACCTTTGTCACAATGCCCGCTACCGTGGCGAGGATGCGGTGGCTCTGCAGGTGACAGGGACACTGCAGGTCTTGGTGTCAGCTCAGCAATTTCTCACTTCCCCTGAGAAGCGGAATTCTGCAAATTGCTGCCTTTGCTCTTTAAAGGATGTCATCAGGTGGGTGTTTTGGTGTCATACACTGAAAACAGAGCAGAAACTGTGAAATATTCCCATGATATGCACGGTCCCTGCCCCAAAGCACCATGACTCAGCCTAAGGAGATCTGCAGCTTATTTTTTTGTACTGCCAGCAGATTGTGGAAGTACAGTATAAAAACCATCCTTATGGAGAGATCTTGGTATTTTAGGCTTAGTCTAAGTGTCTCAAGTAGCTGGGGATTTGCTTGGGCCTAATCCATACGGTCTTATGGCTTTCCTCCTAGTCTGAAGACGAATGTGCTAGAAACTATAAAGCTAAAACATGTCCTGCAGCCTAGCCTTGCCTTGCCTGTCCTTGCCTGTCCTAGCCTTGCCTTATGTC
This sequence comes from Columba livia, assembly GCF_036013475.1. Classification (NCBI taxonomy): domain Eukaryota; kingdom Metazoa; phylum Chordata; class Aves; order Columbiformes; family Columbidae; genus Columba; species Columba livia. Next base: position 665,111 of record NW_027043010.1, on the reverse strand, counting down.
CTTCTCATCCTGTTCTCTGTCCCATCCTCTCTCACTAACCCCTCGTTTGGCTGCATGTCTCTTCTTTCCTTTTCTCTCACTCTCCTGCTTCCTGCCTCTTTTCTTGCAATTCCTCCATCTCACTCCTGCAGCCCAACACTACTTTTTATTCTTCCTTCCCTTTCTCCTGCTCCCTTCGCTTTCTCCCTCTGTCCCATATCTTTCTTCCCGACTTGTCTCTTGCAGACTTTGGGCCAAACTGGCCCCAAGTCTGGGCATGCTTTGACATGTTTTCAGAGGCCTGGCTGGTGGCAGCAGGGACACCAGGCAGTGACAGGCCTGGGGCTGACAGGCTCCCCATCCCCTAGGGGGCGCCTGGCTGCCACACCCAGCTGACATAGAACCTTTGTCACAATGCCCGCTACCGTGGCGAGGATGCGGTGGCTCTGCAGGTGACAGGGACACTGCAGGACTTGGTGTCAGCTCAGCAATTTCTCACTTCCCCTAAGAAGCTGAATTCTGCAAATTGCTGCCTTTGCTCTTGAAAGGATGTCATGAGGTGGGTGTTTTGGTGTCATACACTGAAAACAGAGCAGAAACTGTGAAATATTCCCATGATATGCACGGTCCCTGCCCCAAAGCACCATGACTCAGCCTAAGGAGATCTGCAGCTTATTTTTTTGTACTGCCAGCAGGTTGTGGAAGTACAATATAAAAACCATCCTTATGGAGAGATCTTGGTATTTTAGGCTTAGTCTAAGTGTCTCAAGTAGCTGGGGTTTTTGCTTGGGCCTAATCCATACGGTCTTATGGCTTTCCTCCTAGTCTGAAGACGAATGTGCTAGAAACTATAAAGCAAAAACATGTCCTGCAGCCTAGCCTTGCCTTGCCTGTCCTTGCCTGTCCTAGCCTTGCCTTATGTCCTTCTCATCCTGTTCTCTGTCCCATCCTCTCTCACTAACCCCTCGTCTGGCTGCATGTCTCTTCTTTCCTTTTCTCTCACTCTCCTGCTTCCTGCCTCTTTTCTTGCAATTCCTCCATCTCACTCCTGCAGCCCAACACTACTTTTTATTCTTCCTTCCCTTTCTCCTGCTCCCTTTGCTTTCTCCCTCTGTCCCATATCTTTCTTCCCGACTTGTCTCTTGCAGACTTTGGGCCAAACTGGCCCCAAGTCTGGGCATGCTTTGACAAGTTTTCAGAGGCCTGGCTGTTGGCAGCAGGGACACCAGGCAGTGACAGGCCCGGGGCTGACAGGCTCCCCATCCCCTAGGGGGCGCCTGGCTGCCACACCCAGCTGACATAAAACCTTTCTCACAATGCCCGCTACCGTGGCGAGGATGCGGTGGCTCTGCAGGTGACAGGGACACTGCAGGACTTGGTGTCAGCTCAGCAATTTCTCACTTCCCCTAAGAAGCGGAATTCTGCAAATTGCTGCCTTTGCTCTTGAAAGGATGTCATCAGGTGGGTGTTTTGGTGTCATACACTGAAAACAGAGCAGAAACTGTGAAATATTCCCATGATATGCATGGTCCCTGCCCCAAAGCACCATGACTCAGCCTAAGGAGATCTGCAGCTTATTTTTTTGTACTGCCAGCAGATTGTGGAAGTACAGTATAAAAACCATCCTTATGGAGAGATCTTCCTATTTTAGGCTTAGTCTAAGTGTCTCAAGTAGCTGGGGTTTTTGCTTGGGCCTAATCCATACGGTCTTATGGCTTTTCTCCTAGTCTGAAGACAAATGTGCTAGAAACTATAAAGCAAAAACATGTCCTGCACCCTAGCCTTGCCTTGCCTGTCCTTGCTTGTCCTAGCCTTGCCTTCTTTCCTTCTCATCCTGTTCCCTGTCCCATCCTGTCTCACTAACCCCTCGTCTGGCTGCATGTCTCTTCTTTCCTTTTCTCTCACTCTCCTGCTTCCTGCCTCTTTTCTTGCAATTCCTCCATCTCACTCCTGCATCCCAACACTACTTTTTATTCTTCCTTCCCTTTCTCCTGCTCCCTTTGCTTTCTCCCTCTGTCCCATATCTTTCTTCCCGACTTGTCTCTTGCAGACTTTGGGCCAAACTGGCCCCAAGTCTGGGCATGCTTTGACAAGTTTTCAGAGGCCTGGCTGGTGGCAGCAGGGACACCAGGCAGTGACAGGCCCGGGGCTGACAGGCTCCCCATCCCCTAGGGGGCGCCTGGCTGCCACACCCAGCTGACATAGAACCTTTGTCACAATGCCCGCTACTGTGGCGAGGATGCGGTGGCTCTGCAGGTGACAGGGACACTGCAGGACTTGGTGTCAGCTCAGCAATTTCTCACTTCCCCTAAGAAGCTGAATTCTGCAAATTGCTGCCTTTGCTCTTGAAAGGATGTCATCAGGTGGGTGTTTTGGTGTCATACACTGAAAACAGAGCAGAAACTGTGAAACATTCCCATGATATGCATGGTCCCTGCCCCAAAGCACCATGACTCAGCCTAAGGAGATCTGCAGCTTATTTTTTTGTACTGCCAGCAGATTGTGGAAGTACAGTATAAAAACCATCCTTATGGTGAGATCTTGGTATTTTAGGCTTAGTCTAAGTGTCTCAAGTAGCTGGGGTTTTTGTTTGGGCCTAATCCATACGGTCTTATGGCTTTCCTCCTAGTCTGAAGACGAATGTGCTAGAAACTATAAAGCTAAAACATGTCCTGCAGCCTAGCCTTGCCTTGCCTGTCCTTGCCTGTCCTAGCCTTGCCTTATGTCCTTCTCATCCTGTTCTCTGTCCCATCCTCTCTCACTAAGCCCTCGTCTGGCTGCATGTCTCTTCTTTCCTTTTCTCTCACTCTCCTGCTTCCTGCATCTTTTCTTGCAATTCCTCCATCTCACTCCTGCAGCCCAACACTACTTTTTATTCTTCCTTCCCTTTCTCCTGCTCCCTTCGCTTTCTCCCTCTGTCCCATATCTTTCTTCCCGACTTGTCTCTTGCAGACTTTGGGCCAAACTGGCCCCAAGTCTGGGCATGCTTTGACAAGTTTTCAGAGGCCTGGCTGGTGGCAGCAGGGACACCAGGCAGTGACAGGCCCGGGGCTGACAGGCTCCCCATCCCCTAGGGGGCGCCTGGCTGCCACACCCAGCTGACATAGAACCTTTGTCACAATGCCCGCTACCGTGGCGAGGATGTGGCGGCTCTGCAGGTGACAGGGACACTGCAGGACTTGGTGTCAGCTCAGCAATTTCTCACTTCCCCTAAGAAGCGAAATTCTGCAAATTGCTGCCTTTGCTCTTGAAAGGATGTCATCAGGTGGGTGTTTTGGTGTCATACACTGAAAACAGAGCAGAAACTGTGAAACATTCCCATGATATGCATGGTCCCTGCCCCAAAGCACCATGACTCAGCCTAAGGAGATCTGCAGCTTATTTTTTTGTACTGCCAGCAGATTGTGGAAGTACAGTATAAAAACCATCCTTATGGTGAGATCTTGGTATTTTAGGCTTAGTCTAAGTGTCTCAAGTAGCTGGGGTTTTTGCTTGGGCCTAATCCATACGGTCTTATGGCTTTCCTCCTCGTCTGAAGACGAATGTGCTAGAAACTATAAAGCTAAAACATGTCCTGCAGCCTAGCCTTGCCTTGCCTGTCCTTGCCTGTCCTAGCCTTGCCTTATGTCCTTCTCATCCTGTTCTCTGTCCCATCCTCTCTCACTAAGCCCTCGTCTGGCTGCATGTCTCTTCTTTCCTTTTCTCTCACTCTCCTGCTTCCTGCCTCTTTTCTTGCAATTCCTCCATCTCAGTCCTGCAGCCCAAAACTACTTTTTATTCTTCCTTCCCTTTCTCCTGCTCCCTTCGCTTTCTCCCTCTGTCCCATATCTTTCTTCCCGACTTGTCTCTTGCAGACTTTGGGCCAAACTGGCCCCAAGTCTGGGCATGCTTTGACAAGTTTTCAGAGGCCTGGCTGGTGGCAGCAGGGACACCAGGCAGTGACTGGCCCGGGGCTGACAGGCTCCCCATCCCCTAGGGGGCGCCTGGCTGCCACACCCAGCTGACATAGAACCTTTGTCACAATGCCCGCTACCGTGGCGAGGATGCGGTGGCTCTGCAGGTGACAGGGACACTGCAGGACTTGGTGTCAGCTCAGCAATTTCTCACTTCCCCTAAGAAGCGGAATTCTGCAAATTGCTGCCTTTGCTCTTGAAAGGATGTCATCAGGTGGGTGTTTTGGTGTCATACACTGAAAACAGAGCAGAAACTGTGAAATATTCCCATGATATGCATGGTCCATGCCCAAAGCACCATGACTCAGCCTAAGGATATCTGCAGCTTATTTTTTTGTACTGCCAGCAGATTGTGGAAGTACAGTATAAAAACCATCCTTACGGTGAGATCTTGGTATTTTAGGCTTAGTCTAAGTGTCTCAAGTAGCTGGGGTTTTTGCTTGGGCCTAATCCATACGGTCTTATGGCTTTACTCCTAGTCTGAGGACGAATGTGCTAGAAACTATAAAGCTAAAACATGTCCTGCAGCCTAGCCTTGCCTTGCCTGTCCTTGCCTGTCCTAGCCTTGCCTTATGTCCTTCTCATCCTGTTCTCTGTCCCATCCTCTGTCACTAACCCCTCGTCTGGCTGCATGTCTCTTCTTTCCTTTTCTCTCACTCTCCTGCTTCCTGCCTCTTTTCTTGCAATTCCTCCATCTCACTCCTGCAGCCCAACACTACTTTTTATTCTTCCTTCCCTTTCTCCTGCTCCCTTTGCTTTCTCCCTCTGTCCCATATCTTTCTTCCCGACTTGTCTCTTGCAGACTTTGGGCCAAACTGGCCCCAAGTCTGGGCATGCTTTGACAAGTTTTCAGAGGCCTGGCTGGTGGCAGCAGGGACACCAGGCAGTGACAGGCCAGGGGCTGACAGGCTCCCCATCCCCTAGGGGGCGCCTGGCTGCCACACCCAGCTGACATAGAACCTTTGTCACAATGCCCGCTACCGTGGCGAGGATGTGGCGGCTCTGCAGGTGACAGGGACACTGCAGGACTTGGTGTCAGCTCAGCAATTTCTCACTTCCCCTAAGAAGCGAAATTCTGCAAATTGCTGCCTTTGCTCTTGAAAGGATGTCATCAGGTGGGTGTTTTGGTGTCATACACTGAAAACAGAGCAGAAACTGTGAAATATTCCCATGATATGCATGGTCCCTGCCCCAAAGCACCATGACTCAGCCTAAGGAGATCTGCAGCTTATTTTTTTGTACTGCCAGCAGATTGTGGAAGTACAGTATAAAAACCATCCTTATAGAGAGATCTTGGTATTTTAGGCTTAGTCTAAGTGTCTCAAGTAGCTGGGGTTTTTGCTTGGGCCTAATCCATACGGTCTTATGGCTTTCCTCCTAGTCTGAAGACGAATGTGCTAGAAACTATAAAGCAAAAACATGTCCTGCAGCCTAGCCTTGCCTTGCCTGTCCTTGCCTGTCCTAGCCTTGCCTTATGTCCTTCTCATCCTGTTCTCTGTCCAATCCCCTCTCACTAACCCCCCGTCTGGCTGCATGACTCTTCTTTCCTTTTCTCTCACTCTCCTGCTTCCTGCCTCTTTTCTTGCAATTCCTCCATCTCAGTCCTGCAGCCCAAAACTACTTTTTATTCTTCCTTCCCTTTCTCCTGCTCCCTTCGCTTTCTCCCTCTGTCCCATATCTTTCTTCCCGACTTGTCTCTTGCAGACTTTTGGCCAAACTGGCCCCAAGTCTGGGCATGCTTTGACAAGTTTTCAGAGGCCTGGCTGGTGGCAGCAGGGACACCAGGCAGTGACAGGCCCGGGGCTGACAGGCTCCCCATCCCCTAGGGGGCGCCTGGCTGCCACACCCAGCTGACATAGAACCTTTGTCACAATGCCCGCTACCGTGGCGAGGATGCGGTGGCTCTGCAGGTGACAGGGACACTGCAGGAGTTGGTGTCAGCTCAGCAATTTCTCACTTCCCCTGAGAAGCGGAATTCTGCAAATTGCTGCCTTTGCTCTTGAAAGGATGTCATCAGGTGGGTGTTTTGGTGTCATACACTGAAAACAGAGCAGAAACTGTGAAATATTCCCATGATATGCATGGTCCCTGCCCCAAAGCACCATGACTCAGCCTAAGGAGATCTGCAGCTTCTTTTTTTGTACTGCCAGCAGATTGTGGAAGTACAGTATAAAAACCATCCTTATGGAGAGATCTTGGTATTTTAGGCTTAGTCTAAGTGTCTCAGGTAGCTGGGGTTTTTGCTTGGGCCTAATCCATACGGTCTTATGGCTTTCCTCCTAGTCTGAAGACGAATGTGCTAGAAACTATAAAGCTAAAACATGTCCTGCAGCCTAGCCTTGCCTTGCCTGTCCTTGCCTATCCTAGCCTTGCCTTATGTCCTTCTCATCCTGTTCTCTGTCCCATCCTCTCTCACTAACCCCTCGTCTGGCTGCATGTCTCTTCTTTCCTTTTCTCTCACTCTCCTGCTTCCTGCCTCTTTTCTTGCAATTCCTCCATCTCACTCCTGCATCCCAACACTACTTTTTATTCTTCCTTCCCTTTCTCCTGCTCCCTTCGCTTTCTCCCTCTGTCCCATATCTTTCTTCCCGACTTGTCTCTTGCAGACTTTGGGCCAAACTGGCCCCAAGTCTGGGCATGCTTTGACAAGTTTTCAGAGGCCTGGCTGGTGGCAGCAGGGACACCAGGCAGTGACAGGCCCGGGGCTGACAGGCTCCCCATCCCCTAGGGGGCGCCTGGCTGCCACACCCAGCTGACATAGAACCTTTGTCACAATGCCCGCTACCGTGGCGAGGATGCGGTGGCTCTGCAGGTGACAGGGACACTGCAGGACTTGGTGTCAGCTCAGCAATTTCTCACTTCCCCTAAGAAGCGGAATTCTGCAAATTGCTGCCTTTGCTCTTGAAAGGATGTCATCAGGTGGGTGTTTTGGTGTCATACACTGAAAACAGAGCAGAAACTGTGAAACATTCCCATGATATGCATGGTCCCTGCCCCAAAGCACCATGACTCAGCCTAAGGAGATCTGCAGCTTATTTTTTTGTACTGCCAGCAGATTGTGGAAGTACAGTATAAAAACCATCCTTATGGTGAGATCTTGGTATTTTAGGCTTAGTCTAAGTGTCTCAAGTAGCTGGGGTTTTTGTTTGGGCCTAATCCATACGGTCTTATGGCTTTCCTCCTAGTCTGAAGACGAATGTGCTAGAAACTATAAAGCTAAAACATGTCCTGCAGCCTAGCCTTGCCTTGCCTGTCCTTGCCTGTCCTAGCCTTGCCTTATGTCCTTCTCATCCTGTTCTCTGTCCCATCCTCTCTCACTAAGCCCTCGTCTGGCTGCATGTCTCTTCTTTCCTTTTCTCTCACTCTCCTGCTTCCTGCCTCTTTTCTTGCAATTCCTCCATCTCACTCCTGCAGCCCAACACTACTTTTTATTCTTCCTTCCCTTTCTCCTGCTCCCTTCGCTTTCTCCCTCTGTCCCATATCTTTCTTCCCGACTTGTCTCTTGCAGACTTTGGACCAAACTGGCCCCAAGTCTGGGCATGCTTTGACAAGTTTTCAGAGGCCTGGCTGGTGGCAGCAGGGACACCAGGCAGTGACTGGCCCGGGGCTGACAGGCTCCCCATCCCCTAGGGGGCGCCTGGCTGCCACACCCAGCTGACATAGAACCTTTGTCACAATGCCCGCTACCGTGGCGAGGATGCGGTGGCTCTGCAGGTGACAGGGACACTGCAGGACTTGGTGTCAGCTCAGCAATTTCTCACTTCCCCTAAGAAGCGGAATTCTGCAAATTGCTGCCTTTGCTCTTGAAAGGATGTCATCAGGTGGGTGTTTTGGTGTCATACACTGAAAACAGAGCAGAAACTGTGAAATATTCCCATGATATGCATGGTCCATGCCCAAAGCACCATGACTCAGCCTAAGGAGATCTGCAGCTTATTTTTTTGTACTGCCAGCAGATTGTGGAAGTACAGTATAAAAACCATCCTTACGGTGAGATCTTGGTATTTTAGGCTTAGTCTAAGTGTCTCAAGTAGCTGGGGTTTTTGCTTGGGCCTAATCCATACGGTCTTATGGCTTTCCTCCTAGTCTGAGGACGAATGTGCTAGAAACTATAAAGCTAAAACATGTCCTGCAGCCTAGCCTTGCCTTGCCTGTCCTTGCCTGTCCTAGCCTTGCCTTATGTCCTTCTCATCCTGTTCTCTGTCCCATCCTCTCTCACTAACCCCTCGTCTGGCTGCATGTCTCTTCTTTCCTTTTCTCTCACTCTCCTGCTTCCTGCCTCTTTTCTTGCAATTCCTCCATCTCACTCCTGCAGCCCAACACTACTTTTTATTCTTCCTTCCCTTTCTCCTGCTCCCTTTGCTTTCTCCCTCTGTCCCATATCTTTCTTCCTGACTTGTCTCTTGCAGACTTTGGGCCAAACTGGCCCCAAGTCTGGGCATGCTTTGACAAGTTTTCAGAGGCCTGGCTGGTGGCAGCAGGGACACCAGGCAGTGACAGGCCAGGGGCTGACAGGCTCCCCATCCCCTAGGGGGCGCCTGGCTGCCACACCCAGCTGACATAGAACCTTTGTCACAATGCCCGCTACCGTGGCGAGGATGTGGCGGCTCTGCAGGTGACAGGGACACTGCAGGACTTGGTGTCAGCTCAGCAATTTCTCACTTCCCCTAAGAAGCGGAATTCTGCAAATTGCTGCCTTTGCTCTTGAAAGGATGTCATCAGGTGGGTGTTTTGGTGTCATACACTGAAAACAGAGCAGAAACTGTGAAATATTCCCATGATATGCATGGTCCCTGCCCCAAAGCACCATGACTCAGCCTAAGGAGATCTGCAGCTTATTTTTTTGTACTGCCAGCAGATTGTGGAAGTACAGTATAAAAACCATCCTTATGGAGAGATCTTGGTATTTTAGGCTTAGTCTAAGTGTCTCAAGTAGCTGGGGTTTTTGCTTGGGCCTAATCCATACGGTCTTATGGCTTTCCTCCTAGTCTGAAGACGAATGTGCTAGAAACTATAAAGCAAAAACATGTCCTGCAGCCTAGCCTTGCCTTGCCTGTCCTTGCCTGTCCTAGCCTTGCCTTATGTCCTTCTCATCCTGTTCTCTGTCCAATCCCCTCTCACTAACCCCCCGTCTGGCTGCATGTCTCTTTTTTCCTTTTCTCTCACTCTCCTGCTTCCTGCCTCTTTTCTTGCAATTCCTCCATCTCAGTCCTGCAGCCCAAAACTACTTTTTATTCTTCCTTCCCTTTCTCCTGCTCCCTTCGCTTTCTCCCTCTGTCCCATATCTTTCTTCCCGACTTGTCTCTTGCAGACTTTGGGCCAAACTGGCCCCAAGTCTGGGCATGCTTTGACAAGTTTTCAGAGGCCTGGCTGGTGGCAGCAGGGACACCAGGCAGTGACAGGCCCGGGGCTGACAGGCTCCCCATCCCCTAGGGGGCGCCTGGCTGCCACACCCAGCTGACATAGAACCTTTGTCACAATGCCCGCTACCGTGGCGAGGATGCGGTGGCTCTGCAGGTGACAGGGACACTGCAGGACTTGGTGTCAGCTCAGCAATTTCTCACTTCCCCTAAGAAGCTGAATTCTGCAAATTGCTGCCTTTGCTCTTGAAAGGATGTCATCAGGTGGGTGTTTTCGTGTCATACACTGAAAACAGAGCAGAAACTGTGAAACATTCCCATGATATGCATGGTCCCTGCCCCAAAGCACTATGACTCAGCCTAAGGAGATCTGCAGCTTATTTTTTTGTACTGCCAGCAGATTGTGGAAGTACAGTATAAAAACCATCCTTATGGTGAGATCTTGGTATTTTAGGCTTAGTCTAAGTGTCTCAAGTAGCTGGGGTTTTTGCTTGGGCCTAATCCATACGGTCTTATGGCTTTCCTCCTAGTCTGAAGACGAATGTGCTAGAAACTATAAAGCTAAAACATGTCCTGCAGCCTAGCCTTGCCTTGCCTGTCCTTGCCTGTCCTAGCCTTGCCTTATGTCCTTCTCATCCTGTTCTCTGTCCCATCCTCTCTCACTAAGCCCTCGTCTGGCTGCATGTCTCTTCTTTCCTTTTCTCTCACTCTCCTGCTTCCTGCCTCTTTTCTTGCAATTCCTCCATCTCACTCCTGCAGCCCAACACTACTTTTTATTCTTCCTTCCCTTTCTCCTGCTCCCTTCGCTTTCTCCCTCTGTCCCATATCTTTCTTCCCGACTTGTCTCTTGCAGACTTTGGGCCAAACTGGCCCCAAGTCTGGGCATGCTTTGACAAGTTTTCAGAGGCCTGGCTGGTGGCAGCAGGGACACCAGGCAGTGACAGGCCCGGGGCTGACAGGCTCCCCATCCCCTAGGGGGCGCCTGGCTGCCACACCCAGCTGACATAGAACCTTTGTCACAATGCCCGCTACCGTGGCGAGGATGCGGTGGCTCTGCAGGTGACAGGGACACTGCAGGACTTGGTGTCAGCTCAGCAATTTCTCACTTCCCCTAAGAAGCGGAATTCTGCAAATTGCTGCCTTTGCTCTTGAAAGGATGTCATCAGGTGGGTGTTTTGGTGTCATACACTGAAAACAGAGCAGAAACTGTGAAATATTCCCATGATATGCATGGTCCATGCCCAAAGCACCATGACTCAGCCTAAGGAGATCTGCAGCTTATTTTTTTGTACTGCCAGCAGATTGTGGAAGTACAGTATAAAAACCATCCTTACGGTGAGATCTTGGTATTTTAGGCTTAGTCTAAGTGTCTCAAGTAGCTGGGGTTTTTGCTTGGGCCTAATCCATACGGTCTTATGGCTTTCCTCCTAGTCTGAGGACGAATGTGCTAGAAACTATAAAGCTAAAACATGTCCTGCAGCCTAGCCTTGCCTTGCCTGTCCTTGCCTGTCCTAGCCTTGCCTTATGTCCTTCTCATCCTGTTCTCTGTCCCATCCTCTCTCACTAAGCCCTCGTCTGGTTGCATGTCTCTTCTTTCCTTTTCTCTCACTCTCCTGCTTCCTGCCTCTTTTCTTGCAATTCCTCCATCTCACTCCTGCAGCCCAACACTACTTTTTATTCTTCCTTCCCTTTCTCCTGCTCCCTTCGCTTTCTCCCTCTGTCCCATATCTTTCTTCCCGACTTGTCTCTTGCAGACTTTGGGCCAAACTGGCCCCAAGTCTGGGCATGCTTTGACAAGTTTTCAGAGGCCTGGCTGGTGGCAGCAGGGACACCAGGCAGTGACAGGCCCGGGGCTGACAGGCTCCCCATCCCCTAGGGGGCGCCTGGCTGCCACACCCAGCTGACATAGAACCTTTGTCACAATGCCCGCTACCGTGGCGAGGATGCGGTGGCTCTGCAGGTGACAGGGACACTGCAGGACTTGGTGTCAGCTCAGCAATTTCTCACTTCCCCTAAGAAGCTGAATTCTGCAAATTGCTGCCTTTGCTCTTGAAAGGATGTCATCAGGTGGGTGTTTTGGTGTCATACACTGAAAACAGAGCAGAAACTGTGAAACATTCCCATGATATGCATGGTCCCTGCCCCAAAGCACCATGACTCAGCCTAAGGAGATCTGCAGCTTATTTTTTTGTACTGCCAGCAGATTGTGGAAGTACAGTATAAAAACCATCCTTATGGAGAGATCTTGGTATTTTAGGCTTAGTCTAAGTGTCTCAAGTAGCTGGGGTTTTTGCTTGGGCCTAATCCATACGGTCTTATGGCTTTCCTCCTCGTCTGAAGACGAATGTGCTAGAAACTATAAAGCTAAAACATGTCCTGCAGGCTAGCCTTGCCTTGCCTGTCCTTGCCTGTCCTAGCCTTGCCTTATGTCCTTCTCATCCTGTTCTCTGTCCCATCCTCTCTCACTAAGCCCTCGTCTGGCTGCATGTCTCTTCTTTCCTTTTCTCTCACTCTCCTGCTTCCTGCATCTTTTCTTGCAATTCCTCCATCTCACTCCTGCAGCCCAACACTACTTTTTATTCTTCCTTCCCTTTCTCCCGGTCCCTTCGCTTTCTCCCTCTGTCCCATATCTTTCTTCCCGACTTGTCTCTTGCAGACTTTGGGCCAAACTGGCCCCAAGTCTGGGCATGCTTTGACAAGTTTTCAGAGGCCTGGCTGGTGGCAGCAGGGACACCAGGCAGTGACAGGCCCGGGGCTGACAGGCTCCCCATCCCCTAGGGGGCGCCTGGCTGCCACACCCAGCTGACATAGAACCTTTGTCACAATGCCCGCTACCGTGGCGAGGATGCGGTGGCTCTGCAGGTGACAGGGACACTGCAGGACTTGGTGTCAGCTCAGCAATTTCTCACTTCCCCTAAGAAGCTGAATTCTGCAAATTGCTGCCTTTGCTCTTGAAAGGATGTCATCAGGTGGGTGTTTTGGTGTCATACACTGAAAACAGAGCAGAAACTGTGAAACATTCCCATGATATGCATGGTCCCTGCCCCAAAGCACCATGACTCAGCCTAAGGAGATCTGCAGCTTATTTTTTTGTACTGCCAGCAGATTGTGGAAGTACAGTATAAAAACCATCCTTATGGAGAGATCTTGGTATTTTAGGCTTAGTCTAAGTGTCTCAAGTAGCTGGGGTTTTTGCTTGGGCCTAATCCATACGGTCTTATGGCTTTCCTCCTCGTCTGAAGACGAATGTGCTAGAAACTATAAAGCTAAAACATGTCCTGCAGGCTAGCCTTGCCTTGCCTGTCCTTGCCTGTCCTAGCCTTGCCTTATGTCCTTCTCATCCTGTTCTCTGTCCCATCCTCTCTCACTAAGCCCTCGTCTGGCTGCATGTCTCTTCTTTCCTTTTCTCTCACTCTCCTGCTTCCTGCATCTTTTCTTGCAATTCCTCCATCTCACTCCTGCAGCCCAACACTACTTTTTATTCTTCCTTCCCTTTCTCCCGCTCCCTTCGCTTTCTCCCTCTGTCCCATATCTTTCTTCCCGACTTGTCTCTTGCAGACTTTGGGCCAAACTGGCCCCAAGTCTGGGCATGCTTTGACAAGTTTTCAGAGGCCTGGCTGGTGGCAGCAGGGACACCAGGCAGTGACAGGCCCGGGGCTGACAGGCTCCCCATCCCCTAGGGGGCGCCTGGCTGCCACACCCAGCTGACATAGAACCTTTGTCACAATGCCCGCTACCGTGGCGAGGATGTGGCGGCTCTGCAGGTGACAGGGACACTGCAGGACTTGGTGTCAGCTCAGCAATTTCTCACTTCCCCTAAGAAGCGAAATTCTGCAAATTGCTGCCTTTGCTCTTGAAAGGATGTCATCAGGTGGGTGTTTTGGTGTCATACACTGAAAACAGAGCAGAAACTGTGAAACATTCCCATGATATGCATGGTCCCTGCCCCAAAGCACCATGACTCAGCCTAAGGAGATCTGCAGCTTATTTTTTTGTACTGCCAGCAGATTGTGGAAGTACAGTATAAAAACCATCCTTATGGTGAGATCTTGGTATTTTAGGCTTAGTCTAAGTGTCTCAAGTAGCTGGGGTTTTTGCTTGGGCCTAATCCATACGGTCTTATGGCTTTCCTCCTCGTCTGAAGACGAATGTGCTAGAAACTATAAAGCTAAAACATGTCCTGCAGCCTAGCCTTGCCTTGCCTGTCCTTGCCTGTCCTAGCCTTGCCTTATGTCCTTCTCATCCTGTTCTCTGTCCCATCCTCTCTCACTAAGCCCTCGTCTGGCTGCATGTCTCTTCTTTCCTTTTCTCTCACTCTCCTGCTTCCTGCCTCTTTTCTTGCAATTCCTCCATCTCAGTCCTGCAGCCCAAAACTACTTTTTATTCTTCCTTCCCTTTCTCCTGCTCCCTTCGCTTTCTCCCTCTGTCCCATATCTTTCTTCCCGACTTGTCTCTTGCAGACTTTGGGCCAAACTGGCCCCAAGTCTGGGCATGCTTTGACAAGTTTTCAGAGGCCTGGCTGGTGGCAGCAGGGACACCAGGCAGTGACAGGCCCGGGGCTGACAGGCTCCCCATCCCCTAGGGGGCGCCTGGCTGCCACACCCAGCTGACATAGAACCTTTGTCACAATGCCCGCTACCGTGGCGAGGATGCGGTGGCTCTGCAGGTGACAGGGACACTGCAGGACTTGGTGTCAGCTCAGCAATTTCTCACTTCCCCTAAGAAGCTGAATTCTGCAAATTGCTGCCTTTGCTCTTGAAAGGATGTCATCAGGTGGGTGTTTTGGTGTCATACACTGAAAACAGAGCAGAAACTGTGAAACATTCCCATGATATGCATGGTCCCTGCCCCAAAGCACTATGACTCAGCCTAAGGAGATCTGCAGCTTATTTTTTTGTACTGCCAGCAGATTGTGGAAGTACAGTATAAAAACCATCCTTACGGTGAGATCTTGGTATTTTAGGCTTAGTCTAAGTGTCTCAAGTAGCTGGGGTTTTTGCTTGGGCCTAATCCATACGGTCTTATGGCTTTCCTCCTAGTCTGAAGACGAATGTGCTAGAAACTATAAAGCTAAAACATGTCCTGCAGCCTAGCCTTGCCTTGCCTGTCCTTGCCTGTCCTAGCCTTGCCTTATGTCCTTCTCATCCTGTTCTCTGTCCCATCCTCTCTCACTAAGCCCTCGTCTGGCTGCATGTCTCTTCTTTCCTTTTCTCTCACTCTCCTGCTTCCTGCCTCTTTTCTTGCAATTCCTCCATCTCACTCCTGCAGCCCAACACTACTTTTTATTCTTCCTTCCCTTTCTCCTGCTCCCTTCGCTTTCTCCCTCTGTCCCATATCTTTCTTCCCGACTTGTCTCTTGCAGACTTTGGGCCAAACTGGCCCCAAGTCTGGGCATGCTTTGACAAGTTTTCAGAGGCCTGGCTGGTGGCAGCAGGGACACCAGGCAGTGACAGGCCCGGGGCTGACAGGCTCCCCATCCCCTAGGGGGCGCCTGGCTGCCACACCCAGCTGACATAGAACCTTTGTCACAATGCCCGCTACCGTGGCGAGCATGCGGTGGCTCTGCAGGTGACAGGGACACTGCAGGACTTGGTGTCAGCTCAGCAATTTCTCACTTCCCCTAAGAAGCGGAATTCTGCAAATTGCTGCCTTTGCTCTTGAAAGGATGTCATCAGGTGGGTGTTTTGGTGTCATACACTGAAAACAGAGCAGAAACTGTGAAATATTCCCATGATATGCATGGTCCATGCCCAAAGCACCATGACTCAGCCTAAGGAGATCTGCAGCTTATTTTTTTGTACTGCCAGCAGATTGTGGAAGTACAGTATAAAAACCATCCTTACGGTGAGATCTTGGTATTTTAGGCTTAGTCTAAGTGTCTCAAGTAGCTGGGGTTTTTGCTTGGGCCTAATCCATACGGTCTTATGGCTTTCCTCCTAGTCTGAGGACGAATGTGCTAGAAACTATAAAGCTAAAACATGTCCTGCAGCCTAGCCTTGCCTTGCCTGTCCTTGCCTGTCCTAGCCTTGCCTTATGTCCTTCTCATCCTGTTCTCTGTCCCATCCTCTCTCACTAAGCCCTCGTCTGGCTGCATGTCTCTTCTTTCCTTTTCTCTCACTCTCCTGCTTCCTGCCTCTTTTCTTGCAATTCCTCCATCTCACTCCTGCAGCCCAACACTACTTTTTATTCTTCCTTCCCTTTCTCCTGCTCCCTTCGCTTTCTCCCTCTGTCCCATATCTTTCTTCCCGACTTGTCTCTTGCAGACTTTGGGCCAAACTGGCCCCAAGTCTGGGCATGCTTTGACAAGTTTTCAGAGGCCTGGCTGGTGGCAGCAGGGACACCAGGCAGTGACAGGCCCGGGGCTGACAGGCTCCCCATCCCCTAGGGGGCGCCTGGCTGCCACACCCAGCTGACATAGAACCTTTGTCACAATGCCCGCTACCGTGGCGAGGATGCGGTGGCTCTGCAGGTGACAGGGACACTGCAGGACTTGGTGTCAGCTCAGCAATTTCTCACTTCCCCTAAGAAGCGGAATTCTGCAAATTGCTGCCTTTGCTCTTGAAAGGATGTCATCAGGTGGGTGTTTTGGTGTCATACACTGAAAACAGAGCAGAAACTGTGAAATATTCCCATGATATGCATGGTCCATGCCCCAAAGCACCATGACTCAGCCTAAGGAGATCTGCAGCTTATTTTTTTGTAGTGCCAGCAGATTGTGGAAGTACAGTATAAAAACCATCCTTATGGTGAGATCTTGGTATTTTAGGCTTAGTCTAAGTGTCTCAAGTAGCTGGGGTTTTTGCTTGGGCCTAATCCATACGGTCTTATGGCTTTCCTCCTAGTCTGAAGACGAATGTGCTAGAAACTATAAAGCAAAAACATGTCCTGCAGCCTAGCCTTGCCTTGCCTGTCCTTGCCTGTCCTAGCCTTGCCTTATGTCCTTCTCATCCTGTTCTCTGTCCCATCCTCTCTCACTAAGCCCTCGTCTGGCTGCATGTCTCTTCTTTCCTTTTCTCTCACTCTCCTGCTTCCTGCCTCTTTTCTTGCAATTCCTCCATCTCACTCCTGCAGCCCAACACTACTTTTTATTCTTCCTTCCCTTTCTCCTGCTCCCTTCGCTTTCTCCCTCTGTCCCATATCTTTCTTCCCGACTTGTCTCTTGCAGACTTTGGGCCAAACTGGCCCCAAGTCTGGGCATGCTTTGACAAGTTTTCAGAGGCCTGGCTGGTGGCAGCAGGGACACCAGGCAGTGACAGGCCCGGGGCTGACAGGCTCCCCATCCCCTAGGGGGCGCCTGGCTGCCACACCCAGCTGACATAGAACCTTTGTCACAATGCCCGCTACCGTGGCGAGCATGCGGTGGCTCTGCAGGTGACAGGGACACTGCAGGACTTGGTGTCAGCTCAGCAATTTCTCACTTCCCCTAAGAAGCGGAATTCTGCAAATTGCTGCCTTTGCTCTTGAAAGGATGTCATCAGGTGGGTGTTTTGGTGTCATACACTGAAAACAGAGCAGAAACTGTGAAATATTCCCATGATATGCATGGTCCATGCCCAAAGCACCATGACTCAGCCTAAGGAGATCTGCAGCTTATTTTTTTGTACTGCCAGCAGATTGTGGAAGTACAGTATAAAAACCATCCTTACGGTGAGATCTTGGTATTTTAGGCTTAGTCTAAGTGTCTCAAGTAGCTGGGGTTTTTGCTTGGGCCTAATCCATACGGTCTTATGGCTTTCCTCCTAGTCTGAGGACGAATGTGCTAGAAACTATAAAGCTAAAACATGTCCTGCAGCCTAGCCTTGCCTTGCCTGTCCTTGCCTGTCCTAGCCTTGCCTTATGTCCTTCTCATCCTGTTCTCTGTCCCATCCTCTCTCACTAAGCCCTCGTCTGGCTGCATGTCTCTTCTTTCCTTTTCTCTCACTCTCCTGCTTCCTGCCTCTTTTCTTGCAATTCCTCCATCTCACTCCTGCAGCCCAACACTACTTTTTATTCTTCCTTCCCTTTCTCCTGCTCCCTTCGCTTTCTCCCTCTGTCCCATATCTTTCTTCCCGACTTGTCTCTTGCAGACTTTGGGCCAAACTGGCCCCAAGTCTGGGCATGCTTTGACAAGTTTTCAGAGGCCTGGCTGGTGGCAGCAGGGACACCAGGCAGTGACAGGCCCGGGGCTGACAGGCTCCCCATCCCCTAGGGGGCGCCTGGCTGCCACACCCAGCTGACATAGAACCTTTGTCACAATGCCCGCTACCGTGGCGAGGATGCGGTGGCTCTGCAGGTGACAGGGACACTGCAGGACTTGGTGTCAGCTCAGCAATTTCTCACTTCCCCTAAGAAGCGGAATTCTGCAAATTGCTGCCTTTGCTCTTGAAAGGATGTCATCAGGTGGGTGTTTTGGTGTCATACACTGAAAACAGAGCAGAAACTGTGAAATATTCCCATGATATGCATGGTCCATGCCCAAAGCACCATGACTCAGCCTAAGGAGATCTGCAGCTTATTTTTTTGTAGTGCCAGCAGATTGTGGAAGTACAGTATAAATACCATCCTTACGGTGATATCTTGGTATTTTAGGCTTAGTCTAAGTGTCTCAAGTAGCTGGGGTTTTTGCTTGGGCCTAATCCATACGGTCTTATGGCTTTCCTCCTAGTCTGAAGACGAATGTGCTAGAAACTATAAAGCTAAAACATGTCCTGCAGCCTAGCCTTGCCTTGCCTGTCCTTGCCTGTCCTAGCCTTGCCTTATGTCCTTCTCATCCTGTTCTCTGTCCCATCCTCTCTCACTAAGCCCTCGTCTGGTTGCATGTCTCTTCTTTCCTTTTCTCTCACTCTCCTGCTTCCTGCCTCTTTTCTTGCAATTCCTCCATCTCACTCCTGCAGCCCAACACTACTTTTTATTCTTCCTTCCCTTTCTCCTGCTCCCTTCGCTTTCTCCCTCTGTCCCATATCTTTCTTCCCGACTTGTCTCTTGCAGACTTTGGGCCAAACTGGCCCCAAGTCTGGGCATGCTTTGACAAGTTTTCAGAGGCCTGGCTGGTGGCAGCAGGGACACCAGGCAGTGACAGGCCCGGGGCTGACAGGCTCCCCATCCCCTAGGGGGCGCCTGGCTGCCACACCCAGCTGACATAGAACCTTTGTCACAATGCCCGCTACCGTGGCGAGGATGCGGTGGCTCTGCAGGTGACAGGGACACTGCAGGACTTGGTGTCAGCTCAGCAATTTCTCACTTCCCCTAAGAAGCTGAATTCTGCAAATTGCTGCCTTTGCTCTTGAAAGGATGTCATCAGGTGGGTGTTTTGGTGTCATACACTGAAAACAGAGCAGAAACTGTGAAACATTCCCATGATATGCATGGTCCCTGCCCCAAAGCACCATGACTCAGCCTAAGGAGATCTGCAGCTTATTTTTTTGTACTGCCAGCAGATTGTGGAAGTACAGTATAAAAACCATCCTTATGGAGAGATCTTGGTATTTTAGGCTTAGTCTAAGTGTCTCAAGTAGCTGGGGTTTTTGCTTGGGCCTAATCCATACGGTCTTATGGCTTTCCTCCTCGTCTGAAGACGAATGTGCTAGAAACTATAAAGCTAAAACATGTCCTGCAGCCTAGCCTTGCCTTGCCTGTCCTTGCCTGTCCTAGCCTTGCCTTATGTCCTTCTCATCCTGTTCTCTGTCCCATCCTCTCTCACTAAGCCCTCGTCTGGCTGCATGTCTCTTCTTTCCTTTTCTCTCACTCTCCTGCTTCCTGCATCTTTTCTTGCAATTCCTCCATCTCACTCCTGCAGCCCAACACTACTTTTTATTCTTCCTTCCCTTTCTCCTGCTCCCTTCGCTTTCTCCCTCTGTCCCATATCTTTCTTCCCGACTTGTCTCTTGCAGACTTTGGGCCAAACTGGCCCCAAGTCTGGGCATGCTTTGACAAGTTTTCAGAGGCCTGGCTGGTGGCAGCAGGGACACCAGGCAGTGACAGGCCCGGGGCTGACAGGCTCCCCATCCCCTAGGGGGCGCCTGGCTGCCACACCCAGCTGACATAGAACCTTTGTCACAATGCCCGCTACCGTGGCGAGGATGCGGTGGCTCTGCAGGTGACAGGGACACTGCAGGACTTGGTGTCAGCTCAGCAATTTCTCACTTCCCCTAAGAAGCTGAATTCTGCAAATTGCTGCCTTTGCTCTTGAAAGGATGTCATCAGGTGGGTGTTTTGGTGTCATACACTGAAAACAGAGCAGAAACTGTGAAACATTCCCATGATATGCATGGTCCCTGCCCCAAAGCACCATGACTCAGCCTAAGGAGATCTGCAGCTTATTTTTTTGTACTGCCAGCAGATTGTGGAAGTACAGTATAAAAACCATCCTTATGGAGAGATCTTGGTATTTTAGGCTTAGTCTAAGTGTCTCAAGTAGCTGGGGTTTTTGCTTGGGCCTAATCCATACGGTCTTATGGCTTTCCTCCTCGTCTGAAGACGAATGTGCTAGAAACTATAAAGCTAAAACATGTCCTGCAGCCTAGCCTTGCCTTGCCTGTCCTTGCCTGTCCTAGCCTTGCCTTATGTCCTTCTCATCCTGTTCTCTGTCCCATCCTCTCTCACTAAGCCCTCGTCTGGCTGCATGTCTCTTCTTTCCTTTTCTCTCACTCTCCTGCTTCCTGCATCTTTTCTTGCAATTCCTCCATCTCACTCCTGCAGCCCAACACTACTTTTTATTCTTCCTTCCCTTTCTCCTGCTCCCTTCGCTTTCTCCCTCTGTCCCATATCTTTCTTCCCGACTTGTCTCTTGCAGACTTTGGGCCAAACTGGCCCCAAGTCTGGGCATGCTTTGACAAGTTTTCAGAGGCCTGGCTGGTGGCAGCAGGGACACCAGGCAGTGACAGGCCCGGGGCTGACAGGCTCCCCATCCCCTAGGGGGCGCCTGGCTGCCACACCCAGCTGACATAGAACCTTTGTCACAATGCCCGCTACCGTGGCGAGGATGCGGTGGCTCTGCAGGTGACAGGGACACTGCAGGACTTGGTGTCAGCTCAGCAATTTCTCACTTCCCCTAAGAAGCTGAATTCTGCAAATTGCTGCCTTTGCTCTTGAAAGGATGTCATCAGGTGGGTGTTTTGGTGTCATACACTGAAAACAGAGCAGAAACTGTGAAACATTCCCATGATATGCATGGTCCCTGCCCCAAAGCACTATGACTCAGCCTAAGGAGATCTGCAGCTTATTTTTTTGTACTGCCAGCAGATTGTGGAAGTACAGTATAAAAACCATCCTTATGGAGAGATCTTGGTATTTTAGGCTTAGTCTAAGTGTCTCAAGTAGCTGGGGTTTTTGCTTGGGCCTAATCCATACGGTCTTATGGCTTTCCTCCTAGTCTGAAGACGAATGTGCTAGAAACTATAAAGCTAAAACATGTCCTGCAGCCTAGCCTTGCCTTGCCTGTCCTTGCCTGTCCTAGCCTTGCCTTATGTCCTTCTCATCCTGTTCTCTGTCCCATCCTCTCTCACTAAGCCCTCGTCTGGCTGCATGTCTCTTCTTTCCTTTTCTCTCACTCTCCTGCTTCCTGCCTCTTTTCTTGCAATTCCTCCATCTCACTCCTGCAGCCCAACACTACTTTTTATTCTTCCTTCCCTTTCTCCTGCTCCCTTCGCTTTCTCCCTCTGTCCCATATCTTTCTTCCCGACTTGTCTCTTGCAGACTTTGGGCCAAAGTGGCCCCAAGTCTGGGCATGCTTTGACAAGTTTTCAGAGGCCTGGCTGGTGGCAGCAGGGACACCAGGCAGTGACAGGCCCGGGGCTGACAGGCTCCCCATCCCCTAGGGGGCGCCTGGCTGCCACACCCAGCTGACATAGAACCTTTGTCACAATGCCCGCTACCGTGGCGAGCATGCGGTGGCTCTGCAGGTGACAGGGACACTGCAGGACTTGGTGTCAGCTCAGCAATTTCTCACTTCCCCTAAGAAGCGGAATTCTGCAAATTGCTGCCTTTGCTCTTGAAAGGATGTCATCAGGTGGGTGTTTTGGTGTCATACACTGAAAACAGAGCAGAAACTGTGAAATATTCCCATGATATGCATGGTCCATGCCCAAAGCACCATGACTCAGCCTAAGGAGATCTGCAGCTTATTTTTTTGTACTGCCAGCAGATTGTGGAAGTACAGTATAAAAACCATCCTTACGGTGAGATCTTGGTATTTTAGGCTTAGTCTAAGTGTCTCAAGTAGCTGGGGTTTTTGCTTGGGCCTAATCCATACGGTCTTATGGCTTTCCTCCTAGTCTGAGGACGAATGTGCTAGAAACTATAAAGCTAAAACATGTCCTGCAGCCTAGCCTTGCCTTGCCTGTCCTTGCCTGTCCTAGCCTTGCCTTATGTCCTTCTCATCCTGTTCTCTGTCCCATCCTCTGTCACTAACCCCTCGTCTGGCTGCATGTCTCTTCTTTCCTTTTCTCTCACTCTCCTGCTTCCTGCCTCTTTTCTTGCAATTCCTCCATCTCACTCCT
This sequence comes from Columba livia, assembly GCF_036013475.1. Taxonomy (NCBI): domain Eukaryota; kingdom Metazoa; phylum Chordata; class Aves; order Columbiformes; family Columbidae; genus Columba; species Columba livia. The sequence goes on along the minus strand of NW_027043010.1, from coordinate 643,343 downwards.
GCAGCCCAACACTACTTTTTATTCTTCCTTCCCTTTCTCCTGCTCCCTTCGCTTTCTCCCTCTGTCCCATATCTTTCTTCCCGACTTGTCTCTTGCAGACTTTGGGCCAAACTGGCCCCAAGTCTGGGCATGCTTTGACAAGTTTTCAGAGGCCTGGCTGGTGGCAGCAGGGACACCAGGCAGTGACAGGCCCGGGGCTGACAGGCTCCCCATCCCCTAGGGGGCGCCTGGCTGCCACACCCAGCTGACATAGAACCTTTGTCACAATGCCCGCTACCGTGGCGAGGATGTGGCGGCTCTGCAGGTGACAGGGACACTGCAGGACTTGGTGTCAGCTCAGCAATTTCTCACTTCCCCTAAGAAGCGAAATTCTGCAAATTGCTGCCTTTGCTCTTGAAAGGATGGCATCAGGTGGGTGTTTTGGTGTCATACACTGAAAACAGAGCAGAAACTGTGAAACATTCCCATGATATGCATGGTCCCTGCCCCAAAGCACCATGACTCAGCCTAAGGAGATCTGCAGCTTATTTTATTGTACTGCCAGCAGATTGTGGAAGTACAGTATAAAAACCATCCTTATGGTGAGATCTTGGTATTTTAGGCTTAGTCTAAGTGTCTCAAGTAGCTGGGGTTTTTGCTTGGGCCTAATCCATACGGTCTTATGGCTTTCCTCCTAGTCTGAAGACGAATGTGCTAGAAACTATAAAGCTAAAACATGTCCTGCAGCCTAGCCTTGCCTTGCCTGTCCTTGCCTGTCCTAGCCTTGCCTTATGTCCTTCTCATCCTGTTCTCTGTCCCATCCTCTCTCACTAAGCCCTCGTCTGGCTGCATGTCTCTTCTTTCCTTTTCTCTCACTCTCCTGCTTCCTGCATCTTTTCTTGCAATTCCTCCATCTCACTCCTGCAGCCCAACACTACTTTTTATTCTTCCTTCCCTTTCTCCTGCTCCCTTCGCTTTCTCCCTCTGTCCCATATCTTTCTTCCCGACTTGTCTCTTGCAGACTTTGGGCCAAACTGGCCCCAAGTCTGGGCATGCTTTGACAAGTTTTCAGAGGCCTGGCTGGTGGCAGCAGGGACACCAGGCAGTGACAGGCCCGGGGCTGACAGGCTCCCCATCCCCTAGGGGGCGCCTGGCTGCCACACCCAGCTGACATAGAACCTTTGTCACAATGCCCGCTACCGTGGCGAGGATGTGGCGGCTCTGCAGGTGACAGGGACACTGCAGGACTTGGTGTCAGCTCAGCAATTTCTCACTTCCCCTAAGAAGCGAAATTCTGCAAATTGCTGCCTTTGCTCTTGAAAGGATGTCATCAGGTGGGTGTTTTGGTGTCATACACTGAAAACAGAGCAGAAACTGTGAAACATTCCCATGATATGCATGGTCCCTGCCCCAAAGCACCATGACTCAGCCTAAGGAGATCTGCAGCTTATTTTTTTGTACTGCCAGCAGATTGTGGAAGTACAGTATAAAAACCATCCTTATGGTGAGATCTTGGTATTTTAGGCTTAGTCTAAGTGTCTCAAGTAGCTGGGGTTTTTGCTTGGGCCTAATCCATACGGTCTTATGGCTTTCCTCCTCGTCTGAAGACGAATGTGCTAGAAACTATAAAGCTAAAACATGTCCTGCAGCCTAGCCTTGCCTTGCCTGTCCTTGCCTGTCCTAGCCTTGCCTTATGTCCTTCTCATCCTGTTCTCTGTCCCATCCTCTCTCACTAAGCCCTCGTCTGGCTGCATGTCTCTTCTTTCCTTTTCTCTCACTCTCCTGCTTCCTGCCTCTTTTCTTGCAATTCCTCCATCTCACTCCTGCAGCCCAACACTACTTTTTATTCTTCCTTCCCTTTCTCCTGCTCCCTTCGCTTTCTCCCTCTGTCCCATATCTTTCTTCCCGACTTGTCTCTTGCAGACTTTGGGCCAAAGTGGCCCCAAGTCTGGGCATGCTTTGACAAGTTTTCAGAGGCCTGGCTGGTGGCAGCAGGGACACCAGGCAGTGACAGGCCCGGGGCTGACAGGCTCCCCATCCCCTAGGGGGCGCCTGGCTGCCACACCCAGCTGACATAGAACCTTTGTCACAATGCCCGCTACCGTGGCGAGCATGCGGTGGCTCTGCAGGTGACAGGGACACTGCAGGACTTGGTGTCAGCTCAGCAATTTCTCACTTCCCCTAAGAAGCGGAATTCTGCAAATTGCTGCCTTTGCTCTTGAAAGGATGTCATCAGGTGGGTGTTTTGGTGTCATACACTGAAAACAGAGCAGAAACTGTGAAATATTCCCATGATATGCATGGTCCATGCCCAAAGCACCATGACTCAGCCTAAGGAGATCTGCAGCTTATTTTTTTGTACTGCCAGCAGATTGTGGAAGTACAGTATAAAAACCATCCTTACGGTGAGATCTTGGTATTTTAGGCTTAGTCTAAGTGTCTCAAGTAGCTGGGGTTTTTGCTTGGGCCTAATCCATACGGTCTTATGGCTTTCCTCCTAGTCTGAGGACGAATGTGCTAGAAACTATAAAGCTAAAACATGTCCTGCAGCCTAGCCTTGCCTTGCCTGTCCTTGCCTGTCCTAGCCTTGCCTTATGTCCTTCTCATCCTGTTCTCTGTCCCATCCTCTGTCACTAACCCCTCGTCTGGCTGCATGTCTCTTCTTTCCTTTTCTCGCACTCTCCTGCTTCCTGCCTCTTTTCTTGCAATTCCTCCATCTCACTCCTGCAGCCCAACAGTACTTTTTATTCTTCCTTCCCTTTCTCCTGCTCCCTTCGCTTTCTCCCTCTGTCCCCTATCTTTCTTCCCGACTTGTCTCTTGCAGACTTTGGGCCAAACTGGCCCCAAGTCTGGGCATGCTTTGACAAGTTTTCAGAGGCCTGGCTGGTGGCAGCAGGGACACCAGGCAGTGACAGGCCCGGGGCTGACAGGCTCCCCATCCCCTAGGGGGCGCCTGGCTGCCACACCCAGCTGACATAGAACCTTTGTCACAATGCCCGCTACCGTGGCGAGGATGCGGTGGCTCTGCAGGTGACCGGGACACTGCAGGACTTGGTGTCAGCTCAGCAATTTCTCACTTCCCCTAAGAAGCGGAATTCTGCAAATTGCTGCCTTTGCTCTTGAAAGGATGTCATCAGGTGGGTGTTTTGGTGTCATACACTGAAAACAGAGCAGAAACTGTGAAACATTCCCATGATATGCATGGTCCCTGCCCCAAAGCACCATGACTCAGCCTAAGGAGATCTGCAGCTTATTTTTTTGTACTGCCAGCAGATTGTGGAAGTACAGTATAAAAACCATCCTTATGGTGAGATCTTGGTATTTTAGGCTTAGTCTAAGTGTCTCAAGTAGCTGGGGTTTTTGCTTGGGCCTAATCCATACGGTCTTATGGCTTTCCTCCTAGTCTGAAGACGAATGTGCTAGAAACTATAAAGCTAAAACATGTCCTGCAGCCTAGCCTTGCCTTGCCTGTCCTTGCCTGTCCTAGCCTTGCCTTATGTCCTTCTCATCCTGTTCTCTGTCCCATCCTCTCTCACTAAGCCCTCGTCTGGCTGCATGTCTCTTCTTTCCTTTTCTCTCACTCTCCTGCTTCCTGCCTCTTTTCTTGCAATTCCTCCATCTCACTCCTGCAGCCCAACACTACTTTTTATTCTTCCTTCCCTTTCTCCTGCTCCCTTCGCTTTCTCCCTCTGTCCCATATCTTTCTTCCCGACTTGTCTCTTGCAGACTTTGGGCCAAACTGGCCCCAAGTCTGGGCATGCTTTGACAAGTTTTCAGAGGCCTGGCTGGTGGCAGCAGGGACACCAGGCAGTGACAGGCCCGGGGCTGACAGGCTCCCCATCCCCTAGGGGGCGCCTGGCTGCCACACCCAGCTGACATAGAACCTTTGTCACAATGCCCGCTACCGTGGCGAGCATGCGGTGGCTCTGCAGGTGACAGGGACACTGCAGGACTTGGTGTCAGCTCAGCAATTTCTCACTTCCCCTAAGAAGCGGAATTCTGCAAATTGCTGCCTTTGCTCTTGAAAGGATGTCATCAGGTGGGTGTTTTGGTGTCATACACTGAAAACAGAGCAGAAACTGTGAAATATTCCCATGATATGCATGGTCCATGCCCAAAGCACCATGACTCAGCCTAAGGAGATCTGCAGCTTATTTTTTTGTACTGCCAGCAGATTGTGGAAGTACAGTATAAAAACCATCCTTACGGTGAGATCTTGGTATTTTAGGCTTAGTCTAAGTGTCTCAAGTAGCTGGGGTTTTTGCTTGGGCCTAATCCATACGGTCTTATGGCTTTCCTCCTAGTCTGAGGACGAATGTGCTAGAAACTATAAAGCTAAAACATGTCCTGCAGCCTAGCCTTGCCTTGCCTGTCCTTGCCTGTCCTAGCCTTGCCTTATGTCCTTCTCATCCTGTTCTCTGTCCCATCCTCTGTCACTAACCCCTCGTCTGGCTGCATGTCTCTTCTTTCCTTTTCTCTCACTCTCCTGCTTCCTGCCTCTTTTCTTGCAATTCCTCCATCTCAGTCCTGCAGCCCAAAACTACTTTTTATTCTTCCTTCCCTTTCTCCTGCTCCCTTCGCTTTCTCCCTCTGTCCCATATCTTTCTTCCCGACTTGTCTCTTGCAGACTTTGGGCCAAACTGGCCCCAAGTCTGGGCATGCTTTGACAAGTTTTCAGAGGCCTGGCTGGTGGCAGCAGGGACACCAGGCAGTGACAGGCCCGGGGCTGACAGGCTCCCCATCCCCTAGGGGGCGCCTGGCTGCCACACCCAGCTGACATAGAACCTTTGTCACAATGCCCGCTACCGTGGCGAGGATGCGGTGGCTCTGCAGGTGACAGGGACACTGCAGGACTTGGTGTCAGCTCAGCAATTTCTCACTTCCCCTAAGAAGCTGAATTCTGCAAATTGCTGCCTTTGCTCTTGAAAGGATGTCATCAGGTGGGTGTTTTGGTGTCATACACTGAAAACAGAGCAGAAACTGTGAAATATTCCCATGATATGCATGGTCCCTGCCCCAAAGCACCATGACCCAGCCTAAGGAGATCTGCAGCTTATTTTTTTGTACTGCCAGCAGATTGTGGAAGTACAGTATAAAAACCATCCTTATGGAGAGATCTTGGTATTTTAGGCTTAGTCTAAGTGTCTCAAGTAGCTGGGGTTTTTGCTTGGGCCTAATCCATACGGTCTTATGGCTTTCCTCCTAGTCTGAAGACGAATGTGCTAGAAACTATAAAGCTAAAACATGTCCTGCAGCCTAGCCTTGCCTTGCCTGTCCTTGCCTGTCCTAGCCTTGCCTTATGTCCTTCTCATCCTGTTCTCTGTCCCATCCTCTCTCACTAAGCCCTCGTCTGGCTGCATGTCTCTTCTTTCCTTTTCTCTCACTCTCCTGCTTCCTGCCTCTTTTCTTGCAATTCCTCCATCTCACTCCTGCAGCCCAACACTACTTTTTATTCTTCCTTCCCTTTCTCCTGCTCCCTTCGCTTTCTCCCTCTGTCCCATATCTTTCTTCCCGACTTGTCTCTTGCAGACTTTGGGCCAAAGTGGCCCCAAGTCTGGGCATGCTTTGACAAGTTTTCAGAGGCCTGGCTGGTGGCAGCAGGGACACCAGGCAGTGACAGGCCCGGGGCTGACAGGCTCCCCATCCCCTAGGGGGCGCCTGGCTGCCACACCCAGCTGACATAGAACCTTTGTCACAATGCCCGCTACCGTGGCGAGCATGCGGTGGCTCTGCAGGTGACAGGGACACTGCAGGACTTGGTGTCAGCTCAGCAATTTCTCACTTCCCCTAAGAAGCGGAATTCTGCAAATTGCTGCCTTTGCTCTTGAAAGGATGTCATCAGGTGGGTGTTTTGGTGTCATACACTGAAAACAGAGCAGAAACTGTGAAATATTCCCATGATATGCATGGTCCATGCCCAAAGCACCATGACTCAGCCTAAGGAGATCTGCAGCTTATTTTTTTGTACTGCCAGCAGATTGTGGAAGTACAGTATAAAAACCATCCTTACGGTGAGATCTTGGTATTTTAGGCTTAGTCTAAGTGTCTCAAGTAGCTGGGGTTTTTGCTTGGGCCTAATCCATACGGTCTTATGGCTTTCCTCCTAGTCTGAGGACGAATGTGCTAGAAACTATAAAGCTAAAACATGTCCTGCAGCCTAGCCTTGCCTTGCCTGTCCTTGCCTGTCCTAGCCTTGCCTTATGTCCTTCTCATCCTGTTCTCTGTCCCATCCTCTGTCACTAACCCCTCGTCTGGCTGCATGTCTCTTCTTTCCTTTTCTCTCACTCTCCTGCTTCCTGCCTCTTTTCTTGCAATTCCTCCATCTCACTCCTGCAGCCCAACAGTACTTTTTATTCTTCCTTCCCTTTCTCCTGCTCCCTTTGCTTTCTCCCTCTGTCCCCTATCTTTCTTCCCGACTTGTCTCTTGCAGACTTTGGGCCAAACTGGCCCCAAGTCTGGGCATGCTTTGACAAGTTTTCAGAGGCCTGGCTGGTGGCAGCAGGGACACCAGGCAGTGACAGGCCCGGGGCTGACAGGCTCCCCATCCCCTAGGGGGCGCCTGGCTGCCACACCCAGCTGACATAGAACCTTTGTCACAATGCCCGCTACCGTGGCGAGGATGCGGTGGCTCTGCAGGTGACAGGGACACTGCAGGACTTGGTGTCAGCTCAGCAATTTCTCACTTCCCCTAAGAAGCTGAATTCTGCAAATTGCTGCCTTTGCTCTTGAAAGGATGTCATCAGGTGGGTGTTTTGGTGTCATACACTGAAAACAGAGCAGAAACTGTGAAACATTCCCATGATATGCATGGTCCCTGCCCCAAAGCACCATGACTCAGCCTAAGGAGATCTGCAGCTTATTTTTTTGTACTGCCAGCAGATTGTGGAAGTACAGTATAAAAACCATCCTTATGGTGAGATCTTGGTATTTTAGGCTTAGTCTAAGTGTCTCAAGTAGCTGGGGTTTTTGCTTGGGCCTAATCCATACGGTCTTATGCCTTTCCTCCTAGTCTGAAGACGAATGTGCTAGAAACTATAAAGCTAAAACATGTCCTGCAGCCTAGCCTTGCCTTGCCTGTCCTTGCCTGTCCTAGCCTTGCCTTATGTCCTTCTCATCCTGTTCTCTGTCCCATCCTCTCTCACTAAGCCCTCGTCTGGCTGCATGTCTCTTCTTTCCTTTTCTCTCACTCTCCTGCTTCCTGCCTCTTTTCTTGCAATTCCTCCATCTCACTCCTGCAGCCCAACACTACTTTTTATTCTTCCTTCCCTTTCTCCTGCTCCCTTCGCTTTCTCCCTCTGTCCCATATCTTTCTTCCCGACTTGTCTCTTGCAGACTTTGGGCCAAACTGGCCCCAAGTCTGGGCATGCTTTGACAAGTTTTCAGAGGCCTGGCTGGTGGCAGCAGGGACACCAGGCAGTGACAGGCCCGGGGCTGACAGGCTCCCCATCCCCTAGGGGGCGCCTGGCTGCCACACCCAGCTGACATAGAACCTTTGTCACAATGCCCGCTACCGTGGCGAGGATGCGGTGGCTCTGCAGGTGACAGGGACACTGCAGGACTTGGTGTCAGCTCAGCAATTTCTCACTTCCCCTAAGAAGCTGAATTCTGCAAATTGCTGCCTTTGCTCTTGAAAGGATGTCATCAGGTGGGTGTTTTGGTGTCATACACTGAAAACAGAGCAGAAACTGTGAAATATTCCCATGATATGCATGGTCCATGCCCAAAGCACCATGACTCAGCCTAAAGAGATCTGCAGCTTATTTTTTTGTACTGCCAGCAGATTGTGGAAGTACAGTATAAAAACCATCCTTATGGTGACATCTTGGTATTTTAGGCTTAGTCTAAGTGTCTCAAGTAGCTGGGGTTTTTGCTTGGGCCTAATCCATACGGTCTTATGGCTTTCCTCCTAGTCTGAAGACGAATGTGCTAGAAACTATAAAGCAAAAACATGTCCTGCAGCCTAGCCTTGCCTTGCCTGTCCTTGCCTGTCCTAGCCTTGCCTTATGTCCTTCTCATCCTGTTCTCTGTCCAATCCCCTCTCACTAACCCCCCGTCTGGCTGCATGTCTCTTCTTTCCTTTTCTCTCACTCTCCTGCTTCCTGCCTCTTTTCTTGCAATTCCTCCATCTCACTCCTGCAGCCCAACACTACTTTTTATTCTTCCTTCCCTTTCTCCTGCTCCCTTCGCTTTCTCCCTCTGTCCCATATCTTTCTTCCCGACTTGTCTCTTGCAGACTTTGGGCCAAACTGGCCCCAAGTCTGGGCATGCTTTGACAAGTTTTCAGAGGCCTGGCTGGTGGCAGCAGGGACACCAGGCAGTGACAGGCCAGGGGCTGACAGGATCCCCATCCCCTAGGGGGCGCCTGGCTGCCACACCCAGCTGACATAGAACCTTTGTCACAATGCCCGCTACCGTGGCGAGGATGTGGCGGCTCTGCAGGTGACAGGGACACTGCAGGACTTGGTGTCAGCTCAGCAATTTCTCA